>NC_092818.1:120709212-121031712 GCF_023375885.2 Dermacentor andersoni | reverse complement strand
TCGTTTTTTTTTTGCTTTTTTATCCTTAATTTCATGTTTGATACAAGCACATGGGATTGTTGAGGTGACAAGAGAAGTTTATAATTATTTTTGATAGGTCTTGCTAGGTTGCAGTATGACAAAATTGAATATAGCGAAGAGAACGTATTTTCTTTTAATTTTAATTTACATTGTTTTCATCGAAATACATGAAAGTTTACAAAAAAAAAAAAACAGACAGCACAAACAAATTCTGCCCTTCTTTCGACTTGTCTCTTCCTTTATTGTATGCGCACTTTTGAGCCTTTCCTATGCAGCGTTTCGGAAACGTTTATATACTGTTATCTTCAAAAACCAGATATCAAATCAATATGTCACCAAAATTCGCCATTTTGCTTCAAGAAGGTAATGCGCCGCAGAACTCCAGAGTTTTCATGAATCGACAGTCGTTTCCTTCCCTCATTACTGGAAGAAGCAGCAGCTCATATCTTCTTTTCAGCTTCTCTTCGGCCATGACGTCGACTTGTTGCCAACCCTTCTACAAATGTGGATCGTTTCCTGCGCCATCTTGTCGTAAAATTCATTGTCAGATGTCGCATGAATTGCGTCGCTAGATGTTTGTGTGCCAAGCTGCAGATTGTGCGAGACAGTGTGAAACTAACTTCGTAACAATGCGAGTCTCTTTTTTGTGTTTCTGCGTGCAGTTGTGCTGGCATGTGAGCGCTCGCTAACAGCATGCGTGTGTTGTCGTCATTTCTTTTCGTCTCTCCCCTCCTTTCCTACCCCACACGTAACCGTGCTGCTGTCCTCCGCCGCCACCTGTGTTTCCGGCTGGGTCCCGGCCACAGGTGCACCTTCTGCGCACTAACCACCGCGAGGGGGTCGTGTACGCAGACCTCGCGTTGCTCAACAACACGCACAAAGCTGCGGTCCTGTCCTCCAGAAGGGAGGGAGCTCCCACGGAGTACGCCACGCTCAAATTCCACCAAACGCTAGACAATGCAGCGGCCGGTAAGTGGTCCCCGTCTGCGAAGCGCTCCAAAAGCTTACGGTGTAGGAAATACATAGGCACGCGAGTGCAGCATATGTATATATATATATATATATATATAAAGATACCTTGCAGGCCTCTAGAGGCATCCTGTAGGGGGAGAGAGTGCACTCAAAGATTATACAATAATTATAATACATATGTGAATACTGTTACTGTAATACGAGTTAATGATATCTTAGTTGAAATCAAGAAAAAGAAATGGGCATGGGCCGGACACGTAATGAGGAGGGAATATAACCGATGGTCATTAAGAGTTATGGAATGGATTCCAAGGGAAGGAAAGCGTAGCAGAGGGCGGCAGAAAGTTAGGTGGACGGATGAGATTAAGAAGTTTGCAGGGACAACATGGCCACAATTAGTACATGACCGGGGTAGTTGGAGAAGTATGGGAGAGGCCTTTGCCCTGCAGTGGGCATAACCATGATGATGATGATGATGATGATGATGATGATGATATGTGAATACATGTACAAAAACATACAGTACAAGAAATGCACTAACATACAGTAAGTAATGTGGTGTTGAAATGTTACAATGGACAAACCGAATGCTTTTGAACGCGAGAGGTCACAATACAATCAATAGAGTTACAGAGCGAGCGGTACATATTTGGCCGTAACAAAACAGTATTTAAGGGACAGCAGCACAATGATAACGGGAAAAGCAAGAAAAAATAACACGTTAGGTTATGTTGAGTTTGAAAAATGCGTTGTTAGAAGATGCCGCAATTTTTTCTGGCCACTCTCATAAGCGATGGCGCTAGGAAGATTGTGCCAAAGGCGAGTGGCTCTTGGAAGAGCGGAGTAGTTAAATTTGAGTTAATCCTTCCGTGTATGCGCTTGAAATTGAACTAATTGTACAGCCGGTGTGACCTGTAATGAGGAGTTTCAAGAGGCAGTACTGATGGCGCTGTATTATAGACGTATTTATGAAATAATGATAGCAGGGCTATATCACTGCGGTAATGCAAGGGCTGTAGTGAGATGCCGAGTTTAATTTGCGTTATGCTTTTGTTATAGGCTTAACAAAGTCAAATAAAACGCGCAGCCATATTCTGAATACATTCGAGTTTTTCGATCAAGTATTACTGATGGGGAGACCAGACGGATGCAGCGTATTCAAGCTGAGGTTTAACAAATGTTAGATAAGCTACTTTACGAATGTCTTGATTAGAATTATGCAACTTACGTCTTATGTACCCGAATGATTTGAATGCATTGGGGCATATGTATGCAATGTGCATTGATCACGAAAGAGTCGTAGTTAGGTTAACACAAAGACATTTATACTGAGTATCATGCAGAATAGTGATGTTATTTATCTAATGAAGAAACCTAGATTTAGTATGCTTACGGCTAAAAGAGTTAATTTTACATTTATATACCTTAAGCTTCATTAGCCAAGTGTTACACCAAGTAGAAATAAGTTCTAGATCTTTTTTGGAGAATGGTATGATCCTCGGCGCACTTGATGGCATGATAAAGAATGCAGTCATCTGCAAAAATAGGCACGTGCGAAGAAATGTTATCGGATAAGTCATTAACGCATATTAGAAATAGTAGTGGCCCAAGAAAGCTGCCTTGTGGTACACCTGAAGTAACGTTATAGAGAGGAGAGGAATAATTATTAACTGCTGTGAATTGCTGAAGATTAGAAAGGAAATTGCGAATCCATGTTAGTGTAACAGAATCTAATTTAAGCGCACACACACACACACACACACACACACACACACACACACACACACACACACACACACACACACACACACACACACACACACACACACACACACACACACGCACACGCACACGCACACGCACACGCACACGCGCACACACACACACACACACACGCACGCCACATATTCTTCGTAATTCTTGGCAAACCATGTGTGTCGTGCGTTTAAATGTTGAAGGTGCACGCAACATTTATGGCACTCTCATTTCTTGGCGATAGATTTAAGGAACTGTTTCATTATTTTCGCACATGCAATAGCAGTAAAACGGGTAACAGAACAAATGACAGCAGCTCAACCTATGCGGCCTTGTGACGTGTACGAAAGACAGGAAAGGTATTGAATAGAAAAATAGGTCTATTTATAGAAAGTTAATGTGAACGATAGCAGCGATTCATTTTATGAAGGCTAGAGGTCGAGCGCAAATAAATTAGTAGCACCATGGCCAGTCAAAGATATGACGATGAACATAAAAGAAAGGAGGAAGGCTGTGTTATGGAAGGCGTGCTGTCTTGTATGTCAAGCTGAAGAATTCACTGCACAAGGGTCTTTTTAAAGGTCGTTCTTCCTCAGTCCCACAATTAGATTCAAGAGTCGGAGTCTTACAATGACATTTATTACGCTGGCGTGAATACAAAAAGAAAGAAATGCGCCTTCAAAATCCCTCACAGTTGCTCTGATGTGCCGCAAATTTTGCAATTTCTTGACCTTTTAGCTGAAAAGCGAATTTTCACAAATACCGTCAAGCTGGAAAAACAATTGCGATGTTCTGGGCGTTGCTAAAGAGCTGCCGTCCTCTGTTGTCAGGGATTCGAAAGATGTGAACACTGGTGGCCGTAATCGATGATACCATACTTAGCAACCACCAGTGTTGCAGCACATGGAAATACAGATGAGAGGTGAATATCTTCTTGAAGTTCAGCAGCACGAAGGCCAGTTTCAGCATGTTAAAGAGTAGCGATGCGTTGCAGGATGGGGAATTCGTAGTGCGGTCTCGATTCGTAAAACGGGTAGAAAAGTCTTAGGTACTAGCAAGACGCGTAAATGTCGTGCCAATGTCAAGATCAGTAAATAATGTTAAGGACTATGTTAGTCATGTGTCAGGCATATTAAACTGTTACATGTCTTACATGCATACGATACATGGTACTGCAAGGCAGGCGTGCAAAAAAACTCGTAACACATGTATTACGTAATAATCAGCCATATCATAAAGATGAGCGAAAGTTGTTTAAAATTGAGAGCACAGATTTGCTTACAGTTTACTCTTCTTACAAAGGCTTGTGCCCTTTTTTTCTCTCTCTCCGTCCTGCATTTCTTTCCTCCCCACCCGCGCAGCCTTACAGGCCCGATATCAATGACGAACTCCTGTACGCTGACATGTACGAGGACGTGAAAGCTGGCCGGGTGCCGGACCCTCGCCTGGTCAAGCCCCCACTGCCCCCCAAGGGAGGCGCCGGCCCACCGCCGCCACAGCCCGAGGTGCCACCCAAGGCCCGCAAGAAGGCTGGTCGCAGCGGCGCCAAGTCGGGTGACTGAGCAGCTGCTGCTCCCAGCACCAACCACGCCGCCGAGCCTCAAGAGCAGCCTGATGCCGCTGGCCGCAAGAGGACGCCGTTCTCCGCCGCAGCGAGGCCGAGAGTGTCGCGGCAGGGAAGCCTCAAAATATCGCGGTGGTTCTGTCAAGGAAGCTGGATTGCGGGCCATGCGCGTATTATACAACGGTACATTCTCAGCCCCATCAACACAAGGATGTCGCCAAGCACACGTCACGATGAGAATGTATCAGAACTAAAAAGAAAAGACAAAATGGCACAAAATACTTCTAGCTCTTTGCAATAATTAAGCTTTTATTTCATCAACGTCTAGGTGGGTAAACATCTTAATTCGGTTTGTTCGCTTTAAACAAATTCAAAATTTTGTCTGCCCTGATTTTTTCAATCTTTCCTGATTCTTCCGTGTGGAATCTGGCCGCCTAAACTTTTTCGGTGTATTTCCTCACCAAATCGCCCGCATTAGGCTCTGCGTGACTACGTCAAGCCAAATTCCAAACTACCGGTGTTATTCAATTTGTTCGAGGTGGCGAAGACGATTTGCGAGCGCTCTGGCGGCGCTTACCACTTAGCGGCACGGCCACCAAGCGATATTTTGCGCCTGTCGCTGCGTTCGCTTGAGGTCAGTGTCGGCCTCGGTCTGCCCTCGGGCGGTCTTCGCGGCTCCAAACACGTCCGGCCATCGCTCCCGCGGACAGACAGCACCTCCGGCGAGTGCACGCGAGAGCTCAACAGGCGGTGCTCATCGAGGAGATCGCCATCTGCTGCTGGCAGGAAGCTAAAGAGGCGCACGCCTTCTTACCTCGGTGGGCCGACGCCTGGCGGCGGTGATATCTTCGCTCGGCACGGCAGCTTGCCGGCGGAGGCGCGCTATTGATGAGCCATAGCCGGTGCGCGAGGCGTCGTGTAAATATTCTGTCTTCGTTTCGCCCGTCGTCTCTGGGGTTTGTGTTTTTCTATGCGCGCTCGACTGGGTCGATGTGATACTCCGCGCGATGAGAGCCGACGTGGCGTGGATGCTTGGCTGCCGGCTTTGGCGCACATTGACTGAGCAACAGGCTGCGTTTGTGACCTCTGTGTGAAAGGTAGCACGGGATGTCAAGACACAATCAAGATGTCAAGATGCCCGAGAGTTGTCACATGTAGGAGATTTTGGATACTAAAAACACACAGGCTCTAAGCTAAATGTTTTGTAAATGCTGCTAAAAGAGAGAGAGGCGGAATTTGCTCCAGAGGACGGGGTAGCCGACACCGCATCAGGCACCAGCATATCCTAAAATTCATGTACCAATAAAAGTGAGGGAAGTTTATCAGACGGCGCACACCCGCGACGCATTTCTCACTTCACGCTGAAAAGGGCAGTATTCGCATATTGTGGACAATGTTCTATACAGACAACCATGAATATTTTCACTTATCTTAAAGCTTCAACGTAGCGTGCCGGTAGTTGACTTTAAGCCTAAATGTTCGTTCACGAAAAGTCAATTGCATGTTCGCACTAACCAAGCTCTAAAAATATACCCCAGTTTGGCGTTTTCCCGGACAGAGATTGCTTGCCAGGTCGCTGCACCAGCAACGCGATTACCGGGCCAGCGATCCACTTTCGCAAGTGTCTCGGGCAGGCTCACCGTGGTGGCGTCTGCGCAAGCTCCGATCCGCTCCGGCGTTCTTAACTAAACTAGACACCCTGCATGGGACAGCAGTAGCGGAGGGGCTGGCATAGCGTGACCGGGCATCCCCCTTCTCCAACCTCGCTCTTCACTCCCGCTCACCAAACTCTCCCGAGGTTTTTCGAATTCTAAATTACGAAACGCCGCGCTGGGCAAATTGGTTGGCTCCGGTGGTAATTCCCTCGGCGCGGCCTCGCCACTCGATTATCCTTCCTTCGCCTCTCACGTGCAAACACTGGCGCCGTGGCGGTGCATCCAATGGCCTTCCTTCCCTCACGCAGCCTGGCTTTTCGCCCATCACCCTCGGCTCCCTCTCCATCCGACCCATCCCGGTCCAGAAAGCTCGCGTCAGCGTCTGCTTGCCGTTTACCCAGAGCTGCACAACCCATCTTCTCCCTCGCCTTCTTTTATCCGAGAAGCGAGAAGCGCGTGTTCCAAATTACGCGAGCAGAGGAGGAAGTACAGGAAAATAGCTAGGGAACAGAAATAAAGACAGGAGCCGGCGAAAGGACGCGAGAGACACCTCGACAAGAGCGTGCCCCGTTAAAGTGCCCGCTGCCACCCGAGGCTCCCTACGCCGACGAGCGGCGGTCGCCGCGGAGTATTCCATCAGACCACGTCGTGATCGCCTCTCCACTCGCTCACTCGTTCGCATGGCGTGTGCGTCTCGCTCCTCGTGAATCCTGCGCCGGGTTGTTCTGTGATCACAGCGTGCTCCTTTCCTTTTTTTCTTTTTCGCTTCATTGTCAGTTTGTGGGATGTGTTGGCCATGCCGAGCTCACCATCGACACTGCAGCCTCATCGCACCCGGATTATGTGTCGCACACAGCGCTGAGGGCCAACGCCACCCCGACTCCGACGAGGAACGACGCCACTGATTCCCCATCTACGGCTTGACACGCCCGTCCTGACTCCTCCCGTTTACAGACGCATGTACAGACAGACAACGTTCTCTCTGCCGGTGACGCGTTGGGTTCCTCATGGCGGCGAAGAGAAAAACTCACTCGTGTGTGCTGCACATACACTCCAAACGCACGCACGGTGAATGTTACACATCAGCAACCAAAAACGGCAAGCACACTTCACTGGCATGCAGAAGTGTACGACGAAGAAGCGGATGGAATCCCCAGCAGGCAGCGATTTGACGACCTACCGCGGTGAGCAGGGGGAGCTCAAGCGGGGACGGATTAAACACGTGACGCGTCAAAACAAAACACGAAAAAAAATGGATACAATACCACATGAAATAGAGAGACTGCAGATACTGAGGGGGACTTGTATTAATACTTTGTCGAACGTGTGATGATCGGTGCGTATTTTTTTTTCCCGTACAGCTGTGCGCGTTTGCCCCGATTTCCCAAACGTTCTCCGTGTTTTTTCGCTGTGCATTGATGAGTGTGTGCGTGCCGTAGACTAGCGTTGCGCTTCAACATCTGTGTTCTGAACTATTGGATTTCTTTTGTGCATTTTCTGTTGGCTCTTTGGTGCTGCTATGCTGCATTTCCCCCGACGCCTTTGTATTTCCTTCAGCGATTCCAGCGATAGCGCGCACGCTTTCAATGGAGTGGTCTAGCCTAGCAAGAATACTTACTGCTCAATTTGAATTCGATCGGGCAATCGCGATGCGAAGGAGTACATGGAAGGGAGCGAACATAACGTTGCCACGAGCTCCCTTTTGAAATTCTTCACGAAAGAAAGAAACTATAAAGCGTGACAGAAAACCATACAGAACACACCGAAAATAATCGCAAATGGGACTTTGAAAGAGCCGCTCCCATGTTTGCGTCGTGTGCTAGCGCAAGTCATTTACGGTTTGATGTTTCATCTTCAGACACTTTAATTAATTTATCAAATTAACTTGCTGTAGTTCTTTTGCTGGACGTGTGCTATTCAAAGGAGAGACAGAGACATGATTGCCAATGTTGTTGTTTTGAGAGTTACTATTCACCGAGTGTTCACAGAGAGGGCCTCGTGACGTTGTTTTTGCGCTTGCTTGCAGCCCGCGTTGCTTGCTGGCGTCATGGGTACGTGCAGTCTTTTAAAACACACTGGGCAGCGAAAATCTTTGCCGCCCTAAGTTTGTGCTTTACCTGACCTCACTGTGTGTGTATTGTCACAGGCCTTGTCTCGGCGCTGCCTGAATTATTTGTTCCTTTGTATGATGAAATGACAGTGCCGGCCGTGAAGGCCATATGAGATGTTTTCTTTTATTTCTGTACAGTGCACATAATGGCTGTTAAACCAAAGAATATGTATTCTTATGCCCTAGATATTTATTTGTTGTATGTTTTTTGTGTACAATGATGAACATTATACTTGTTTATAAGATGGTTAGAAATATGTTGAGCGGCTGGCCTCGTTTTTGTTTGCCGTTATATGCTTAACAGCGGATGTTTGACTTAGTGCGGCTATTGAATTTATTTGCCTCTGTTTTTGACGACACCGCATTTCTTGAAATTGTTAAACAGTTTCGCGCAGTGGCTGCTTTGTCGAGGCGTTCCGAACCACACACCGAGCACCCCTATGGACATTTAATTGTGCTCGACGTTATCGTTAACATATTTGGAGAATCATATTATTTAAACGCATGAGTTCGATACCGACCAATGATGAGAGATACATAACAAGCGTTAGGAGTTATATCGTACCCGGGTGGCAGAGATGAGTAGATAAGTAGGCTTTTACATTGAAACAAATAATTTATTAGCAAACGCAGGTGAGCGTTAGGCATGCTCCGATTTAGCAAGCCTTGTCTCTAACTTGCCGCCGTCAACATTTGCGTTGAGCGAAGTGCAGGAGCGCATGTTTAAAAGCATTGATCAGGCTATAACGAGGCATTGCCGTGAAACCTCCCCACCCGTTGTTCAAACCATGCCAATTGGAAATGTAACGAGGCTGTCCTTCGTAACTGCCCGACAATGGAACCTTAGTGCGAATGTTTACCACATACGCTTTACGAGACTACACAAACCTAAAGACAGTTGCACTGCGGAGTTGGGTCTTTAAAAAAAAATTCTTCTGCTCCCTTCCTTTTTGTATGACCAGGCTGGATGTGATTTATTTACCTACGCCATGCTCAGTGACATACTGAGTCTGAGTTCATGCGAGTTTGGTGTGAGTCTTAATGGCTAACTGCGATGCCCAACCACGTCTTACCAGCGTTTCTAGTTTCACGGAACACTTTGAACAATGACGTTCGCATGATGTCCTCAGGGCTGTGTTTCGCTACTATTTTCTTGTGCTCGGCTTAGAAGGCCTCATGTGCCGATTGAATTCAACCAAAAATGTTAGAAAAAATAAATTTACACTGTTTCCGCTCGGTGTCTCATGGGTTTTACGAATTGTAATTGAGCATGAAACATGTACCATGACACTCTTGCGCCTGGTGAGCAATTTTTACGCCAAGTCAAACACTAGTCAGAGGCGCTAGTTTCATATTGTGTTCTCGGATGTGCGTGCTTTTTGTACACTTTCCTTGCTGTATTATTTTCCCTTCTTTAATGGCCGCATTACTTGTTTTATTTATTTATTCTTACAGTAGTGTTTGCAAAACGACGATTTGAGAGTTTGGGTGTGACTTACCGTTGTCTTTTTGTTCTGTCACGAAACCCCTTAAAAAAAAGGCAGCGAGAAAGGTAGACGAAATATCTGGGTGCCTCACTGTAAATTAACCGTAATATTTTCTATCGATTTCCTATGTACAATGAACACTGAATAAAGTACGATAATAGTTAATAAAATGAGTGAAATGCACCAAATGTCGTGCTCTCTGACTCAGTTATTTATCTGATGTGCTCCTTCTCGTAGCGCTGCATGATTGCTCAAATGGCGTGGGAATGATTTTAGACATAGTACAGTCGATAATCTCAGCCAGTAATGTGGTAAACCATATGCATACGTCGCTGCGGTTTGTATAGATTGTACTTCTGATTTAGATTACTGACGTTGTTTATTTATATTATTTACCATATGTTTTAGCCTCGTGTTGTTGTCTCAAATTACATTTTCGTGCGTACTTCAACAGCAACAACAAAAAGAAACCGCGTTTATATTTGTGCTATAGAACTACGGCGGGATTTTTTTTTTAATTCTGCCGAAATAGAACGGTGCTGCAATAACGCCATCGCGTAAGATAAGTAGACTACTGGCAAAGAATTCCATAGAGTTCTGCAACCCCATTCTCATTTGTCAATTGGAGCTGCTCTATACAAACATGTATCGTTTATTCTTGAATCAACGTAGTCCTCCGCCGATGAGACCTGCCGTGAATACTTTCCGTATGTACCGCCACCGTAAATATGTGTAAATATAAAAAAAACTATTATTCTTGAAAATGATCGGCACCTATTATTTGCCCACTTTTAATGTGACGCCGGTGCACATTGACAAGTGAGCCTTGGAGGAAGAGGAGGAGGAAATAAAGAAGAAGGCAGGGTTGTTAACCAGAAATGCGTCTGGTTGGCTACCCTACTCTGTTGCAATTTAAAGGGGAATTGAAAGATAAGATAAGATAGAGAGAGGGAGGGGAGGGGGAGGAAAGCCGCGGTGAGCTCGCGCACGCCCTCGGAGGGTCTGAGCGAGTCAAAAAGCGAGCGTTGGACAACACGGTGAGTGGCATGGCCTGCTAGCTGAATTAAAGCTAGCACTCCTTTCAAGCGCCTTGCATGCCGGCAGGACTATTTTCGTTGGTGTCTCAAGGTGGTAGTTGCCTTAAGAAACGACTTCGTAAGCAGCTCACGATGGCATATGTTAGCGTAGGGCTGGCAAAGGTTTATGGTTGCGTCTCAGCTGGTGTCGTGGAGCTTAACTGTATGCACCGTGCTGGTTGGCGTACAACCAGCAGATAGAGGCGAAATGCGAAAACAGCCGTGTACTTAGATTTAGGTGCACGTTAAAGAGCCCCAGGTGGTCGAAGTTTCCGGAGTCCTCCACTACGGCGTGCCTCATAATCAGCAAGTGGTTTTGGCACGTAAAACCCCATAATTTAATTTTTTGACAACTAGCAGATCGCTTGCACTGTACGCTTGCATGTTCTGTGTGCGTAGAAGAACTCTAAACATGGGGTTTCAACTTACAGCTTCTAACTGGTTTGTGCAGCATTCACATTGAAAGAACTGTGCTTTCTCCCATTTCCAATTGATTAAAAACAGCCTGAGTCCTGCAGGATTTGATGTAGTACATATCGGTGCGCGTCAGAAGCTTCTTTATATAACCTACCACTTCGCTGTCAATAACGCGGTTTCCCTTCAAAAGAGGCTAAGCGATAGCTGATTTAAGTTATTGCAGGAATTGTGCGTCAAACAGAACAGACACAAGGACGAGGGACAGTAGACTCATTGCGAAGATGACAGCATACGCGATGCAATATACCGTGTAAAATGCGCTGAACTGTGTGTCATACGCTGCGCGCAGTGTGTGTACTATACTTGTTATTGCGTCCGTGTGATTGGGGCCCAATTCCTGTGAACATGCTAAAACAACTTGACTATGCATAGATCAATATTTAGTATTGGCAAAAGTCGTCAGTGCTTCAGAAAGAATAAGCTTTCTTACAATGTCATCAACGATTAACTAGGAACGTCTGTTGTAGCCGGATCCAGCTGGGCAAGAAGACGGCATCATGTAATAGCATTGAGCAAGTAGTGGGTTGAGCGCGGAGTTCACAGACTGCAGCGTAGCCCGGTTTTAATTAATGCACATGCAGTGAATCGAGCAACCCTACATCTAAACCACCGAATCTTTATCAACGCTGTTATTATGACAAACTCCGCTTGTAATTAAACAATCACAGGACAAGTTCAGCTCGGAGAGCCTATTACGTTCACTGCTAAAACCCGCTTGCTTTCTTTCATTTTCTTTTTTTTTTGTCTATCTCAACATGCGCCTTTGCCGGCACAGAAGGCGCCTGCGACTCATCAATAAAGTGGGATCTTGTATGTGCTAGAAAATGTTGTGTGCACTTATTGAAACAACAAAACAAGAAGTATCTTGATCGTGTGCATGAGTGATGAATTGTCACACGAGCGTGTTTTCCCAAAAGAGTGAGTAAGTGGTGAGTGAGTGAGTGAGTGAGTGACTGGGTGGGTGAGCAAGTGATTGTTTGATCGATCAATTGATTGATTGATTGATTGATTGATTGATTGATTGATTGATTGATTGATTGATTGATTGATTGATTGAGTGAGTGAGTGAGTGAGTGAGTGAGCGAGCGAGTGAGTGAGTGAGTGAGTGAGTGAGCGAGCGAGTGAGCGTGCGTGCGTGCGAGCGAAGGAGACTGCGACCAGGCGAGCGGGCGTCAGCTCCTGTTATTAGCAGTGATTTCTGCCCTAAGCTATTTGCCCCTTTTCTGAGACTACGTTAATATCGTTGGGGATGACGCGGCCCATATTCCGTGCCCATGAATTTCGGGAATGTCACTTACAGAGTACACTGATCAGCTAAGCCATCTGGAGAAATACCCGGCCACTTCAGGGAGGCACCGCGTGGAACGCTACTTCACCTCAAAATAAAAGCATCTGCCGCAGTAATATAGGGACACAATATAAGTAAAATACAATGAACTGCAATAGTGCGTTACGGTTCTAGCGAACCAAGAAAGCCACTGTTGCCATGAGGTAAGTAGTAATAGAGTAAAAAAATCGTAGACCGTTGGCAACGCCATCTTGAAATTTCCTCGAAAGCTCGCGCTGACGTAATAAACATTTGACGGCGTCTGCTCGGGCTTAGGTAATTTTCGTGGTTAACGACGGACTACGTTATATTCTAGAAATAAATATTTCAAGAAGTTTTACATTTCGATAACACCCAAAGTATGAAAAAAAAACTGCTTTGAAATTCATGACATTTTATTACAAATTTTTAGGCTGTCCTTTATTTCGTGGAATACGTTGCTTTATGTCGACCTGCACAGTATGCTTCAAAGAAAGAATCACTACAGATTTGGTTTGCGATAAGATCATTCCTCAAACAGTCCGCTGTAGGTGAATCTGTAAATGTTATTGCCATCGATTTTCACAACGCTCTAAACTTGAGCGGTGTTTGATGAAAAATTACGTAATTACGAGATGACGTGAATAATTACGCATAAGTCGGTCGACCGCTCTCAACAAATGTTTAAATGACGTGCCATATTTAGCCATCAAAGAACGTGATAATAGCAGCAAAACCCATGTAGTAAACTTGAAGTGCAGAGTTCTAAAAATTAAAAGGTAAATGCGTAGCAAATGATATAGCAATTTTTATCAGAAATTGAGAGTCGTAGCTCAGCTCAACCAGTCTGTTTTACCCAGGTTGCCGAATACTCCTAAATGTATAGAACAGGGTGGTACATGTACAAACCACACGCTCGCTTTCCAGCCACACAAACATTTAGGGAACCTAACGCTATGTTAGGCCTTAATTCATGCGCACAATCCTACATGTCGCGGGACAGGGATTCACGCATAAACCCCCATTCCGCTTATAAGCGGTGCTGACATCTAGTTCACAATGACGCAAAATCGACGTCTCACTTGCTGTACTCGCCTTGCTGGGCTCACGGCTGGGTAAGTGGCGCCGCGTGGGGGGTTATTTGCTAACTCTTCTAGTATGCACTTCTGTGCTCTAACGGTGCAGTGGAGCCATCTTACGAGAAGGAGTAATCGTTCGGGGCAACGCGGTTCCCGAAATGCTTTGGTCGACGCTTTGTCACCAAACTTTCGCTGCTTAATCGTCTTGGAGGGGAATTGGAGGCACAAGGATTTGAGATTTCTAGCGTAACAACGTCATAGTACTCCTAGGCTGAAGAGACATTGTCATCACGGATGCTATTCAGCATAAAGTTATAGATGAAGTCCAGCAGAACGCTCACCATCACGGAGGTCATGCATAACAAAACTGCTTTATACGCCTGTTCATAGATGGCACCCTCAGTCCGCACTTGATGGCCATGCGATCAGAAGCAAGCGCTCTACAAATGTTCGTTGATCAAACAGTTGCTCCTATAGGCCGCAGACGTGTTGCTGATATATTGTTGTGTTGATTTAACTAATGTAACTTCGATTTCCTGGCGTAAGGTGCACTAAGTGTTGTGGCGCACAGCGTGAAAAAAGTTGTCGCTTTTTTGAATTTATACTGCGAGCTATGTTAGCGTTTTCGTCGGAGTGCCTTATATGTATGTCTACTCGAACAGAACCCGCCGTGGTTGCTCAGTGGCTATAGTGTTGGGCTGCTGAGCACGAGGTCGCGGGAGCGAATCCCGGCCACGGCGGCCGCATTTCAATGGGGCCGAAATGCGAAAACAGCTGTGTGCTGAGATTTCGGTGCACGTTAAAGAAACTCAAGGTGGTCAAAATTCCCGGAGTCCTCCACTAGGGCGTGCCTCATAATCAGAAAGTGGTTTTGGCACGTAAAACCCTATAATTTTTTACTCGAACAGACTACACGGGCGAGTATGCAAAGTTGGTTTGCGAAGTATTTATCTAAACCAACAGTAGAGTTACTAGTGCAGTGTTTTATTTACCAGGCCCTTTAGCACAATAGGGCACTAGTCGACTGACTAGAATATCGATCATGACGCCATTCTCAGATTTAGCGCCTAAGCATCCTAAACGCAATGTGACGACGCCCACTGTTTCCTCACATGGGCCTCTTGGCTCCACAGTTTAAAAATAAATAACTTTTAATGAGGTATTTAGAGATGGAATAAGTGAATAAGAGCTCTGGTGATGCTAGAGCTGCTCATATGCAGCAGTGTCGCGAGTCTGTTTTCTGTTTCTTCCGTTTTTCAAATATTATTTAACATGTCATTACACAATTTCGATGCTGGTTAGTCTTTGATTGTATTGCTTACGAATTGTGGTATTATTTAACGCGCTGCTTTTTACCCACCCTGTAACAGCCGAAAGGCCAGCTCTATATAGAAAAATAAACAAAAAACATTAGAAGTATGAGAGGATGCTGAGCGGTGAAAACGCGCTTCTTGCCATCGGGGCCACAAGATTAAGTCGACGCCCTGTTTACCCTTCAGTCACAAATATGATGCACTGTAAGTAAATTGCTCAACGTTATATAATTTTATTCGAAGGAGCTGCAGGTTCTATTTAAAAAAATTTAAGGAGGCAGTATGGGGCTTGAAAAGTTCTTGGGGTTACACAGTCATTAAATCGATATTTAGCCTACAGTAAGTCATGTAGCAGTTAATCATAAAAAAATAAACAAATACCCGTTCAAAACATCATGCAGAAGTGAAACATTGGCTGTAGGCATTACTAAGCAGGCAAAGCTGTTCCGTCATAGTTGGTGATTTCTGGAACGTGGTAGTTAGAACATCTCGTGAGACACGGAAATGTCATCAGCAATGTGGTGGTGCGTAACATTTCGCTGCGCACTGAACTGAAGTGAAGAATCATTCTGTAAGCAGAGAGTTTAATTCAGCCCCAGCTTAAATTCCGTGGTTTCTACAAAAACAAATAGCGTACAAAAATCCGTAAACTGCGACTGATGAGGCTGCTTAAAAACTAAAAAAAATTGGACTGTTGAAGTTGAATGTTTGTTCCATGGCTAACATCCTTATCCATAAGGCTGTGAAATTTTTTATTCCACAGGAGAGCGAGCTGAAGCTCCACCTACGATGACAGAAAACGTAGCTGAAAGCTATATGTAATTTCTGACCACCTAATGCGCATCAAAATATCTTACAAGAAACTTTGACAGGCTATTGAAGTTTATTTTGTGCTTTTTTAGCGTCCTATGGGCCGAAATAGAAAACTTTATTTGTTTCCATCGACCATTCCATCTTACCCCTGCAGGGTTGGTGTGCTAGCCATGTCCAGCTCCTTTTTCACAACCGTATGGGTGTTACATCTTTTTTCTTACTGTGTAGATATGCTCCGGAGGCTGAGGTAATTCCAAGCGGTATGACGAAGTGGTACGCGCTCTGACGACATCGCACAAGTAAGTGGTTGCGCTCTAGAATAATGCCAGCTTAGATTATGCTGTGACTCATTCTCGGTGAAATTGCAAATGCCTTGAGTAACTCGGTTTCCCAGTGAAATGTGCAGCGTGTCTCTATCTTTGGATCTTTCACTTGCGTCGTTTGGCCACCGGAATGAAGGCTGCAGCAGGCGTTCAATTCATAACAATGCTCAGCAGATAATATCTAGCTTCAGTAGCCCTGGAGCGTCGCTCACTTTCTGAAATATTTCACATTTATACCATGTTGTTACCTTTACTGAGCGTTCACATTTTACGGGAAGTATATTTGTGAGTATTCTTTCTTTCCCACAAGCCTTGGCTGCGCCTTAAGTGCTGGAAATCTGTGAGTGGCGTTTAAAAATTACCGCCTATGCCTGGCACGGAACAAAGCTAGCAGAATGTAAATTATTTATCTTTCACGATGCTATGCTCTCTACTCCACTCTTTGAACCTGTCGTGCTAATTTGCATATGGGTACATTCTATAAGAGCGTAAAGATAGCCTTATAATCAACAGCCGTTCTTACTGTAGCGAAGCATGTCTGTATATTGAAATTTGATTTCTATTGGAGAGGTCAGGCAATTTCGATGCATAATAACCAGTTACTTTGATGGAGATTGAAATGAAAAGAAATAAGCTGATAACAGTGGTTCCTTCGGCTCTAAACTGAATACGCTCTCAGATCGGTAGTCACCATTGTTGTTGTCGCATAAAAAAATTGTGAGGGGGCGTGGCATTAGAGGACGACGCAATACCTCACAGCAACAAAAATTAAGTAAACAAATACAGGAATATATATATATATATATATATATATATATATATATATATATATATATATATATATATATCCTGACTGCATTTTTATTCGCTAATTTTTGCCTATATTTGATGAGGCCACCTTAATGTACAAATAATAGGCTAGTAAAATTTATTTTCTAAATTTGTGCAGGTGCTATAACTTCTACCATAAATTTCAGAAGTTAGTTGTATTGCTCACGATAATTGCGGGTGCGTTTGTAGCTAGTTCAGGTCATTAACCAGGATCCTAGCGGGAAAGCGCGAAGCATAGAGTTTTCTAGAATAATGAAGCTATATGGCGCCAGGCTACTGCGTTAACAACAGCGGAATCAACGCATTTTGGTGGTAGTTTCGCCGCATCGCCGACAGATGGCGGAGCCTTAGCATGCGCAAGCGCTCTCTGTCGTTCTGAAACCAAGTTGAAGCAAGACCACATCAGCGCTTAGACAGTAGAGGGCGCCCAGAGTTCAGAAGTCGTAACTTTCAAAGTTCGTTATTGTGAAGGCGGCGGTGATTTTTGAAGTATCCGTCGGCTTTCGCACTTTCTCACACACGCTGCACCTTAGATCCGTTGACTGAATAAACGCTTTTGATACGTCGGCTTGGGGTCGATGTAATAACAATGTTTGAATTTAGATTTTAGAGAAGTAGTAACCGTCACATCCAGGAATGTGTCACGTGTCTATTTCATCATTATTTTTATATGCCGAAGATCTTTCTTCTTTATAACCTTATTAGGGGTACGCGAGTTTGTAGGAATTTATTTCAGTACAATCGAGGCCTGTGCAATACTATTACCGGTGATACTCTTACGAATGTTTTTATCTATTTATCATGATCATTATTTATTTTCCGTACCACATTTTTTCTCCCTTCATTGATGCTCCTTCTTTTCCGTCTGCAAGACCGCTTTGGTCAAGCGGACGAAAAACAAAGAGGAACTTAAAATGTGGCAGCATTTATGGTCGAAGAGGAGGAAGAAGCGAACGAAGACGAAGTGCGTCGAGAGTGATGCCATTCGGAGCAATCGCATTCATCACCCTCGCAATTTACTGCATCATGAGGCGGAAGCGACTTCCAGTCATCAAGCCGCGCCCCCAGATTTCAAGGTTTGTGTATTACACTTAAACTGCATCACGATATAGTTTCACCTGAAAGCGCTTACCGGTAGTAGGTGATAATTGTTTCCGCACTGACGTAGCCGGTGCTTCAGGCCTAGCACAATTGCACTAAGAATTATTCGTAGCTAGGAGGCGCTGATGTGAAACATGGCATACGTCTATTATTTGGTGGAATATGTTAGTCAGTCGGTCAAGTAAATATTTCGAAAACAGTGCGTCTGACTGTGAGAGAGCCACTTCCGACTAAACTGTCTGCATTAATTTGCCCGCTTTTGATTCTGCGATGTCCAGCGTGCGCGTTATTTCACGCGTGCTTTCCATCACGTAGGTGTCATCTTCTTCTCTTCCTTCTCATCGGGACAAGTTTGGCTGCCTACATGACTCTAAGGAGGAACAAACCACCACGTGAGCACCAAGGGCAGGCTCCAATTCCTCAACATTTTTCTAAGCCTTTACTCCCGCTAGACCAGGTCTTCATTAAGATCGACGACGGCCCATTGCAAGGAACAATCGTGACCACGTCAGAAGGTGTCAGTGTCCGTGCCTTTTTGGGGATTCCTTTCGGAGAGTCAACAGAAGGTCGGAACAGGTTCCGGAAGCCTGTGCCCATCGGTGCGTGGAATGGCACGTTTAACGCGACTCAAGCCAGGCCTCCCTGCGTTCAAGAGTCCTACGTGTCGCAGGCCATGCGCATAGACAACACAAACACCACAGAGGACTGCTTGCACCTGAACATCTGGGCACCGATACAGCAACACCCGAAAGAGCCCAAGAAGACAGTCATGGTCTACTTCTACGGGGGATCGTTCACACATGGCGGCAACAGTTACTTCTTTTACGATGGCCGCTACATATCGAGCATCGGAGACGTCATATTAGTCGTTCCAAACTACAGGCTCGGGGTTCTCGGGTTCCTCAACGCGGGCACGCCAGACGCGCCAGGCAACGTAGCACTGCACGACCAGATCCTGGCGTTGTCGTGGGTCAAGGAGAACATCGCTGCGTTCGGCGGGAACCCAAATCGAGTTGTCCTTTTCGGCCAAAGTGCCGGGGCGATCTCAGTGAGCTACCTGCAGATATCGCCCCTGACGCGCCACCTCTTCCGGCGAGCCATCCTGCAGAGCTGCTCCGCTTTGGTGCCGCTTCCCGAGAACAGCCGTGACGCAGCGCTCGCAAACCTGAAACACATAGCGAGTGCCATCAACTGTACGAGGGCGTTTCCAAACGGAAGCTTGTCGGCAGCAGACACACTCAGCTGCCTGAGAAACGTCGATGCCAAGGTTCTCGTAGACGTCAAAGGCGCATTCTTCTATCCGAGCTTCTACGATGAGGTCCTTCCGCAGGCTCCGATCGAGCTGCTCAAGTCGGTGGACTTCAGGGACCACGAAATGCTCATCGGAAACACCTTGCGCGAAGGAGACATGTTTTTCGATGCAATATTTGGGCGGAAGCGTTCGTCCGCAGCGCCCAGACGGTCGCACCTGAGCCTGGAGGCAATAGCCAAGGCATACGATTTCTTCTACAAGCGAACTGGTTTCGTGAAAGCGCTGTTTACGCTCGCGCAGATACAGAGACTGTACGACTTCACTAGCCGCACTTACGAGGGGTTCAAGGACGCTGTCGGCGACCTACTCTTCAATTGCCCGACTAAGTTTTTCGCCAAGTACTTTGTGGATCAGAATGGCTCTGCCTTCTACTATGTGTTGACGCCCAGGCCCTCATTCAGTGCCTGGAATTCTACGGCTGCCACGCACACGGATGACGTGTCAATATTGTTTGGGCTGCCGTTCATGCTTCCCGGTAAGGCTTCGGACGCGGAGCGTGACCTCAGTAGACGACTTATACGAATGTGGACAACGTTTGCAAAGAAGGGGTAAGCAGCTTCCCCTTCACTTTCTGCCGTTTACTAAACTTACAGGAAAGACCAATATTAAGGGACGCTTATTGTACCAGTGAAAGTTTTTTAGAGGTACGTTAGCCTGACCAGTAGCCTTGTCACAGAAATGTATTCGATTAAGGTATTCAACGCATTATTATTATTATTATTATTATTATTATTATTACTATTATTGTTAAAGTGTTAGAACTATTCTTACTAAGTATTAAACGAGCAATGACGGTTTGGGCACCTTCTTTTTAATCATGCCGCCATGACCGCATTGCGCAGGCGGACATATAACACATATTGGGCGCCTACAAACGCTGAAAGCTTTCCGGCATGTTTACCTGCACATACCACACGGTTGATGGAGAAGCGCGCAGTGACTGCAACGTTGGTTGTGCACTGCAGCGCTTTCTTGCTTGAGTACATCGCCGTCTTCGTTGCGCTACGCAGCTGCATTGCTAGAGCCATGAGTTTGCGAAGCACATGCGCAAAGCTAAATGCGCTAGTTGTCTAGGCTAACTCAGAAAAGGCCATATTGTGGAGAGTTCATTAACTTATCAGGTTTCATGTTTTCTCGTTGCGAATCGATGGTGATACGAATAGAAGTTCCTCTGGTAAAACGTATTTACCGGAACTGGCTATTTGTAAAGATCAACTGGTATCCTCAAAAAAGTTTATTGAGTTGTGTGCGCTGGAGCACAGTCGCAGCGACATCGTGGTCAGGAAAAAGGCTGCACTGGAGCGCAGCAGAAGCCGGTGCTAGCAAACCCGAGTTAGTGCATGGCTCTGAACCACAGGTTTTACGGGCCGAAATCAGGATGTGGTTACGAACCACGCCGTAGTGAGGGACTGCGGATTAATTTCGACCACCTGGTATCCTTTGACGCGCACGCAATGAACGGTACACGAGCGTTCGTGGATTCCGACCCCTTCCCCCCCCCCCCCCCCCCCCCCGAAGAAGAAATTGAAACAACCCCCGTAACCCCGTATTTCGGGTGAAGTCCCGGGGTGAGCACCCGTAAACAGGGTGAGCCCCCGTATTCTGACGCCGACCTCACCAGCTAGATGAAAAAAAGTGATAAATAATATACGCATCCCATTTGAAACGGGTGGAAGTGGGCGTCATCTAGGTCGTCACGTTTATAGTTCTTCTGCGCCTATCATTAGCCTTGACGAGCGGCAATAGCAGAGCCCCACCACAAGCACCGGGCTTATTTTCCGACACACGTCTGTCGTACATGTGGTGTGAAACTTTCAAGCAAAAATACATAACGAAAACTTTCGCACTGTGACACAAGGTTCATAGCTGTTACGTTTACGTCAAGCGCCTATTCGCACCATCTCTAGCCATCTCCATTCCACAACGCTGAGGTAGTTATATTTTGCACAAGATCTTCGCAAGCGACAGCTTGCGTCCTTGTAATAGCTGTGTGTTCCATTTCTGTTTAAAGTAACCATTGTGGAATAAGTTTACTACCGAAGTCAAACCGGAAAGAACGCTAGCCCAAAGCAGCAGAAGAAGAAAGCCAAAACAAGTAGAAGAAAACTTAGTTACGTGAAGGCTCTAGTGCTAATTATCTAGCCTTACGAGCCACCGCTACTTACCTGTGCTGGTTTGTGGCCGTACTGCTCACTTGTTATTCTCAACTACACATTAAGCTCCACTTGGTTATAGGCTATTGAGAGTTATACTTTCCCTCTCTCTTTTTCAGGAAGCTACCAAAGGTCAAGGGGAAGGCATGGCCGTTATATTTCGAGAACACCAGCGTCGCTATAAACACTGCCAATTTTTCGTTTCTACAAGCGTTTCGAAGCAGGAACTGTGAAACGCTGAAGAGTTTTATTCTGGGCTAAGAATTGCTAAGTCCTCAGAATGAAGTTTCAAGTCTTGTGACTTACAAGCCTACGTATACTTGACACAGGCCTGTTCTGGGACGAAGCAACCTGTGTCTTGATTTTTGATTGTGTTATGAAATTTCAACCACATTGAAAGTGGAAGACAATAGCTGATTTCATGGATAAAAATATAAAAAAAATTATGTGAGGTGAAACCGCTCTCGTGAAGTATGAATTGCGAGAACGACGGCGTACTGTCGCTGGGAAGGTCTCACGTTGACAGCACGACTTACATAGTCATGTTCAGTATGAGCTGCAACATAGTGGCCATGCGTGAAGGGATTCCGATGATGTTGATGACGATGATGATGATGATGATGATGATTTACTGACATCCTCTTTGAAACGGGGCGGGGTTAAATAGTCACCTAGCTTGCTTGAGTTAATCAGGTATGCTATACCTGCCTTTCATTCTATCATGTTGTATACATCTCCTTATCCTTTTCACGCCTTATCCTATCAGTAAATGAAACACGGTTTCAATTACTGGTATTTTCTATACCAATTATTTGTATGTTGGCGCTACGGAGTTGTAGTCCCTTCGATCATGGGCACCGTGTGCAGCTCACATTGAAGGCGACTGTATACATACATTGAAGTCTGTCAGCACACAAAGACAAGGGCCTTTTTTAGCATCCTACATTTTGCTGCAGTTTGCATCCATAGCTCCTCATCGCACTCGCGGAATTTTTCTTACGACTCTGGCACGCAACAGCACTATCTTGCATTCTTGGCTGAAATGATCATGAAAGCTCGTATCGCCCAGATTGATCATTCAGTCGCAGGTTCTTTATGCGTACGTTGCCGGGCTGCCAACGCCGAGCAAGATACTTAGAGGTGGCAACTGTGACTTGCTCCGAGCGGCTCTATAAAATTTTCACTGTCAACAGTGGCATAGCAACGAGGGGGGGGGGGGGGGGGGTGTGCCCGTGGGCCCCTGGTGCAAGGGGCCAGGGGGGGGGGGGGTGTCATATACGTCTGAAGCCGCCCGCAAATTGTTGATATCCTCGCCATCCTCGACTACACCCCGGAGGGGGGGGGGGACAGAAGACCTATGGGCCCCGGGTGCCATACGACCTAGCTACGCCGCTGACTGTGAACATTACTTTTCATCAGGAAACTGACCGACCGTGTTCGTCCTTTACGCTCTGGTTATGGCGCAATATGACGTAACAAAGAAAAGCATTAAATCAGGCATTTTTGGTATCTAACTAAAAGAACTTCAGTTTCAAGCCAATATTTGGAACACTTCTACCATGGCAGCGTAGCCTAAGCGAACAGATACTTCCGTTGCTAAATTGAGGTGCTGAGCGAAGTGAGCGAAATTATCATTCTCGTGCTCTTGTATTTTTTCAGCTTTAGTAAAAAGCCCATCGTGAGTCATGTGATGAAGAGTTGTAAATATGTTTAATGCGTACATACTTACACGTTAGGCCGACAGCTGACGTAGTGAACAGTGAACTTTGGGTTACTGGATTGTAGGGTTATACATGCGAGCGCTATACCACTCATCCGACTCTTGTGTGGCTTGGTGTTTGCGTGACAGATTATGCCTCACTACTGCTGGATGAATTCTGATTATACAACTTGAAAGTACGATGCGAAAATTTTTTTAGTACTTTACAGACACATGGTAGGCAGAAAATGGAAGTCGACTGAGTGATGTATAAGTAAGCAAGACTACATTCAAATTTTTATGCTTCTCGGTAAAGGTAAACGTAGAAAGGTGAGCCCTTTGATAAGCGCTTGAGATATGATTTTTTTTTGCTCGACAACGCGGATACATTTCCACGTTGTCGAGACGGGGAACAAATCAAGCACTCTCAGATGGTGAGTTAAGAATACAGCTTCTTATTGGGCGATTTTGTGCCCAGAAAATCAAGCAACACTCAAAGCTCGACAGTGTTGCGAGCGCTGACATTGGACGTCGAAATTCGGCCCACGAAGTGTGTCAGCTATGTATACAAAAATCCAAGTACATTCCAGAACAAACATATAATATTTCGTCCCCGCCTGTGCAACAGCATTCGCGTCGCGCCTCTTGCGTCGAGCAACAACTCGATATCGATTGGCGATCACGTGAAAAACGATCAACGTCGAAAAGAGAAACAATGTACGCGTGATAATATTTATGATCAGTATATATGCTATTGCGTGATCACGGTACCTTTTGCACCTAGCGGAAGCGCTATTTTCCCGTTGTACTACAACATAGCCTAATGTCTCTCTCTGCTCCGAGCGCGTGCTCAAGCACGCGAATAAAGAAGAAAAACAAAAGCCTTGCTCCAGAGTAACAAGGCTATCCCAATGTACCAGCCTGCACGGACGCCGCTGCGAACCACTCGTGTGTTGCGCCGGGATACAGAGTGGGCGACGTGATTCGTGCAGAGGCCAGACACAGACCGAGTCCTGGGGGTTCTCAAACCAGGAAATATAAATCCGGACCTCGTGTTTTCGGTGGCGGACGTGATTCCAGTTATGGGCTTTGCTCAGGGCGGGGCGAGGGCTCCTAGTACGCGATCGCACACAAGCCGCGCTTCGCAGCTCGCATCCGCCCATGTTCCGGGATATATTGTCCCTAATGCTATGACAAATAGGCTGAGCCCGGGGCTTAGCGTCCCCTCCTTCGCTTCGTCGTTTATGGCTGTTCGTTTTTTCTTCTATGTTGATGTTCAATGTACACACGGGCTGGCTCGGAAAGCGTCTGTTTGCTGAGAATGAAAATAAAGCAGGGACGACGTTGTGGAGAACGTTAAGAGGCTGGCCAAATCGCTGTGTTCAGGTCAATGTTTATTCGCACCAGGGGAGGCCTAAGATCGTGGTGGCGACGAGAATATTGATAATAGCAAAAGCAGTTGAGACGACGACAACGTCGACGATGATAGCAGGATGACGACGACGCAGTGGACAACATGACGGCTCTGGCGGTGCGGACTACGAAATGAAACCTGTGTGGCCCCGAATGAAGCTGTTTGGTAACTCCTGCCAAGGAAACATGGTTAGGACAACATGGTGATGATATCTGTTACAGAGGCCACATGGGCGAGAGAATTACCCTGAGCAGGCAATCACTGTAAATTGAGATGTATCTAAGTGCAACCTACGGCGGTTTAGTGAAATGATTCGTGTCACCCTATTGCATTCCTTTCTTATCATCCACATTTCACGTTCCTGACGTGAAATGTGGACCAACGACAAAGCGTGGGAAGTAATATCATTGGAATGCAATCGTTGCAATACACCCTGGGCTTCACTTGAGCGTGGCTGACAATGCCAGTTCGACGTAGCGGGCATCGGAACGGTGGGCAGCAAGTGTTCGAGTAGAGGGATTCATAAAACCTACGAAGCAGAGTGCACGATAGTTTTGAGGTCTACTGAAGGAGGCTTCGTGCTTTATTGTGGTATTACCTGTACCTCACGGTTTATTTGTCCTTAAGATGTTGCACTTCCATGGTGATTTCTCAGCCGCTGCTCCTAAGTGTATCTTCACTTTAAGAAATTCTTTCCTTATTTTGGTGAATAATAGAAGAATCTTTTGCAGTCATTGTCTATTACAACATTGGAATTGTGAATTCAATGCCAAAGGTTCAGAAACCCCTCCCCTTTCTGATGAGCGACAGTCTGTGGAAGTTCATTTTGACGTGATCAAACGAGATTCATGTATAATTTGTAGCAGGAAAGAGCTTGTGCCAGGACAGGCCTAAAACCAGTTAAATGACTTCCCCACAGCGCACACTGCAGCCTTTAGCGCGAAGAATGAGGGACAGCGATCGCTCAGTCTCGAACATTGTCCTCATCCACCTGAACACAAACGCAGGCTCCTCGGTCTACCTTGTTGTGTTCGTATGGATGTTCAGGGTTCGCTGGCGCGTAAGTTTTCATCCGTCGCTCCTATTGAAAAATGATGTCGATGTGAAAGCCCATGATATTAGGGAGCGCGTGGACAAAAATGATCAGTGTTGAGAACGAAACAAATGCGTGGGAGAGAAAAAACACACTAGAAGCAATAAGGAGCGCAGGACAAAAACAAAGACAGAGTACCGACAAAAAACAGGAATCCCGCCCACGGCACGATATATAATATATAGCCAGTGTCCGAAAAAACATTGTCCGAAAAAAGCTTTACCACTTCAGTAGTGTGTCTTCCATTTAAATGAGCTGGCCCGTGTTATAGTTTCATGAGAACAACAAAAAATGCGAGAAAGAGAGCCAGTGGAAATGATTTTGCAAACTTTCACTTAGGAGCCTAGAGATTGGTGCTGTTGCTAAAGAAAAAGAAAAGAGGAAAACGAAAGCGTTGTCCATTTCTCAAAGATGGCTATCTGAATCTAAAGGTCACTGGCCTACGAGCTTTTGAGTCCGGGTGCCAGACAATTCTGCGCCTGGCGACACTTTTCCTGGTTACCCATGATCCATCACCGTACTATGTGGCACCTTGTGTAGATATGTGAGCTTGCCTGGTGTCTTCTCTCTGCCTACCTTTCGGCCTGTTTCTTGGACTTCTCGGGATGTTCAGCAGTAGCAGTTTTGAGTCCATCACAGAGCCATTTCGACCCTCCGAATCGAATTGGATTGCATATAAACTAGCGTTTTCATTTTTTTTCATTTTAAAGAAACAAGTAGACGCAAACGCGCTGTATTGGATAATGCAGTGTCACAGCGTACCCGATTCTGTAATGTACTTCGAGATCTGGACAAAATAACTTTCGTACACCGCTTGGTCAGTGTCCGCCAACATCCACTGTTCCAGTGACTTGAAGTCAAAATTGACCTTTGCCACGCGTGCTCGGTTTCCTGAATCCGCACACGCACGCACGCATGCACGCACGAACGCACGCACGCACGCACGCACGCACGCACGCACGCACGCGCACGCACGCACACACAGACACACGCACGCGCACGCACGCACGCATGCACGCACAACCTTCGCCATATTTGCTGGATGATTTTCTAGGACCGGCAATCGCCTGCATCATCAACACCAACAGCGACACCAACGTGACTGTGAATAACTAGGAGGCGTGTAACGTCACTTGGCAGCAGCGGCGGCGGCAGACGGACATAAAATCTGAGTCCCTGCTTCTGTACTTTACAGGTTGGTGGTTCGTCTTTGGTTTGTCTTTTTGATGTACCGGCCCCTGCTGCGAAGGCTGCTTGAGATTTACGAGTGTTATTAGTGCCTGAAAAAATGTCGCGGTGTTGTGTGTGCCGATCTGCCATCCCTGACACTGGCTTGTACGTACATGACTTGTTGCCAGAGCAAATTCAAATTTCACTTTAGTTGACTTTCTGATATGACGGAAGAAACACTTATTACTAAGTGCGATACCTCTAAAGAATCATGTAAATGCGAGCCATGCCGGGAGGTGAGGCAGGGGTCGGATGCTGAAACTGAGCGGCAAACATCGCAGAAAGACATAGCAGTTCGACTTCAGGCAATCGCAATTAAGCTAGATGACCTTTTGGTTCTGCCAACAAAACTGCAGGAGCTGGAATTGCCTGTGCAACATCTTTCTGATCAATTCGATGAATTTCAGACGAGGCTACCGGCGCAGGAAAAAGTTACCTCGTAACTATCAGAGTTGACAAACTTGATCAGGCTGATTCGAGCAGTGAATTGGCCTTAATCAAACTGGATCTGAATAACCTTGAATGTCGTCGCCATATGTTAAGTATTCAAATACATGGTGTTATAGAAAGCGATAACGAATACTTAATGATGACAGTAAGCGAAATAGCGCAAAAAGATCAAGCTTCCACTCTTCAGCAAGAGTGACCCTACGGCTACACGCAGACTTCCAGCTTAACCAGGCAAAGCACGGGACATCACTATCCGTTTTGTTCGCCAGGAACTTCGCGATTCTTGGCTTACAAATAAGAAGCAACTAAGTGACCATTGACACGGTTTATTTTGCGAAAATATCATACGGCTATCACGCGCTATTTTAAGTTTCGGTGCGAAGAAGGAGCGATGGGGGGGGGGGGGGGGGGGGACCATGCGGTTGTCATACGCGGCGAAGGGGATCTGGTCACTCTTGCAGCTTTGAAATGATAGCGGCATACCTGCACGTGATAGCAATACATGCTTTGTGTTTTCTAAAGTGCGATAAGGAACATAGAATTCCATTTTTCTCGTGATGTCGCATCATTAAAGAACCAGTGTCCACTTTCCATATCTTATTTTAACGTAAGGAGTTGAAAAAATAAATTCGACGAACTAAGTTTGCATCTGTCAGAACTGAAACACTGCTTTGACCTACTTTGCTTTAGCGAACCATGGTTTCATCATAGGATGAATGTATTTATATTTCTGGATATGAATGCGTCTGTTTACCGAGTGAAGTAACGTGGTGGCGGAATTGCTATTTGTGTTGCTTCTGGTTTGCCGCATGGCATAATCGGTGACCTCAAGAATGTTAACGAATGCTATGAATGTATTCGCCTCCAGTGGATCAACACTTTGATTTCGCTTGCGTACCGTCCACCATCTGGATCCATGTGTAAGTTGTTAGAACATACTGAAAAGTTATTTGAACTCTGAGTGCTGAAATGTGATCGACGTGCCTTATCGCATAACACCTACCACCCAGAAGCGCTTGACCTCTGTGTGACGAGTTTTTGTTCTGAATACATAAGAGCAGGAGTCCTGATCTGTGACTTCAGTGATCACTTCCCGATGTACTGTGTGCTTCCCGATGTACCTCATAAACGGCCATCCCAAATATGAATATATCCTGAACAAAATGTAAACCAATTTGTAGAATTTGTCTCTGGTTAACCGTGGGACGAAGTGACTGCGAAAAGTGATGCAAACATTGCTTACAAGGCTTTTATATCTGCAATCACGCAAACATACAACAGTTGTTTTTCACTTGTGAAGTTCAAAAAACATACAAACACTAGAAAGCCCTGGATATTGCATGAACTCTATTACAGAATTAAATATCGCAACAAGCTCTTTGAAACGTTCATGTGAAGCCGAAGTGAAGATGACTTTAGGTCATTCAAATCTGAGCTAAATGATTTGAATTCTTAAATTAAACCTGCCAGACAAGAGTATTACAAGAACAAGTTTTTTTTTGCTATCGTGGGAAACTCAAATTTCACGTGGAAACCATCAATAAGCTAATGAAAAAGAGCTCTGTGGCAAAAAAAGTTGAATTTCAACAAGGTTGATTATCGGACGTTTCTAAATACGTTCAATTCTTATTTTGCTCATGCTGGTGCGTCCTGACAAAATGATGCACAAGTCTCTTGCACGGAATATATAATAAATCGAGGTTCTGCTACGGTGTTCTTGGGGGCTACTGATCAGCGCGAGTTACAGACCATAATCTTATCGTTAAAAGACAGCTGTGCTTCTGATGCAGATGACCGAATAGTGAAGCCACTGAAAGCCGTCAGCGAAGTTGCAAGCGTGCCTCTTACACATATCTGTAATTTAATCCTTTGTTAGAGGGTTTCGACATAAAATGAAGCTAGCCAGAGTGGCTGTTATTCGCAAAAGTTGTCCAGTTAATGATGTCAATAACTACAGGCCTATCTCCGTACTTATCATCGCGAAACTTGTTGACCATGTTAACACAAGACTTATAGGTTTTTAAACGTGTATAAAAAAAAAAAAAACGGTAGGCGACCCTAATCAATTACTTAGGCGTCTCTTAGTGGTACTCGCGCCTCGGCATTGGTGTTCTTTAGGTTAACTCTAGGCGAACGCAACGCATGAATCGAACTCGGAGGCAGCAGTTTTCCATAAATGAGCTGGTTAAATATCATGCGACATTCTTGTGCGTGACATCATTAGTGACACCATTACTGACGTCATTATTTCCGCTTTCTACTTCCGGGTTTCCAGGAATTTCGCCAAAGTCGCGCTCACTTGGTGGGTCTCTAAAGTCTACGATTCCGTGCTTTGGTGTGCGGCAATCATTGATTTCTAACTAATTCTAATTATTCGAGCCGCTTAAGTAACTCAACTTGTAACTAAATTTATGATGTGATATCATATATATAATGAAACCGATGAATATTGTGCCGTACTATTTATTTATTATTTTTTCTGATTAATTTGGATTTCGTCCCCGGTCGTCCAGAGTGGTGAAACAGAGGTGAACCGAGTGCGGCTCAAGAAACAAGAGTGTCACTCGATGCTTGTGCTATTAATAATAGCACAAAAGCAATATAGATTCTCCAAGAGCAAATCATCAAAAACCGCATTACTCGATATAAAAGAGCAGACCATTGACAACTTAGAGAAGTGAATGTTAAGTAGTTTTCTCAATTTTAGGAAAGCCTCCGAGACGGCTAATACCGGGAGTAAATAAACGATAAACTAAGCGTTGGAACATTAAAAACATGAACAGTTTTGATATATCGTTGAAGGTTTCTTTGCTGTAATCTGCTGCAATGCTTTTAACTAGTTAATGAAAACATTCGTCAAAGCTTTGTTTATAGCGTTTTGCAGTAAGCGGAAAGGCGACCTACACTGGTCTGAGATTTACGAGTGGTTTACGCCTTTAAAGCACAACCAAATACAATGAAAAAGCTGGCATGGCAACTTCGTCATAACTTGATGACTCCTGATCACTGAGGGTCTAGGCATCAGATTATCCTCTCTCCTCATTAGCCTAACTTTGATCGAAAGTTCCTGTACCGAAAAAGAGTTCACAACTAATGTGACGCTAAAGAAGAGCATACGAGTTCTGAGCGCTAAACCTCGTTATATAGCAGACGACACTTTAACTTTGACGTGTGGCCACGGCGGCCGCATTTCGATGGGGGCGAAATGCGAAAACACCCGTGTACTTAGATTTAGGTGCACGTTAAAGAACCCCAGGTGGTCAAAATTTCCGGAGTCCCCCACTACGGCGTGCCTCATAATCAGAAAGTGGTTTTGGCACGTAAAACCCCATAATTTATATTTTATATTAACTTTGACGTGAAGTTACATGTGCTGCAAATACGCGAACATCCTCGTGATAGCGCTAATTATTGATTGGCGTTAACCGCGCCTTCAACTCTAGTGCCCCTATATGTTAAACTTATTCTCTGTGATGCAGCGAGGTGCTGAGAATAAGAACTAAGCTGTGCATTGTATGTAGTGATAGGAAGCGTTGCGCTTTACTGAGGAAATGTAAAGTGTTGTTTCATATGATTTGAAGGAAAAACAAATTCTGAAAACAGCGGCAAAAGATCTTTAAGAAGGCTTGCTGCTCGTGAAAAAATCAGGTGTAGAGCAAGGAGGAGGAGGAGAAGGGAAGGAGCTGTTGCATGCTGCAGGCGGAGCTAGCCTTTCAAAAGTTGCCGGCAATTGTTCCGCCTGAGCGCTACCTATCAATTGCGATACGGTCTTAAACACTTCGCGGTACAACTAGCATCAGGTTCCAAAAACAAGTTGACTCGGAGCTCGAGAAACATCACGGCCATTTGCAGGCCTTACTGTCTTGGTTTGAGCGCCAATGTGCTATGATTTAAAACCATGTGACACTGCCTAGCGTTATCCATATGGCGTGAAGCCGTCGAAATGGTGTTGTCACCAATTTGTCGACTTCAACGAAACAGTTAAAGGGGCTTGTCAGCGAGGATTCGTCAATTCCAGTGGTTTTGGCCTCTTTGACACAGATAGAAATGTTGCTATCGTTTTGATCCGGCATTCAGGCACCCTCCTTTTTTGTATCTTCGAGCGCACGTTCAACCAGACAAAGCCATCCGCTAAACATCGTTTATTTTAGGCCACATATTGACTTTTCTAAATTTTCTTTCTTTCCGCTTACAACTGAAATATGGAACAGTTTGGATGGTTCGCTTTGCGCATTGTCATTGGAAGAGTATTTTTGAGCAATTGCCTAATCATATCCCCTGTTGATTTTGTCTTTTCTAGTGTCATTTCTTTTGTATGTACTAAAATCTATACCCCTCCGTTATGTCTTGAAATCGACAGCAGTATTTGTAAATAAAAATAAAATAATGATAATCATTACAAACGTTGCACAGTGAACCTCACAGGAGAGTTGAGGATGTTACGATAATAGTTGTAAGGTATGTCGTTTCAGGTGTTGCATGACCTGAAGCAGGAGCCATGACTCTTAGCAACTCGCACATAGAACGGTAATGTCCCTCTTGGATGGTGAGCTTTCGCTGTATGCAGCATGAAGGAGCTCCTCTTGAACGTAAAGCTGGTTAAGGCAAAGTTCACAACCGGTGAAGCTGCTGGCTCGCTACAACATAAGCCTCAAACTTAAACGACCTAATTTTCTGTAAGTTTGTCCTTTAATACCAAGGTCCTTACTTACTCGCAGCTCAAATAAAGCTGTAACGTCTTCACGCTACACGATAAAGTGGTGGCCTAATGGTTACAACAGAATCGACCATTCAGGTACAAAACAGGTGCAACACAGGATCATTCCGGTAATGAAGGCACACAGAAAACTTTGAAAACGGCGATGAGAGGTGCTTCCGCTCGGTGAAGGTGACCACGTCCTAACTGGTAGGCGGCGCAGCAGTAAATTACGACTATCATTGTAAAAAATATAGCTTAGCGTTGCTAATGTTTCTCTGCGCTAGCTAGGCCAGATGCTCTCGTGAACGTTAAAAAAATTCAAGCAACGCATTTTTTAACGGCAGTGCTTGAAGAGAAGCGCAAGGGCACTCAGGGTGATAGGGTATTGATATCGCAACCATACAACTTTTTTTCTCAGAAAAGTCATACAATATCAAGCAGTTGCGTGTTATTTAATGACGCGCTCACGGGGGCGATCAGTGGCATTCAGCGGCTCAATTGAACAAAAAAGAGCTATTCTTGCCCCGGACGTGGTCGAGGGAGCTGATGACGTGCGAACTTGAAAGTAACAATAAATGCCCCTTGCTTCGAGACAATGAATAAAAACAATTACCGCCCGAGTGCTCCGTACATATGGTTAACCAGCGAAGCTGAAACGTGTGGCCCCGGTGTTTATTACTGGGTTAATCCCCACGGCTCATTAAACGACGGCTCGGTAGGCTGCCGGTTCAACGGTACGCAGTAGCTGCTTGTGCTCCACTGCACGAGCCTGTTCTTGTGCCCGGGCTGCAGCATCGACACGGCGTACACGAGCTCGTTCCCGGTTCTACTCGCGGCGTTCCGGATCGAAAGCTGTCTGCTCCTAAGGAGTACGTATGACGCGTGGCCAACCGATTTCGGAGCCAGAGAGAAACTGCTGTGCGTGCGCTCGGCTGCGACGGAGAGCAACGACATCACTACTGGCGCAACTAATCCAACACGACTTAGATAGCACAGGGCCTTCACTCCGATGCATGACGCCATAGAATCTAATGGGGATGCTCCCGAGCAGTCCACAGTGATTTTGACGTCACCGCTTTCATCACGCCAGCCTTGTCAATAAAAATTTCAGGCCAGGTAGCAAGTCGTCGTGGATCTGAGTAAACATGCCTTGTTCTATCTAGGAAGTGTTGGATATCGCGCGCCCCTCTAATTCTCTTGTTTTTTTCCGCACATGCGCATGGGGTTGCGCCGGAGTTTTGGGCGCACAGGCTACCGACAGGCAGACGGACTGACAAACGAATCGGATAGCCATATACAACTTCGCTGTAAAAATGACAGTGTATTTTTACTGGACCATAACGTTTTTCTGGATAAATGTTACGCCAAGGCCCAGTTATTACTCCTGTAAAGTCGATGGCAACTGGGAAATTGCCTTCAAGGAATATGAAGACTTCAATACATGATGTTGTCCAGAGTTCTTTGAGCGCCAGCTTTTCTTAGATTATTTGCCAGCTTTGCGCCGTTGACGCTATCCGCGGCGGTGGGCCGATCCCAGAGAATAGTGCAGTCCCCCTGGCATATGCGCCGCTGGGTACGTGCAGCTGTTTATGTCGTCATACCACTCGGTATGAGCCACCGTGGTCATCCAATTGTCGATATTCATTCGTGGTCACGCCTTTGTCGTCCTAAGCATGTCATCATCACATTGGCGTCATGCCGTCGTCATCATTCCGCCTTCGTTGTTCCATCGTAACCATGCTGTCGTCATTCAATAACGCTTACGCTGGCATTGTCACGTCATTGTCGTCATTTCGTGGTATTCATGCAGTAATCGTCATGAAATTATAGGGATATTGTCGTCGTGTTGTCACGGTGGTCATGCCATCGTCGTCATTACAGCTTCGTCATCCAATTCTCCTCATGCCGTCGTCTTCATGCAGTCTTCTTCATGTCATCGTTGTCACAAACTCATCTCATTGTCTCATGCAGTAGTCGTCACGCTGTCATCGTTTTACTATCTTCGTATCCAATTGCCATGCCGTCGCAGCCATAGCGCCATCGGACATGCGCCTGTGTATGCTTAGAAAGCCGTTGAGCGCTGAAGCATCTCCGAGGGGCGCAGTAGTTTAAACTAAAGCGTCGTAAAACATCATTTGCCCTGAAAGGTCATGGGATAAGGAATGAATTTCAAACACGCAAGCAATTCGGCGAGCTGGAGACCGGGAGCGAGAACGTCTAGCCCACACGACAGATAACACTCAGACATTCCTGTTAGACACTCATCAGCATCCAGTAAGATTTTTTTAAATTGCCGACCGGCGCCACAACCAACACCACTATAACATTTTATTATGTTAAATGGTTCCATCTACGCATGATGTATCCAGACTGTCAACGAGTGTGTGTACCAAAGGCTAGTTGGGCGGTAACATGACGGGGTCTGAGGGCGATAGGTCATGTACGACACGTGTCTCACTGTGTTACTGACTTGCTTAGTCTCGTTTATTTTAATCATTAGGCACTTACGAGCGTGTGAGCCTTCCCCAAAGAACTACTCCTCGAGGAATGATATGGAGAGTATCCATAAGAGTGAAGGAAAAAACCCCCGATCATTACGAGCGTGTAACGGGAATGATTAAGCGTTAGCTGTGATGACGAATCGCTTCAATGTCCTGCTTTCTACATGAAATTTATGTGTAAACGGTGTTTTATAGCGTTCTTGTCTTTATTATAACGCTCCCATTCGACGCTCGAGTTCTCGCCGATTTTATAAGCATACGTTGGCGCAACCGAAGCCGCAATGACGACGATGCCATGGAGACAATGTGAAGACGATTCTGTAATGATGACGAAGGCATAACGACGACAGCGTGGCGACAACGGCATGATGACAACAGGCGCACGACGACAATGGTGCAACGACAACGATACGAGGAGAATCGTATGACGAAGCTTGAATGACGACGTTTATATGACGGCCTAAGATGTTGGCACGACGACTGAATTACGAAAATCGGATAACGACGACTGTGTGACGAAGATCGCGGGACGTAAACGGTATGACTAGAATCAGATACCAAAGCTGGAATGAAAACGACGGAACCACCACGTCGGTATCACGACCGGGGTATGACAACTAATGCATGACGGCGAATGTACGACGACAATGCAATGAAGAAGCTCGCATAGCAACTTCGTCATAATCACAATCGAATGAGAACAGCAGAATTACGACGGAATGAAGTCTATGGAACGACGGCGTATTCAGTTTTTGGGTTTCGTCACCCATAATGCGTGAAGGGCAACACTATCTGGTGAGGGAACCGAGCTTGGCGTCACGTCATCAAACATTTTTCTCCCATTGGTGGAAGCGCACACGACGTCACGTGCGCTTCCATGTGCAGGGCCTTCCGATGGAAGCGGTGAAGGTGCTTCCTGCAGATACTTCCTATGGGAGCGCCTGCTGGCGCCACTCGCCTCTCTCACCTCTCTCGCTCACATCTATGACTGCGGACGGTACCAAAAGCGCAAAACTCAGCAGCAGTCGCTAACAAAAGGTGCCGCTTTAAAATAAATCTGGTACTAGATAGAATCATGAGACCTGCGGTGTTCGATCATCAGCCCTCTTCTGCCACCAGAATAATTATTGTGAACTGATTACTGGAATAATGAGCAAATAGTATTTAATGAACTTTTTCATTTTGAAATAACGGCTTGACTTCCTATGGGAAAACTGTAATTGCGGCCTAAAGCGCCCTGCTCATTGCTTGACTCGGCAACCATCTGGACCTACACATTATCTTTGCGTAGGCTGTAAGTGTCACGCGAAACAGCTCGAGATCAGTGGAAGTAAGCACCAACATCGACAGCTTGTCTCTTCTAGGCGGTTGAATGTTGAAAGTTAGTTCTTCCAAATCACTTTGCGGCCACAGTTGTCGTGGCGCGTAATCACGTGACACAAAATTTTTAGAGTTTCATGTGCTACCAGAAAAGCACGCACAAAATGTTTACGCCGCACATAGGATGCTAAAAGGTTTGTTTTAGGAAGCAATAACAGCTTTGGTCGAGAAGCGCTAAACTACAATTATGAACGTGTTCAGATAATATTTTCTAATCATCCAGGTAATGAAATTATCGTGGTGGTGAATGATAACTTGGCTAACGTTGGCTGGAACACGTCGTGTAATTTTTTCCCGCTGACCGTGCGGCAAAGTATGTTCCTATATCTCACTCATCCTATCTCTCTGAGGCGACTTACCTGAATGCTCCTTCACACGCTACCTCATAAAGCTCTGCTCTCCGTGTATGCTTCCCTAATTAACAGCGTTATTTGAGGATTCACTGCCACACAGACCTCGACAATAGAAGACAAAAATGAAGGGCGGACAAACCGGCCATGCGAAAGTGCCGCATTGATGTAACAAGATTTTTCCCGACAACAAGACAGAGTAATGACGACGAATGCATGGAAGAAGCTGGGCTGCCATACTTTGAAAGAGCGTGAAGGCTACGTTGTAGGTTTCTTCGAGGCGAGGACTTCTTATGCTGAAACTTTTTCTTTCTTTTTCCACGCCTAGCTGCGCCCCTTGAATTAGCCGTACAATTTTTGACTCAAGCCTAGGCATCCTCTCCACTCCTTGCACTTTTAATTGGCGCCCTGGGAGCCGACTACAAAAGCGGCCTGCTTTAAAGCGCGAGCTTGCATAAGGAGGACTTTGAGTCAGGCAGATAAAATGCAGTATGTAAGCCGCATTGTAATTTACTCCTGCTGTCTTGCTTTTGTCGTTTCTTATCGTTCTCGTCTTCAAGAAGCGCTCCCTGGTGATGAGTGCCACTAATTTCTCTTTTGTGTTCTTCTTCCCTGAACGTGATAGTGCTTTTCATGGAATATTCACGCGCAACAATAGCAGGGTGAATTAAAGTGCGGACGAAAATACTGTTCTTTAATTTATCTGCACAAATTAAATAAAGCGCGTGTTTTAGAGAAGGCAGAATGTATTGCGCGGAAAAGGTTGCAGGAGGGAAGTTAAGCATTAGTAAGATCTTTATCCTCGGTTGACAATGTAACTTCTAAGTTGGTGGACATGCCTGTAACGAGAGTGTTTAGATATGTTGACGACTATTTAATTGTTATGAAGAAAGATACCTGTACCTATTTTCATGACGCGGTCGAAGAAATGTTAAGTTATGGGGTTTTACGTGCCAAAACCACTTTCTCATTATGAGGCACGCCGTAGTGGAGGACTCCGGAAACTTCGACCACCTGGGGTTCTTTAACGTGCACGTAAATCTAAGTACACGGGCGTTTTCGCATTTAGCCCCCATCGAAATGCGGCCGCCGTGGCCGGGATTCAATCGCGCGACCTCGTGCTCAGCAGCCCAACACCATAGCCACTGAGCAACCACGGCGGGTGGTCGAAGAAATGTTGGACTTGTTCATCAACTCATCGGGAGGACTTAAGTTCACGTATGAATTGCCAATTAACAACCGCATTAAGTTTCTAGATATTAACCGCTGTTTTTCTTTGGACGAGCATGTATGCTAGGGATGTCATCTCAGATCTAAGAAAACCTTGTTGCGCTACGACAGCCCACACTCTAAATTGATTAAGAGAGGCATAGCAAAAACGGGCATTAAGGCAGCACTTAGTAAGTCGAGTGAGTATGAGTGCGATCAAAGTTTTTCAAATCAGATAGCGCTATTACAGAACGCGGGCTGTCCCAGTTCTGCGATCACTTCAGTATGTGAAGCCATTTTGCAGAAAGAGAAAAGAAGTTCCGAAACTTCCCAAAAAGAAAAGAAAGACAAAAGACAAGCGCACGTGGTGCCATACCTACACAAGTTGTCACACAATCTAAAGAAAGTTTCCAATAAACGTAATATTAATTTGGTTTTCAGTGCTCCGTGCAAGTTGTCCTCGATATGTAATCGCATGAACTAGCGCGAAAAGCACCTGTGCACCACAAATCATAAAACTCGTTTCACTGACTGCAGGCCCAACGTTATCTATCAGATACCGCTCAGCTGTGGAAAATCTTATATAGGTCAAACGGGACAGTGCTTCAACGAAAGAGCTCGTCAGCACAGCAGTAACCTAAAGAATGGCTATGGGAGTCATTTAGCCGGACACTGTAAGGAGTGTCACTGCACCCCCATATTTGAAAAGACAAAATTCATAGGGAAAGGAAAAGGTAAGAGGGAAAGGGAAATAGTAGAGGCTTTTCACATTATAAAGGAAGGAGATATATGTGTAAGCACTCCCTCTCTTGCCTTGTCGGGAAACGAAATCACAGTTTTGGAAGAAAGATTATAATGTTGATGATTTGCAGATGTTTTTGTGACTGATGTGCGCATGCCTATGCTGAATAAGGTATAAATGTCCGGTGAATTTCAAATAAACTTCCAGTTGCCAGTCAGCGCTTGTCTTCGGTATTTGTTTCCTTATGTCGTCGTCTCTTTCGCGCTGTTTAACCTCAGTTCGAAGTTAAGCACGTTTTTCATCTTACGTTATATTGTGCTAAGAGCAGTATTTCTGGCCAAAACGCAGAGGAGAAGATAACAGGTCATAGAGAAAAAGCTCAAGTGTCTGCGCTTGTATAGAAAATGGAGGAAAGCAAACTCTAGTTAAAGCTCAAAACTTCACAACTTGAAAACATGGCAAAAACAAATTCTTCAGTTAAAATGTTTAACCTAAGCTTGCTGTACGGCTCACAAACAAGTTTCTGGAAACCTAATGTCCGAAACACAACTGGTGGCATACCAAGCAATATCGCTCAGATATTCAATAGCACTTACTGCTAACACTTATATATAAAGGGCTCTGGAGAACATTTCATTTTACCTGACACGCTCTTCTTTCCGTCTTTACTTGCCCTTTCCCTTCCCCTAGTGTAGGGTAGCGAACCGGAGGTTTTAACTCTGGTTAACCTCCCTGCCTTTCTCTCATTTGCATCTCTCTCTCTCTTTTTCGTTTTACTTTATGAATTCGTGGCCAATTATATCATATTACTGTAATACTTTTGCGTGCGGCCATTGTCGCTTTTCAATTATGAAGTAAAACAGATATATTAAAGCGGAACTGCATAAGGCTAGCCGATTCGTCCCTCCGTCCATCTGTCTACTGTACGCCGAAAACTCCTGGGACGCAACCCCAAGCTCATGCATGATAAAAAGAGAGAGAGAGAAATAGAGGCGCGTGATTAGCTGCGCCAGCAGTGACGTCGTTGCTCTCCGTCGCAGCCGAGCAGGCGTGCAGCAGTTTCTCTCCGGCTCCGAAATGGGTAAGGCACGCGTCATACGTACTTCTAAAGAGCAGACAGCTTTCAATCATCAGCGCCGCGACCATAACCAAGAACGAACTTGTCTACGCTGTGCCGATGCTGCAGCCCGGGCGCGTATTTACAATTGCTAGTAGGTACAGCGGGCCACTTACGGAGACGACGGAAGTTTGCGCACATGCGCAAATAAGAACGGGTGCGAGAGAGGAAATGTGGAGACTTTTGCTCTTTGAATATACGACCGATATGACTCTGCCTAGGCACTACGGTGGAGTTTCTTAGCGCGCGTTGTATGCGTTTGTCCCCATAGACGTGCCGGCAGAAGTCGCGGGGCGTGGTAGTGCTGAACTTAGCATCGCAAGTTGGCGGCTGGACGTAATTATATTTATTCAATCATGTTTTTACTAATTAAAACAACGTCTCATTATTTCGCATTATTGGCGGCGCCTCCAGGACACCAAAGCGGCAACGGGGACACCAAATCTGGAACCCGGACTGGTCAGTGCGTTGGAACTCGCCGAGGCCTGCGCGTGCCAGGGGAGTATAAGATCCGTTGTCCTTGAAAGCGGACGGCCAATTATTTATGCGAACACCCCCTGGGACGCTTAGGCCTTCGCGGCCCCAAACCACGGGCCGCACTGCTTCCAGCTTTGATGCCCCTGCTACCGCTTGGGTGCCCTGGAGATCCTGCGCCGCCTGCTTTAATATAACCTCAGGTGCTTTCATGACGCCTCAGTTTGCCGGTTACATGTGCCCGCCTGGAGAAGTGCTTGTAAGAAATGAAATCTATCGTTGCGACTGAAAAATCGAGCCGCGACTTACACAACACCAGTCGCTACCTTGCCCCTTCAGACACAGCGATCAGGAAATGGGCCGTCCGTGCACTGGGCAGCCAGCGGCGGAGCGTAAACAAACTGGACCACACTCCGTATGCCGGCATGCCTAGGGGACAAATGCATACAACGCGCGTTAAGAAACGTCCTCCGTTGTGCTTAGACAGACCCACACATTCAAGGAGCAAAGACTCCCAGATTTTCTCTCTCGCTCCCGCTCTTACTCGCGCCTGCGCAAAAACGTCGAGCGCCGTGAGAAATGCCACGCCCCGCTGTACCTACTAGCAATTGTAAAAACGCAGCCCTGGCTCAAGAACAGGCTCGTGCAGCCGAGCGCAAGCAGACGCGGCGTACCGAGGATCCGGCAACCCACAAAGCCATCCGTTAATGAACCGTCGGGATTAATCCAGTGATGAACACAGGTGCCACACGTTTTAGTTTCGCTGGTTAACTATCTGTACGGAGTGCTTGGGCGGTGATTTTTTTCTTTAATTGAAATGTCGGGAAAAATTCCGGCAGAACCCGCGACGACTGGAGGATGGTAACGCAATGAGCACTCAAGCAATGTAGCGACACAACGTATTGCCTCTGCCGAAACGCGTCATCGATGAACCGTTGACTGCAGCTGGGCTGCTGCTCTCTCGCGCTTCGATGACGTTTATTGGCATCCCCTTCGAAACGGGGCGAAATATAAATAGTCACCTAGCCCGTTTGATTTATTCAGGATTTAGTAGATCTACCGATACACAGCCTTTTGCCTATCTGATCTTGGCCTTAACTTTCTTAGTTAAAACCGTTTTTCAAAACCTCTATCACTATATTCTATCGTTACTTACACTTGCAATGACTTCGGTTCTAGCAATCTCTTCCATGCTTTCTTTTCCACCAATACTCTAAACATCTCTTGCTTATCTCGGCTGCTGACCAGTTAATCCTGCCATGTTCTTTGAATCCTAATGCTTTTGGCAGGTGAAAACTCCGCACGGGCCTCACTGGGTGAATATTTTGACATTCCATTTCGATGTGCCGTGTCGTTTCCGGGCTTTTTTTGCAGCAAACGCATGCCTTATCTTGCGGCGCATATTTTCTCCGAGATGTCTTTGGCCCGAGGCAGCCACTTCGCGCCTCAAATAGCAAGGCACTGTCTTACTTACATCATGACAAAACGGCGCAGACAACAGGACGTGAGCAAAACGGACAGTGCGATGCGCTGACTATCGCCTATTGTCCAGTCCGTTTTTCCAGCGTCTCGTCGTCTGCGCTGTTTTGCCGCAATTTACGCAAACCAGCAAGCCGAGCTAAAAACCCTAAGGAACTTTTCGGTATCATACCGATTTTTCCTCCCGATTTCTTTCTTGCCGTGTTTTTAAACCTCCCTGGTATTTTTCGTTTGCATCCTTTCAATCCAATAGGCGGTACCTGTTCCTCTCATTTTTTTTTCTTCTGACTCATGGCTCTCTACACACACTTTCACATACCCTGTACTTGGCTGTCAACTTTCTTAAGCTCTTCCTCCATTCCATGTCCACGCTTTTGAGGTACAGATATTTGTGAACTTTTGTGGGCCATTTCGTTCTAGCCATGTTCCTTAGTCTTTCGTGAAACCTAATTTTGTCTTGCGCTTCTCTGACTTCCAAAGAAGCCCAATCCACCTCTCTTTGCACTGCCTCATTTCTGCCTTTACCGCGCGCCCGTAAGACCAGCCGGTCTACCGACCCCTGGCTAATGTCCAACGTCGACAACATTTCTTTATTTAAAGCACAGAATTGCAGAACCTTCCTCTCTCAACAAGGCCACGTGTTCCTCTTGGTATGCTCGAACATTTCCTCTGGACACGCCTCGCCATCTAGCGGTAGACCCTGGACCCTGGACCCGCGGGCATTCGCCGTGCAGCGCTAAAGCGTCGGGCTGCTGTGCTTCAAGAACCCGTGTGTCTTGGGTTCGAACCTGCCGCGCACCATAAAAATTTGTGAGGATTCTATTTATTCAATATAAAGGCGGCGTAAAAAGGCTAGATAAATGTATAGACGCAAAGTGGTTAATTTCGGGTAAGAATGCCAATCCCATAATATTAAGGTAAAGGGAAATGACAGTATACAGAAAGATGACGGGCCGCAAGTGGAAGCCAACGCACATCTTCCGATCTTACGCGTGCGGTGCTTAAGATGCATGCAGCGGTCGCCACTCTCATTTCCATTTTATTGGATTTTTGAGCATCCGCACACGTGTGAAACAGAGTGTTAGCATCAGAGTGTCAACCTGCGACACTCATGGCGTAGGTGGCGTATGTTTAACTCCTTTTGACAACAAGCGAATGTTTCAAAAAATGCACCGGCAACCAACCTATCTTTGGGGAGACAATGCTGGAATTCTGGCTTATGCAGTGGTCAAAATTGAAGTCTGTTACGGAACTACTAAAGTCTCCATACCCGACTAAACTATTAAAAAAATACTCTGACACTCCTGCGTTTGCCTTGTCGACCTTTTAATTGTTCTTTCTTTCGCACGTTCGCATTCTCGACAATTTTTTTAATCTTTCTTCCAGCCTGTCTCACCCGTCATTGTGGTACCGTAGAGTAGCAAACAAAAAGCCGCTCTTCAGCTTAACTTTACTTGCTTTCCCATCTCATTTCTCTCTCCTTTAGAAGACGTAAAAATGAATTAAGAAAGAAGAAACGGCGTGTTGAAAGGCAAAACAACAAGAACAAAAAAAAAAAAGCACAATAGCATTAGAATGCGATGCTCAGCCGAACCCTCCAGGATATATGACACGAAATTTACTGTATTCAACGACCGAAACAAATGAAGGAACAAGAAAGTGCATGAATTGGGGAGAAGGTGCGATGGCTTCGCGAGATAGATGACTGTCCAGGGACCGCTCAGAAATAGCACAAACACAATATAACCTTCCACGCGGATGGGTTACAGCTACGCAGGCTCGACCGAGGTAGGGTGTAAAGGCGCACTGCTATGAGAATAGCCAGTGGCCAGAGAATCAACCGTAAACAATAAAAGAAGAGGAGACCGAGTAAGGCGAGCGAGAAATATGAGAAACGATCGCCATGTCTAACGGCGACAACCTTAAATTCTTGTGCAACTGGGAGCTCGGAAGGTTGCCCGTAGCGCTTTTCATTCGCCCCCAAGATGGAGGTATACGGGGAGACACGTGTGCAGTATAGGAACGCACAAAAGCTAAAAAGGCGAAAAGAATAAGTAAAGTGGATAAATGCGAGTGAAAGGAAAGCGACAAGAAAGGAATGAATGGGTGGTGGTTTCGCTTCCTCCTGTAGCATATGGCCCCACAGGGGCGCAGTCTCAATTTTTCTTCACCACCCACCCTCCAAATTTCTATCTCTCTCTCTCTCTTTCTCAAGTTGTTCTTTATGATTTTTGTCTGGGCGTGTGCGTCTGTGGCTTCGCCACATGTGCACCCACTTTGGAATTTACTTTTATACATGTGACTTTTTTTGCGTTTGTGTGTGCGAATTCTGAAAGCGCGACGGCGATAAGATAAACGACACTGAATGCTCACGAGAGTGCGAAGTCCGAACACGATCTCAAGATCGCCTCGGCAAACCCTCGCTACCGCTTCTACTGTCCATGCCACTTGTGGTTTTTTTTGGTTGCTCACGTTGCTTCTTTCAGGTCAGCGCCTTGACCGCAAAAGATTGGTTCTGGTCGCGACGGAAGTTCGTTGCACGGGCGCCGCCCCTCCTTGAGCGGCGGAAGGCTGAGTGCGGGAAAGCTAGCCGACGAGGGCCGCACGATGGAGAAGTACCATCTAGAATCGCCTGCCCATACGCCTTGCCTGTAGCGCGTATACACCCGTTTCAAGTGAATCATTTGTCTTCGTCTAAGCGGGGAGAAGTTCTGTCCTGCTGCAGCTAAAGGAGAAAAAAAGAAGAAAAGGAATTTCCGCAACGCTTTAGCTTCCTTCGTGTTTTTTTCTCAGTCTTTTCTGCTTCTTTTTTCTTCGTTCTTTCAAAATAAGATATTCTTTATATGGCGATGGTTAGCTGAATGTCACTGTCAATTTTGTTTCCGCAAAGTGCACAATATGTGCAAGAATCATGAACATTGGGCATATTCAGAAAGTCATTTAAAGATACGCTCAACCACGCGAATCACGCTTGCAAAGAAAACGCAACGAGAGGAAGAGTGCTGGAAACCATTTTTGATATGACGAATAAAGGCTGGACTACATGGTTACAATATTCTGATTCATTCCTGAAATCGAGGCAATCAATGTGGCCGCAGATGTTAGAATGGGCGAATTCGAAACTTGCTACGTCTGCAACATCTAACAGCTTAATGAACGTAACACAGTTTTTATGGGCACCAGTCAAACCACATCATTACGTTAAATTAGAAAGGAGAAGAACATCAAGAAATGAAGAGAGCGGCCACAGTATAGCCTTCGAAGTCCGCCTCGAAACAATCATTGGAGCCGGAACCGTGAAGCGGGACTGAAACATCACGGTGAAAAACAGCTGTGCAAATGGTGCAAACTTCAAGGGCGGGAAATATCACTGCATATTTCCAAAGATAAGTTCATTTTCTATTTTCACAGCCTACCCAAGGTATGAATATAATAGAATGTAGCACTTATAAAAAACTGATAACTTCTGCACAGTGCTTTTATCGGTTCCCTATGTTCGCGATTGAAGAAAAGACGAGCCTCATATATTTTCGCCTGCATTAACATTAGCAATTTTTGTTCCTTTCATAACATTTCGAAAGATTACGGGACTTAGGCGGTGGTTCCTTATCTTTATATATTCTTGGCAGATTCATGAAGAATATTTTAGTGGGAACACTAATGAACATGATATTTTATGAGGAACTACCTTTGAATAAAACAGGCTTCCACGTGTTAAGCTATTTCCGCCATTATACTACACGTATAAGATACGTGAGATAAGGAAACGTGTCCCTCGAGGAAATGCTTATCCGCTGAATTATATTTGTTTGTACTCTAACCTAGGATATGACTATTATATATAAAAATTGTGTAGTTACTGCTCCAATATTCCCGAAATTCAAGATGGAAAACACGCCCGACCTAACCAAGCTTGGTCACTCAGGAATTGGTTCGTGCTAAAAATATAGCAATCTTGTTTATTCGACCAAAGAAGCTGCCAGTTTGTGGACCAAAAGAAGTGGAAAGAGAGTTGCTATTTTCCCAGTATCGCTGTCACACAACCGCGAAAAAAAAAGAAAAGAAAGAAGAACGCTAGATGGCAGTTGTAGCCATAGCAAGGGGTCCAGAATGTGCGGTTGGCGACTGAAAGCACTTGAAGAATTCGAGAAATCTTGCGTCTTCTTGCATGCAAGCAGACGAAGTTCCCTTGCTACGTACGTCCTCACCAAAGGTAACGGGCGCATCTGGGTGTCTTCGTGGCCAGACCGGGCAGCCCTGTCAGCAAAGTCGCTCCTGATGCGCCACACTGAGCATGAATCCACTGAAAAATTATGTTATGCCCTGTTTCCAGAGAATGATGGTGTATTTCTGAATTTCGGATATCATCTGCTCATATGTTCTTTGATTTATCGAAATAACTCCAGCACAGCGACAAAGGAACAGTTCATCAGACTAACCACGCGACTGTGTGGCTTCGCACCACAACGCAACCTTTTCACCAAAGGGTGTTCAGAGTGTCAAATACCAGATTACATCACCAATCATTCGGAAATATAAGCAAGCCCGTTTTCTAAAGTAAAAGTTAATATGAAAGAAACTTGCAGATAAAAAAATAATAGGGCACAAACTCTGAGAGATTCCAGGTCTTCAATGCGTCACACTAATCTGTGTCCCGTTGTCTGCTAGAAAAGTGACCCCGTCTATTGATCACGAACACTATTTTCGTTTCTTTGCTGTTCCGGAACCTCATAAATATTGTCTGGTTTCAAAGCTCTTAACCCTCGGGTTACAATAACCGCTCCTGGGTTTTGCGATAACATCTGCTATGCCCGACAACACTGAAACAGTCCCCGTCGAGTTTGCCTTGCGTGGTTATCCGCAACCAATTGAAAAGCCTGAACAACGTAACTACACTCCATTCAGCACAAACATCTTGACGGGCTCAATGTTACGTTTGCCTGCGTCATGCGTTTAACGGGAGCTGCACTGCTGCGCCCTGTTTAGGCTTCGCGTGTCCGGTATGAATGTTTTAGAAGGTTGCAGCAATATTGATAAATCATTTAGCACAAGTCTCGCGAGCTACTTCTAGCTCTCAATGCCTCACTGAGCATGCCTGCATGGATGTGAACGCAAGCGGCCGCACTTTGATCTCGCTGGTTGAAAGCGTTGTGTGCACTTCAGCCGACCAACGTATACGAGTTACGAAAGCGTAGGAAGGGTGCCGTTTGCAAGCAAATAGTGTTTTATTATCGTGTTGCTTGTTTCTTGAGCAATTCAGGCTACGAACACATATCTCTTTCTCTTAGTGGTTTGTGATAGTGATCACTTCTGAAAATAGATGAGCTGGGTGAGCACTGTTAGTGAAAAGAGCATGAAAAAGGAAAACTCTTTTCAGACTCATTAGGTAGCGGAATGATTCAGCTTATGCTATATACTCAGCCACGTTTTGAGGGCAATATCTTTCGACTGACGACCTTGAATGATGCGTCACTGGGTAAACGGATAATGATGCAATTGTGCCGCTAGCTGATGTTGTAGTCATGAGTTGACATGACAAGAACTTTATTTGAGCTCTGAGGGACTGAGATCTTGGGGAGCCAAAGCCGAAGGCTCCCGAAGATCAAGTCGGTGGCTCCGCCCACGATGGGACCGGGAGTTGTAGTCATACTCGCAACAATTTAGTTTTGAGACAGATGCTCGTTTAACTAATAGAAGCATTCACGTGACGCCACGTAATATATTGGAGTCATGTTCACAGCCACATCAGCCATGCTGGAAATGAGCTGCAGGTATCTAAGCCAGCGTGGTGTCTAATTATTCAGGAGCTTTCCACGATTGTGCTAGCTGTATTTAACCATGCTGGTGCATTGACTTGAGCCGACGCCCTGTATAAAGTAATCTGCAACAATATACGCATAACGCAGGCGAGCTAATGCAGATGACAATGTCGATGTTGAAAAGAAAAAGTGTTTGGACTGTGCAGGGCAAGTCAAGACACCTACATAGCATGTGACTGATTTACAACTTGGGCCCGTAATTACACCGGTTAACATACTGAAAGATACGGCATATCACCTGTAGAGAATATAGCCTGTTTGTATAGATACGATCGTTAACGGAATGTTGGGCCATTGGAGACGTATACGTGAGGAGCCGCGTTACTGGCGCCATCTTGGGACCAAACCTATTCTACTTATCGGCCGGTGCAAATCATCGGGAGTAACATAATCACTAATAGTTTCGTCATCCATTTTGTTTCTTTCAACGAGAGCACCGGTGCCACACAGAAACGAATCTAAGTAGTTAATAGAGGTCGAACGATGGATGCTCCATACTGGAGCCTGTCTCCTGTTTAAAACGTCGCTAATGCGTCGTGTAAGAGTTGGACAAGACGTTGGACAAAGCTATTCGACAAAGCGTCGTAGGATGTCTCTGTCAGTGTAGCTACACGATTGCACTTATCTGGAAACTTGATATTCCCCCTAGGGGAGTGAGAATGTTCGGAATTTTGAATACAAATAAAATTGTTTTTGGTATCTTATCTATATTCGTTTAACGAATATTCGAAATTCTTAAATATTTGTTGCTGTTTGGATATAAGAGACAACAAAACTTATTAGTGCCTCGATCGATAACGATTGATGCAAACGGAGACTATTCTGATTGATTTTGTTGGAGAGCCACCGTTATTGAGCAGGGGCACCACTACCTGAGCGAACACACAGAGCAGAGAGTCTCTGCTCAATATGTTCCAGGCCTTCAAGATGAATGCCTTGCTTTTGGATGGCCGGTATAGAAATTGGTTGTCCTCACTTAGGGCAAAGAATTTTGAGGTCTATCACTGTATCTGTATTTCTTTAAATTATGCGCGGTGCTGAAGTACCATAATGTTCTCTTCCAATAAGCCCTACACTTAGTGCACCTGGTGACATTGTGTACCCTTGTTCTAACGCTGTCATTGTCATTGCGTGCCAAGAACTAAAGACAGTTGTTTGTTTTTTGCAAGATTCCTAATGAAACGGGCTTCCATTTGCGGACAGCATTAGATGCATCTATGAAATTCTTTTATCAAAATGACTCATTAGAAACTAAATTTGCGTTGCCTAGACGCCGAAAATTATCCGATTTGGCAGGTTAGCTTGCTTGAATACTCATACTCAATTTGATTGAAGAAGTTTGCTCCTAATTCAATGCAGTGTAAGGTGTTCCAGATTCGCTAAAGCTCCCTATCGGAAGCAGGTATTGAGATGACGTAGACAGTGAGATGGGGAAGTCTTCAGCCGCACACGCAAAGTAGTTGCCGAAGAAACAGAAGGATGCTTTGAAAGCCATATGGTAAGCTCGTATACCCGTGGCATCATGAACACAATTAAGGGTTTCACGCTTAACCACACTTTCGAAGTCAAGGTAAATTAGTATTTGCATATTTCTCACTTTTAACTACCACAGCCGTGCTGACGTGCATTCAGAGTTGTAACCAGACGACATAAATCATTTTCTCCAGTTCGAAATTTTGCAGTTAGTGATAATATTTATTAACTAAGGCTTTGACAAGAGCGTTCTTTCCATGCAATTAATAGCCTAACGTTGTCGCAGACTAAAAGAAGTTTTGTTAAGAAACATGCCGTCGTTCTCTCAACGTAGATTAGGCAATTAGTGCACGCATCGTTTCTGTGCAATTTCACAGGCTTTTCGTCAGAGCCATATACATTCTTTTACCACGTTTCTTTACGGTGGCAGATGTGTAGGTAGAGTTGTTGGCTCGGCTTGGCACTTAGAACTGCGATAAATGTAGACCGCTTGGAGTGATGCACCCAAGTTGGAGTGATGCACCCATTATTGGCCCATTTTGGGCCAATAATGTTGTAGTCATAAACTTGCGAAATTTCCCGCTATTAAAGTAAGGTTCAGGGGCAAGTGGGAGCCTCATTATTCATGCTAATGAATTAGAGAAACGGGTAAACTTTCCTTATTGAGAAAGGTGGGGTAAGAGGGGAGGGGGGCGCTGTTACAATTTGATGTTATAACCTGAATTCTAGATTTTTGTGAATGGATAGTGTTTTTGTTTTGTTCCGAATGCAGCACTTCGTTAATAACCATGCACTTTTGAAAGTAGCGGTGTTGTAGTTAACAATCTGTTTTGATTGACGCGAAACTTAAATGAGTGAAGTCGAGGTGGACTTAGTCTTCTTTTGATCACCATCAAAAATGACCCCGCAGTAGTATGACAGAACAGAATAACTATCGCTAACGCAAACGTTTGGCATTTTTATGGCCGTTTGTAAGCGGTTTAGAGACATAAAGGCAAAAAGTGGGGCAGCTCTCAGATTAAGAACATAAATATCTGCTTACGGTGCTTTTGTTTCAAGGGAGCCAGAAAAAACACCAGGCAGAAAACAATCATGGCGCCACGAATGAAATGCTTCTGGACGGTCAGCGAAATATAAAACGTCGCGCTGTCTCATCAGGAGCCGATTAAACGCTCTTATATACGAAGAATGATAGGTGTAACGTTAAGGGATAAGAAAAGAGCAGATTGGGTGAGGGAACAAACGCGAGTTAATGACATCTTAGTTGAAATCAAGAAAAAGAAATGGGCATGGGCAGGACATGTAGTGAGGAGGGAAGATAACCGATGCTCATTAAGGGTTACGGACTACGGACTGGATTCCAAGGGAAGGGAAGCGTAGCAGGGGGCGGCAGAAAGTTAGGTGGGCGGATGAGATTAAGAAGTTTGCAGGGACAACATGGCCACAATTAGTACATGACCGGGGTAGTTGGAGAAGTATGGGAGAGGCCTTTGCCCTGCAGTGGGCGTAACCAGGCTAATGATGATGATGATGATGATGATATACGTGTATGTATAGGCGTATAAAGCTAGTGCACTTATATGTCCTCTATAGCAGCTTTGCTCCTTGACACAGACTGGGCAACAATGTTAGGTGTGCTCGCACGCCTCCCGTATTCTTCCTGTTTTTCTTCCTTTTAATTTTCGCTTTCTGCCCAGTTCCCGTTTTCTAGTGCAGGGTAGCAAATAAGGTGCAACATGGTCAACCTCGCTGCCTTTTCTCTCTCTCACTCTCTGTGGTAGACCACTTAAAGGTTAGTTGTGCTGTTGGCATCACCGAGATCTTCTTTCTAGCGTCGCGTACGATGACGAGGCGAACATCTGGTTTAGTCAGTGCTGAAGAACATACGCATAATTTGAAGAGACTGCTGCATACGAACGTAAATTACATATAATTAGAAAACGGATGGCTTCTGCCTCTTTCGGGGCCAGCTGACATTCAACGCGAAGGTACAAATTTGTTTGAAGGTGGGCGAAACATATTCAAAAAAGATATATACCGCAGCCATGAGCAGGAGAAGACGTGAACAAAACGCGCTTAATAATGACTGCCAGCACAATAGATAAAAATAATAATAATTTCAATAGATATGACTGGCTGGCAGATTTGCCAATACGATACACAAGCCTTAGGAATATTTATATAGATATTAACTACGCCTTAGACATCGCTGGCCAATTCTTTCAATACTGAACAATTCCTTTTTTTGCTGATATTGTTGATCATTTTTGTCAGTTTTTAGATAATCCAACCTGATAACTCTCACCGGAAAATGCTGTTCCCCACAACTACTGAAACAAAGTCGACGACGGTGCTTGTAGGTCCCGGGAGAAACGCGGCGTTTTGTGCATTTTGTGCAAGCTCTTTGTCTGCGTCCGCACTTCTAACAGCGCTTCTGCTCCTGGAATTGAAGCCGTTCGGCATTGCTAAATTCAGCGCCGCCTGAAGGCAGCCGTTTGAACAGCTGGTGTTTTAACCACAGAGGCCGAACGCCACCTGACGGATAAAGGAAACCAAGTCATTTTTCACTGGCTACCAAGTCACTGGGGTAATATCGGGGATGAACGCGCTAATCAAGTTGCCCGTTTAGTCTACGCAGCAGTCCGCCTTCTTGGCTTTTGGGTCAGATGCTGCAAGGATGCTGTGCATGCTTGCACGGCAATACACCACATCAGAATGTGATTAATCGCATTTAGTACATGCCCAAATAGATTCCGCGGATTAAAGCTTAAGCCTTAGACTTCCATCAAGGCGTCCCTGAAGAGCCGTGACCCTCTTGCGTAGGCCGGGGTTGGGCGACGCATAACATGCCTTAGCATAGAAACAATATGCCACATTCTGTGCCCTACAGTACAATGTAGAGAGAATCGCTTTCCATCGTACTAGAACAGTTGGATGAGCAGCCTGTTTTGGAAGAAAGAACTCTACAGCGTCGACAGGACATATCACCAGAGGCCATGCAAGTGCTACGGCACTTCTTGAGATCCACCGACATGTGTGAATACCTCTAATTGGAACGCCCTTCCTTTTCTTTACGTCTCTTTTATTCAAATTTTTTGTCTTCCAAAATTAACGCGATCACCCCCTCCACCCTCTCCTAGCGCAAGATAGCGAACTGGACACTCACATAAGGCTAATCTCCCGACGTTTCTCTCCTCTCTTTCTCTTTGGATATGACTTCGTGGAAGGGACTTTTACCGAAAACGAAATACTACTTTGTCGTGTATCATCCCGCGCAAATCGGGAGATACACAATATGATTCGGCGCCCAATATGGCGTCCGATACGACGGAACCGAGGCCTCTTGCCGTGCGGGAACGCCGGGTCGGAAACCCCGGTGTGAGACAAACTGGGCAGGTTTTCATTGTCCGACGCGTCCTGCAACCGCAGCGTCGTTTCGCCGCAGCCAATGTCAGCGCGGCTGGCATGTGACGTTTCGCCGGCTAAAACTTGTTTTTGACTCAAAATAGTTTCTAGTTCAGTAAAATTATCTCGAACGTGTTCCTGTTCTGCAAAGCAGCGCCTAGTGCACTAGCACTAAGCTACGAAAGAGATCGGGGACCGCGATGCGAGGACATTTCTCAGGTATACAGCACTCGCCGACCATCTGAGCGAGGCTGCTCGCTTATTGCGCATTTGCCCTTCGCATCGATGGCGTCGAGTAATCTAATCGTGCTTAGTTACGGGTGACTTAATTGTACAATCTTAATCGTGCTGGCAAAAATAAGCGCGTTTCGACGAGTTTGTGTGGATCGCAAGTGCTCTCCGCTGAGCTAGGCCTACCAGCCCTATCGCTGGCTGTAGCGGAGCCGTCAGTTCAGTGGGCAACGCGCCGTTGTGAAGTGTTTTGTCCATCGCAGAGTCATAATTTTATATACATTGTTCGCGTAAAGCGAAGCAACGCTGTGCAACATAGTTTATTCTTGTATTTCTCGACGAAGGTATGAACTATCCCGGGCGTACACTTAAGCTGGGCCTCTGGATCCGCGCGGTGCTTACCCGTCGCTCGCTCGTTCGGATGCACGTCCCGTGTGCCCCGAATCGTCGTATGACGCATGCAGTACAGTGCCGCACATCGGATCGGGCACCGAATCATACCGTGTGCTAAAGCCTTAAATGTCTTTCTGGTAGGTGCACCCTAGACCAAAGGTCTTTGGAGTGCCTCTGTATCTGGGGTAGTACACGAGTGTGGCGCATGAGTGTATACGCTGGTCAGAAAAAGAAAGGCTTCTTCAGACGACGGGAGTGCATGCTTGTCGTATCAAAATACGAAGTACTTCCATACTCATTACTGCACTAGCTGTCTTAAAGAAATCAATAACCATGAAAATGCCTTGTAGGCGTCATTAAGATACAACTTTGTGTAGTCGACATGCAGCACCCTCTAGATGATCCAGCGAACTTGGCTCACGCGAAATGCTGCATGGTACTACCGACCTCTCAAGCCAGTGTATCAAGCCGGTCGACGAGGGAAGCAGCGAGGCATCCATCCTACTCGATCCTCACTTGCGACATCGATGGGTCAAAGACTGCGAAAACGACAGAACTGGCAGGAACTCGCCGAGGGCCTAAGCGTGCGCACAAAAGAGATGCGGAAGTGTATACGAGTCAACAGAGATCGAAGAGCTGAAACTTCTCTGGCGTCGTTTCGAATGATGCCGAAAAAAAAAAGCAACAACCAAGAAGTTTAAAATTCGCGGACTCTATAGCGCAGACCCAAGAAAAGAAGCGAGAGCGTCAGGCACGGACGTCTCTGGCGATGTCTTATGGGATATAGACGCTGAAGGAAGAACGCATTTAAACAAAGAAAGATGCGAGAAAGGGAATGGTCACAAAGCAAATCGAAACTTTCTTAGAGGGCAAGACGACACAGACAAAAGGGGAAGCCCACAGAGAGGTGCTCGAAGCCATCGGAAACATCATGAAGTCGACGGGGATCTTGAAGTTGCAACTTTGACAAATGGTGGGATACCGCTTTGCCTTATAGAAATCTCTCGTCGGAATGCTTCGTCGGCACGCCTGAAAGTGCTGTGTGCTTTGTGAGTTGCTTTCTTTAAGTCGACTGTGAGAAGTTATTTTGTGTTGCCTGTCTTATGCGCTTTTCATGGCGCAGACATGTGCCACCGTCTGTCTCAGTATCCGCAATGCACACGCGAACTGTTTGTCGCGCCATCTGTTTGAGCTGCCCTGCAGTGTTTCTTCAAGTCGTGTGCGACAGAGAGCAGGGATTACCACGTTTCAGTGTTCTTTGATGCGAATAGGCGACCTTGACTGCCCACAGTGTTTCCTGTAGGCGCGCCACTTGATAATTTTTTACACGGCGTCGTACGTTATTTGACATTTTCCAGATTTCTTGGAAGGGAATAAAGGATTGGAACAGAACGCATACTTCTTTCTACATGTAAAATAGGGGCTTTGCAAAAGTCATCATGCTGAATGTTCTGGAAGAAATGCAGCTTTATCACACTTCACACTACAATCAAGCTTCTAGCAATAAGATTTGACATTGGAGGAACGTGTGGTGGGTGGGAGAACGGGGGGGGGGGGGGGGGGCGACGGACGTGAAAAGAAAACATCTCGCACTCAATAAACAATTGGGAAAACTTTTTCTATACTGTAGGAAGTGATATCCTGCGGCCACTTAAGTGGCTTGACAAAAAAATAAAACCGTTCACCGCATCAGACTCATTTCGCGGGACTGCGCCTCGGACAACGACGGCAATTCCTTGTCAACCGTAAAAAGATGGCATTCTCTCTCTGTCCTACCCAGTGTGAATTGTTGCAGTTGATTCCCTAACTTCGACTAGTACGGAGTGCACTGCTTTCTTTCAAAATGTATCTCGGCTATGCGACGTCAATACACTTGGGATCTGCGGTGGAAGAACGAAAGTGAATGAGAGCGCAGCGTTAACGGGACCGTGATATTGGACGGAATATATGGCTGAATAGGTGAGCGAAAAAGAATGATTTTACCTCAAGTATTACAACCACCTCTGTGTGACATTCGACTAGAGACAGCACTAGCTGGGTGACACCAATTCTAATGCGGCATGAACGTTTGTATATTGTGCACCACAGTGACACCCTGTATGCTTATAAAGTATACTGCGCTTGAAGATGAAAGAGAAGTGAACGTTTGCGACAGCAATGGCCCGGCCCTAATTTATGTTGTGCAGGGGCCAGCGAATAACGACTAGCCGTTCAATAAAAAAGACAATGTCGCAGTTTCGGCTTGAAAGAATCATCGATTGCGATAGCAAATTAGTAGACAGCTGTACGAAGCAAGGATAGTAGTTTTATCAGCCGTATAAACTTCTAAGCATAGACATACTAAATAAATTAACAAGTATGGTGTCATGCAAGCACAAGCAAACATGAGCACATCTCAATCGATGACCGTAGAAACTCGCTGTAAGAGCTCTGAAGGGAGGAAGCGCCGCAGCAGCAGCGAGCGAATTTGTCTTTATGCGGCTTCTCCCATCAAAGCGAACTAAGCCGCGAAAGCACAGCACATGGCGAACGCTGTCCCCGTCGCAGATGGCGTTTAAGATAGCGCGGTCCTACGCGTTCCGGGCGTGTGCTCGAGGCCACCCGGGCCGCCGGGAGTGAAACACGCCATCCGTTCCTTCCCTCCCCCTGGAGTCTTGCGCGCGACGAAAGGCTTCCTCCCCGCTATCCTCTCATGCATGCGCGAGATTCAGCCGCGATCGCCGGATAACCCTCGCATGCTTCGATCACCCTCGATCACGCTCGCTGAGCCCGATGTTGCCTGGTTGCAGCCACGCGTGTAACTGTACGAGTCGCTTTTACAGGATCGTCCCTTGCCATGAGGCGCCATAATGTTGTACCGAAGAGTAAACGTAGATAGGCAGACTACGAGGTGTACATGTCACATCCCTCGATCTGTGGAACGGTACGTTGCTGTAGATGATGGCGATGATAATAGTGGCCTCCCCTTCGAAACGGGATGATGACAAATAGTCACCTAGCCTGCTACATGCAGGGTCAGCTACATGCACCATGCAACTGCTATACGCAACTGCTACATGTCGAGACACCTTGTCGAATATAACTTAACTGCAATGAAAAATTTGTACGTATCGACGATACGCGGTGCCCTAGTGAAATGGCACAATACGTTGACAATGAACATGATGCTGATTTAACAACATTCCCTTTGAAACGGGATGGTGAAAAACTGTCCCCTAGCCTGCTCGAATTAATCAGGTATGTCATACATGCTTTTCATTACATCAATATTTATACATCTCCATAATTTTCTTTCCCTTCTTTAAGACTTCTCTATCTACCTTGCACGGCTACCTGTTCAGATGCAACATGGCGTGCCACCTGGTGTAGTAATATGCAATTGCAAAGCAAAGAGTACGCGTAAAGGCGCTACGCGGCGCGAATCTCACATTGCAAAGCAAGTGACACGATACGATGCTAATGACGATGATTTATTGGCATCCCCTTTGAAACATGGTGGTGACATGGTTACCTAGCCAGCTAGATTTATTCAGGTACGTAATGTATATTTTTTTCTAGCCTTTTTGTATACATCTCCTTAAACTTATTTTTCTTCCTCAAACCTTCTTTGATTGCCTTGTACCTTCTACATGTGCATCTGCTACATGGCGTTCTACCTGGAATAATAATATGCAAGCGCAATGCAAAACGTGCACGTATCGAAGCTACGCAGCGCGCATGTCACGTCGCGTGTCTGCTCGCGCGCTAGGACACTTATAGGGCATTTGTCCGCTGCATGCTAGCAAGCGCTGACAGTGTTCTCTCTTATTTGTTCGCCAAACTCGCATTATTGAAAAAGGAAGGTGGCGTGGTCCATGAGGCCCAGTAATTCATTCTTAAGTAAGGCAAAAGGAGGCCTAGGGCTGTTGACCGTAGAGGTAAAACTCAAAGTTCACTGGCACTTTCTTTTTTTCAATAACCATACCCATCATTTTCAGGCGATTTGCCTGGCCTGGGCTATATCGCTCTGTTCGAAGCTACATCGCTGCCTGGGAACTTTGCCAACGCCGCAAAAAGCCTCCATTGTCTCCCGCTGGGCACCTTCAGCCTATAGATATCACTAGTGAGCCATTTTACCGCGTCGGCATGGACCTCTTAGGCCCATTTCCAACTTCATCCTCGGGCAACAAGTGGGTGGCCGTTGCGATGGACTATACCACGCGTCATGCCATAACACGGGCCCTCCCTGCGAGCTTCGCAACTGATATGGCTGATTTTCTCCTTCATACGGTGATCCTACATCATGGTGCCCCACGTCAGCTACTCACCGATAGGGGCCGCTGTTTTCTTTCTAAGGTTGTCGACGACCTTCTTCGCTCTTGCTCCATGTCCCACAAGTTCACGACAGCCTACCTCCCACAGACAAATGGACTCACCGAGCGTCTCAACCGTACACTCACGGACATGCTTTCTATGTACGTGTCCTATGATAACCGGGATTGGGACTGCACCTTACCCTTCGTGACGTTTTCGTACAATTCTTTGCGTCACGATATTACTGGTTATTCTCCATTTTATCTACTATATGGCCGCGACCTACGCCTGCCTCATGACTCGCGGCATTCTTGAGTTTATATTGGGTTTGGGTTGGTTATTTGGGTTTATATATAAAAATAGGCGTGTCAGCAATGTAAGGGGAAAATTAGAATTTTGCTTTAAGTTCCGGTCTCTAGTCATAACTCGTGAACTGCGCTTTAGCTCGGGCCCAACCCCGATGTGGCCTATTCAAATAAATGTAGAACGCAAAGACATTTTTGTGAGGTAACGCCTGGACTGATTTTAATTACACTTTGATCCATTTGAGAGAAAAAAATTAATTCTAGTACACTATTGGAGGCGGAATTTCGATTTGGGCCTGAATTTTGCTAAAAAGATTTTCGAAAATTCCTAAGTTTGAAAAAAATAAAAGCACGAAGTTAAAAAAATGAGTAGATCTGCATCAATAACAGATATTGCGGTTCTATACGGCATCCACTAGCTCATTGAAAGCGGACCAATTTGATGTCATTGTATATCTTACGTGAATTTTTTACGTTGTGTACAAGGGCTCTGCAAAAGCTGTCTTTCCATATTACTAAGCTTTTTGAGATCCATGTGTAACACATCAATTTTGTTCGTTCTAGATGCGCTATTAGATGCAATGCACGTAATTGTGATATTGTGTTTAATTGCTGAGTTGCAGAGTTGTCAGCTTCATAGTTTCGTCTTCCGAAAAGTTTTTATTTTTGTAACTTTTTAATAAAAAAATTCACGACCTAAATTAAAGATGAGAAACAAACAGTCAATAGATTGAAAGCTTTCTTTTAAATGCAACAAATCTCGCTAAATTTGGTGCAGTGGTTGCCGAGAAAAACTCATTCTCCTTTTACACGTATTTAGATAGGAGCACTCGAGCTAAAGCTTTGTCTTAAGTACTTTTTTCATCACCATGGCTTCTATCTTTGCAAAGTGTCTTCTTTTTGATCGTATGTTGGAGCAGAGGAATTGCCTTCGTATTCACGAGTCTCAACATCGCCATACATACATAAAAAAACTGTTTCTATAGTCTCTCCACATGATCGCCTATGTATCCCTTCAAAGTTTCACAACGCTAGTATTTAATGAAACGAGGACTGCATGAGCAGCATACTTTGCTGACTGGCTTGTTCAGTCTCTTTCCAGGGCATCTTTTTTTGATAATGGCAAAGTGATTGCTATCTGACTCTTTATGGTAGCGTTAGGATACACTTAGCACTACCAAAAATGGTAAAAGACGCGAAAATTGTGATTATGTATCCATAATTTGCCTTTACATTCACACGAAAGATTGAGATACTCAACAATAAAGCCCGGCTGCACAATTTGGCCCACATTTATACAATAGCTTCACCCATGACGTGTGTTTTCCTGAGCATGTCAGTGAAAGCTAATCAACGAATGACCATAATTAAGCTGGTTGGTACGCACGTGTTATAGGCTCGTCTCCCACCGACTGCAAGAATTAGCTCGAAATCACGGGACCGCGGGTCAAATACGTGCGGCACAAGGGGACGGAACGAAAGGGGGATAAGAGCTGCCGTGCTAGGCAGAAGCCATGTTTTCGCATCTGCTGCAGAGAAATCGCGAGCACGCGGGCACACAACGAGACGAGCGAGTGTCTAATTAGCCACCCGAACAATTCACGACCCCTTCACCCGCGCCACCTCGGCCGGACGCACGCGCTCACAGCTCGTTGTTCCATTTGAATAAACAACGACCACTTCGGGCCTGGACAACGGTGCCTCTCCACAATAGCGCGCCCGCCCCCTGTGGGACAAAAAGGCTCCCGGTGATTTGCCTCGACAAGCGCCGCTTTTTAGGAATGCGCGAAACCCGCGAGACAAGTGCGTAAGGGGCGGCCGACGGGAAACAGCGGTGACTGCTAATTTTCGGTGAAGCTCTGCACTGCTGGACAGGTGAAACGGGAAAACGGAAGCTGCTTTGCGCTGGCTATATGCACAGCCTCCCGCGGTGACTGTACAAAGCTGTTGCTGCAGCATGGGTCTTAACGCCATTAATCGTAATGCTGTGGCTGCTACTGGACCCTGTGCGTCAAAATTCGAGTGAACGAAGGAGAAGAAAAAAGTATGCCAGTAGCGTCTGGGTTCCTAAGTATCTTCACATTAAAAAAGCCTCCTCTATTTATGAAAGTTGCTTCCAGATGAAATATACACTTGATCTATAAAATAGTTTTTTATTAGAATGAAGAATTTCACATTGGTTAAGAAACCGTGAATAAAATATGCTACCTTAGCCGGTGACCCAAGTAGGATGATATGATGTGTGAAATCCTCTTAAAAAGTTAAAAAAGAGTATTCACGAAAATGTTCAGCTGTTCTCACCTTGTAAATGTCGTGCTCGGGTTAAAGCTTGTTTCAAGTATTCAGCAAGCACGACTATTAAGTAGGTCCTACGAAAAACTTGTAGCACTCAGCTATCCCAGATTGCTGCGTTGGGAATTTTCTGCCACGCCTTTCCAGGCTGGCCATCAATCATGGTCCTCTCGCGGGGTGCTTTACTTTGCTCTAGGTTATTGCTGTGCTACGCGATTCTTTTTCTTTTCATATGAACTTACCTAAAGTTCTTGCAATAAATCATGCAAACCAATTTTTGTACACTTCATTATTACAATTGCACGATTATTTCGATTGCGTAATATTATAGCTGGTATGTAAGAGCAAAGAATGAAAGGCAGAGACTATTTCTCATAGACATCTCAAAGTTGCCTGCTTTGCTTAACCCGAATAAGGCCAGAAGTAAGAACGTGAACTTTAAAAAATAAAGCTTGAACGTCACTGCTTTTTTAAACCACAGACGTCTATGAGTTACAATACTTCAGTGAAGCTTCAGCAAACTCAGTAGCGCGTAAATTAAAACTTTACTTAATTTGTACCCACCTTATTCCACCTTGATTCACCTTAATCTATGTTATTCCAGTTTAATCCGCCTTAATCTACTGTTTTCCACCTTATTTCGCCCTAATTCACTTTAATGCACCTTAATCCACGCTGATGATGATCTTTCCTGCCACTCCTTGCGGACAACGCCTGCTTTTCTGTCTCATGGAACAATGCTTTTGCATTAATAAAAGAAATACAGAATAATGAACAGCTCGGGCCTTATATTATTACACTCCGCATAAGGTGCAGGCCATTCCGTCACCGAGAAGAGTGTTCAAGTACTGTGCAGACAGAATTCGAAAGTATCATTTTCCCTGCCGCCGTAGCTCCTTATTGAGACCTTATTTAGCGAAACGCCATACCGTCGAGCTGAGAACGTTCCTGGTTCAGTTCAGTTAAAATGCTGGTTAGGTCTTGTATATAAGGCGTTGAAGTCGTATAGCGCCGAATCTGTGCCAGGTTAGCGACGCATTACTAGTCTTTTCTTTTCTTTTGAGAGGGGTCGTAAACCAGGAGTGCTTTGGTTTCCAAGGCTCGTAGGCAAGGCGTCAGTCCGCCTGTTGTTTATCTATTTCCTATCTGCGTCGGATCATGGTGCTTTCAACTTTCACTCGGACCGCGTTGTTTATGCAGTTTAAGAAGAAAGAGAGGCAACTAGTATTTGTGATTATCAAATGCAAGTTTATGGTCTCTATTACACAGATATATAAATTTTTTCTTTTGTACGACGGCGAGTGGCCCACATCCGGGCAATGATTCACCGATGTAGGCCTTTCAACCTCGTGTTGCTTCCGTTCGGTGCCACCATATTCAGGGGCAGATGAATTTAGAGACCAGCACAAGAGCGCGCTGTCTTAGCCGGACTAGTCAGCAGTTTGTGTTCCCTGCACGGATGTTAATTTCGTGCACAGGTGGCTAAAGCAGTGCAACTTTTTTCGTAAGGCATTGCAGATTATAGAAGTCGAGAAAGAAGGAGGGGAGTGGGTGCTCCGGGAAGTTTGTTACGGAAGTGGCGATCTCTCTATTTTTCTGCATTGGTCTGGGTAGATGCTATGCTACTAATACTATGCTCTGACAGTGGTCAAACTGCAGCTTCATAATGAAGTCTTCATTATGATGTGGCCAGAAGTGTCAGCTCTTATCTTGACTCCTTCCTGGCAAAAAAATATTTTTTTATTTATAGATACGGCGATCTGAAATCAGATCATACCAGGGTGGGTGTACATATAAATATGCAAGGCACGTAAACGCATAAAAAATTCATCAGATATGCAGGCATTTTTTTAAACATTGGTGCAGAATACATAAAAAACATACAAGCAAATAACGCGCGCAAAATTCATAGCATTTGGAAGCATTTTTCAAACATTTATGAGGAATTCTGGGTAAGAATCTCAGAATTAAGATTATTCCAGTCTGTTATTGTTCTAGGAAAAAAAGAATATTTGAAGCAGTTATTCCATGCGTTCAAGGGGGGTATTGATAAAGCATGCCTTCGTCTCGTGTTATAACCTGATGAGTAATAAAGAACTTGGAAGTGTTAACCGCATAATGACTATTTACATGTTGGCAGAGGAACTTTAATCGGCAGATAACGTTGCGCACAGTCACCGGGGATAATCCACTGCGTCTTACGAGCTCACCAACACAGGCACGGCTGCATGAATTGAAAACAAGCCTAACTACCATATGCTGTACGTGTTCTAGTTTTTTAATATTGGTTAAAGTGAATGGGTCCCAAATAATTACGGTATATTCCAACAACGCACGAATGTAGGAACTGTACGCCGATAAACCAACACTAGACGTAGATGGTTTCAGTGAGCGCCTCAAGAAAAATCAATTTACGCAAATAATTTGCTATAACACTATCTATGTGCTTCGTCCAGGAAAGCTCATTGGTTATCCATAGGCCCAAATATTACTCTGTTACCTCTAATAGAGATACGTTGTCAACACTATATGCAAATTGAAGAGGTTTTTTTAATATGTGAGTTTCTCATAAAAACAGCTTTTTCAAGATTAATACACATTTGCCATTGTTCACACCAAGCAATGACCTTTGCAGGCAATTATTTATACGCACCTGATCATCAACAGAAGACATCTTTTCATACAAAATACAGTCATCTGTATAAAGTTTCATGGAAACTGAAAGTTCTCCGACTATGTCATTAATAAATAATAGAAATAAAAGTGGTCCCAAAATGGATCTCTGGGGGACTCCAGACGCAACCTCCGCATTGTTAGAAGAAATTTTGTTTAAGGTGATGAATTTGTGTCTGTTAGTAAAGTAGGCTCTGATCTAAGTAAGTATCTGTTCATTGGCGTAGGGGCGTGAAAATGAAAAGTGTAAGATATCATATTGAAAATCTTATTTACCTACATTCATAGCCCAGTTCCTACTTGCATCTGTAGCACGTATTTGTGCGTTAATTTGTTATTCTTCTGTGCACACATATGAGAAAAGGTCTTTTATGCATTTAATCTGACTAATCGGCAAGCGCCGACGCTGAATTCGAGACTAACTTTATCTGAATTTCTGTCAAAACAATTTCTTTTTTAGGGCTCTGTATGGCGCACAGTGCTGAATCCACTTCACCCTGTATAACGAAATGTTTCACAATTCTTCTCCTCTCTTTTGGTTACGGTTACTTCTTTTTTTCGTTACAGCGCTTGTAAAGCGACCTCATCACGAAGGAAAAATGGTATTTCTGTCTCTCTAGAAAGAAGGTAGCAGTGTAACGATGTGAATCCCGGGAAACGCACACTTGTTCTTGCATCACTGCGCCCTTGTAAAGACGTAAGCGCAAAGAAAGAAAAGTCAAGCTTTGTATAGTTGCGAGAAACAAACAAATATGAAACAGCTTGTTGACGAGGCAGCACACACAAGGCGGGGCTTTGAAATCACTCTCTGAGGTATCCTTTAGAATTCTTTTACGACGAGCCAAGAATTACGACCGCTGGCTCGGATTGAAGCAGCACCTTACTTTAAAGACAGAGCTACACGCGTACGATATCACGCATTCGTTCAGCAAATACAGGCCATGCGCATTCCCGCTGCTGTTTCGAAAGAAGCAGGGGTCGATCACCGATGCTGATGTCTCGCCGTCGTCATGTTTACGCCCGGTTGCGCAGAAAGTACAATCGGATTGCCAGGTTGAACAACCTTCGGCTGCAGTTATGATTCCTATCTACATGCCTTAGAACGGCGTCTTGTTAGCGCTTGGTTTTGGGCGCGTATATGAACGTGTTTGTGCAACGAACGAATTCATAATGGTTTTGTGGAAGCTCAGTGTGGAAACGCAATGTGCTCCCTATCTCGTCGAAGCATGTATTGCTGCTCACCTTTGAGCGAAAAAAACAAACAAACAAAATAAGCGGCTAGTAGCAGATATGAGGTTCTGAGGTCGATGCATCTTGCTGTATGTACGCTCTTTGACTGTATATGCAGGGGTCATGCCATACACAAGACGATATATATGTAGTGATCTACGTCATCCTAATGCATGCAGAACCCTGTAATGCGAATATTAGCAATTTTATGAATTACAATTCTTATATTATAACGAAACCGAAAGCGAATTGTTAATAATTAATTATTAAGTAGTTGGCATAATTTTCGTGCTATAAGTTATATATAAACTGATGGACAAACCAAAATAAAGAACTTTAACATTGCTACTTAAAGCTCTTTATTCAGAAGCTTGAATGGAGATACTGTAGCTCTTGCAGCGTCAAAAGAAACGCTATTTGGCTCATAACAACAATTGTAAAGCTTCCCTTTACCTGCAGCTTATCGTGGAGTCGGCATGCAAGCTGTTCAGAAATCGCAAGATGATAATTCTAGCAGGTGTTCCCTTAAAGAAAGAAAGGAGTCATCTGAATTTTATCGTTCATGTCCCGCGCTTTACTGTTCAGATTTAATGAACGCTACTCGACGTGACTCTAAGGTAACGTGACTCAAAGGGAACTTGCAGGACCTGAACTACAAGGGGGATGAACATGCCAGCGGGATTTAATTCTGCTTGCAGAATCTTAGACAAGTTCCGCTCAAGTTGAATAGTGAGCAGTAAACCCAGAGGACTCGTTTTAAAAGTTCTCGTTGTAGAAACATTTGCTTTCGTGAGGTGCAAGACCGCGCACATAGAAGTGCTGCTTGCTGTACTCTAGTGCCGTTGAAGACAGGAAGCGTCACTGCAAAACATGTTTTACGATGCGCCTTAAAACTCAGGGTAGCGTCATTGCAAAACTTGTTTGACGGATAAGGAAACACTTTCGGCCCGTGCCATCTTAACAATGCAAAGCTTGTATCAGAGCGGAGCGCAGTGCCCGTCCTATTGCAACTCGCGGCAAGGAGAAATCAACTGGACGAAAACTACAATAAGCCTTTCATTGGGAACTTTTGCTGCCAGTGTCTCCAATTCACTTGATGCTGTTTTAGGGCTGCCTTCCTCTCCATTAGAGGAAGGCAGTCAAAACAGAGCACGTACTCCTTTCTTGTATCGCTGAGCCAGTTGAATATCGCACGACGTGTGTTCCGTGAAGCTTGATGGGCGTAATAGGTCGTCTCGTAGGGGAAGTTAGAACCAGCGCTCCTTCTACGGCGGCCAAACTAGATCAAAGAACGGGTAATTTGTTTCGTAACAATCAACATAATAACGTATGAGAACTCTCAGATCAGAATTCTTTTTGTCAGCGTGATCTTTTCATGCTCTACTAGAGTTAAGAAGGAAGAATATATTATACCACGATCATTAATTCGCTTGACCTAGGCAACAACTTTGCATTCTTTTTGTCAGTGTCACTATTAAGTGAACCGAAGCATATAGCGTGTGTTGGATTGTTACTGTCATGAAGTGATGAATCGCACTGTATGGTAGGATAAGCCGCCGGTAATTCTCGGTGGTTGAAGAACCGCTCAGCGCGTTAGGCTGTAGTCGCTCGCAGGGGCATGCTTATAGCTGCTTTTATTGGCTGGAAAGACGCCAAAAGCTATAGCTTGAGCTCTCGTAAAGGCTGGTCATGTTGAGAAACAAAGACGTGGCACCATGATAATATGACGATGATATGTTGGCATCCGCTTGCAAACAGGGTAGCGACAACAGTCACCTAGACTGCTTGAGCTAATCAACTACGCTACTGATATTTATCAATCTAGCATTTTGTATGTCTCCTCAATCTTTTCTCTCTTAAAACCTATAAACCTACCTTGTATAGTTACATATACCTGTAATGAATCTAGTCCTATCAATTTCTTCCCTGCTTTTTCCCAAGATTTTCCCAAGTTCATCTCTGTGCTCGCCGCACAGATATTCAAATAAGTGAGAAACTGCATAAACCACAAGAAGCAGGGTTACCTTTAGTGAAAGGAATCTGCGCAGGAGAATCCATGGACGAAGTTGACGATTAGATTGCACTTATTTGCGAGAGTTGCTTCTTCTTCTCTTTTTCTTTACGTTGCCCATGCAGGGAGCAGACCGAAGATATTGGTATGCGTGGCATTAGGCTCTCTAGCGACTGTAAGTAAACGACGGGCGTATTTGTTATGAAGCCTTATCAATCCTAATGGACAATTCTGCACATGCCGTATACAAGGACATTGCTTTCACTTCACCTCTTGGATATTAAATACCCAACATATACTTCCTATTCGCATTCTCGGCAGAATTCTTAACCTTTCCTTGCCCATCTCATTACTTCATTGATTGATAGATTTACTTACTTATTGACTGATTCATTCATTCATTCATTCATTCATTCATTCATTCATTCATTCATTCATTCATTCATTCATTCATTCATTCATTCATTCATTCATTCATTCATTGTTGAATTTTCAAGATTTGGCACCAAATATATCGTCAGTGTATCCTCAACTTGTAGCACGAATGAAAAACATGTTATGAGTGAGAAAGAAATAGCTCTTTGTTATTTTATTATGACTGCCAATAGACGGGCTCTAGAGGCGTATTCGCATCTTCGCCGTTGGTGATGCCATGCTGTCTTTCTATCGACGGCGCATGCGCGGCCCCCGCGAGGAGCGTTAGAAGGTGTCGCACTGCCATTAGCATTTCTGTTGAGTTCCAGTGTGCATACCTTCTGAAATGGCAAGCTCAATCTACCGAACTTTTTTTCTTCGGGCACAGACAAATTTCTATCGTTTTCCTCCTGTCTCATCTTGTGCATCATTGGCCTGCGACGCCTCTTCATGCCAGCATCAGAGGCCTCCAGCGCAACGTCAAACGATGCTATCACTTTCACTGCCTCACCTGCTTACGAAACTGCCATTTCTTTTTAGTCATGGTATTTTCTATTGTTCGCCGCACTGCTTTATAGGAATCGGGGCACTGAGAAGAATGTCATCCGAAATGATCCTGCTTACCCAGCGTGATCGGCCAGTGTCCATGGCATTGCGCTGCTGAGCTCGAGGTTGCGGGTTTTGATCCCAGCCACGGCGGCCGTATTCTGGTGGGGGGCGGAATGCCAAAACACTAGTGTAAAATGTTTTGTGTGCAGGGTAACAAACCGCAGCCGGTGAGCATTTATCCGGAGTCATCCACTATGGCGTCAGTCATTATACCCTACCCAGTTTCGGGATTTTCAACCCTACAGTTTAAGGCAATTATTTGTCGCCATCCTCCAGCCATCAATTATCAATTATCAATGTTATCAGTTTCTTGAGGGACAAGGTACTCATAGCCCAACATCGTGTTGACTTGGGCGAGTTGAATCATTGCAGTGCGCTCACCGCCATGATAAGTAGGTGTAGTGACCACTCTTTCTTAGCCAGAAAACTTTTTTTTTTAAATTTTATTAGCGCCAGGCAAATATAACCTATTTTACGGTATTTTCGAGTTAGAACATCAAAGTGAGAGAATTTCGATGAGAGGTGTTATTAGAGAATAAACATAATAGACAATTTGTTTGTAAGGAGGCTGATCATGAGTATCATTCTTTGATAAAATATGTAGTTCCAACGTTCATCATGGAATCTATCTGAAGCGAAGAGATTGATGAAATAATATAAAACTTGCCATTTCATTCCTGGGTCTTTGGCGTAAAGAATACTGGCACGTGTGCATGTGCTCTTGCGCACTCATGCTACGAAATGTGGCACACGCGGCGAGTATATTAAAGTGCTAGTCGGCATTGGACCGGCGACAGCATGCGTGCAGTTGTGGTCAAATGTTTAGAACAATGGACTGCTGCGCTGAGGGGACAGCGGTTCAATACGACCATCGGGCACGCGACTAATTTTTTGAAGTATCAACTAATGGACAAAGCTGCAGCAGCACCGAGCATGATCGGGGAAGTCCGGGAGGGTTAGCAAAGAAGGTTTCACCTTAGAGCGCCTCCTGACATACGCGTTGAACCGAGCACTGTACTTGACATAGCAACATAAGCCAGGCACGGACGTATCGCGTTGTTAGTGTCAATGCATTGTTAATTGTTGTCAATGCAACGTTCTTATCATGCAAACGGAATGAAAATAAGTTTTTTCTATCAGAATTACATTAGCCTTTATTTTTCCTCTACCTTTCACTTCATTGCCGTCGTGCGAAGAATGACCGGTATGTGACATCACGGGGGTCGTCGGCTGAAACGTTGTGGTAGAAAGTACGCAATGAGCTCTGTTAACTTCGAGTCAGCGTGCGAGATCGATTGTTTTCTAAAGTGCCTGGCGATTGGAGGTTACCATACGAGAACTCGCAGGAAGAAACTTCAAACATTACTAGGGCATCACGCTAATGAAGTACAGTCCACAACACTTCTGTAATGCGCCGGAGCAGTGCTCTATGTGCGTTTGATCCGTCTACAAGGTGCCGTTGGTAAGGGACAACTTAGTTGTACTCAGCACAGTTTGCCACGTAGGCTGAGGGCCGGTTATTGTTCTTCTCGCCGAGCATTTGCGTTCCACTGCACCCGTTTATAAGCAAAACGGTCCCTCGCCAAGCGCGCCTGTAATAGTCGACTGTCGACGAGGTGGAAACTAAAGGCATTCTTTGACTCGCCTTTTGTGACTTATACGTCAGGGCCTTAAGGCAACCACTGCCTTCACTACTAGGAGGGAAGGAAGTCGAGTGGTAGCCGGCCACTAAGGCGCACGTTAAGGAGAAAGTCATTGTTTCCATCAAGGGATTTATAGCAGATGGTGCAAATGCACTCTGCTGCACACCATCTGTTTCAAATACTTAACGGGCTTTATCAACGAGACAATGCCAAAATATCGCCACAGCAGTGCCACTCAAGCACCACAAAGACTGTACGCATTGAAACACACTTTCCGATTTGTCACGGTGCCCTGCTTGGCGCTTTGTATGATGTTAATTATGTACATCTGCTGTCGTGTTCTGTTTCTTTTTATTTACCTGACGCACGAAAGGAATGTGACGCCAGCTCAGGGCACTTGGAACGCACCATTTACTAAGAAAGCTGCCGTTCTATCCTAATGAGGGTGCAGTCGATAAACCTTGTGGAAATTAGTTGATACCAGTACTTTTCCACAATGAGGATGTCACGCGCGAATAACATTTTCTGCCAGCTTGTCCCTGCACGGTGCATGTGAACGGGAGTCGTGCGTATTTCCAATGTGTTCCTTGGCATGTTGTTCGAAAGTGCTAGTCGGGTATTGTGATCTGGTACAAGTGATGGCCCTTTCAGTACTTCCGCGCCTGCAACGGCCGGCAACCACCCTTTGGAAGTAACGAAGAAGCAGAACTCTTCCCCTTACGCCGAACGTGTCGCTTCCATCCAATTCCAATGGTCTTTCTTGGCGGTTGAATGAAGCTTTGTTGATTTTTTTTCTGTCATTTCTGTTTTTGCACAGAACGCCTTTCCCAAGCACATTGTGGCTCCCTCGAAGCTCGGTGCTCGAGGCTTTCCGTTCACCGCCACCACGGTAGGTCAGTGGCTATGGCACTGCGCTGCTGAGCTCGAGGTGGACGGTCCGATCTTGGCCGTCGTGACAGCATTGAGATGGGGACAGAATGCAAGAACCTTCGCGTACCGCGCATTGGGCGCACTTTAAATCACCCCAGGTAATCAAAATAATGAGGAGTCCCGCCCTACGGAGTGCCTCATAATCAGATGGTAGGTTTCGCTGCCTGTTTTCTGTGGTTGTCAATTTTTTGCCCTTTATAGTTCGCATCCTAAACATTGATAACAGAAAGCGAAAATAACGCGTTTCTCTCTCCGTCAAAGCGAGCAACAGCGCTGAGGAAGAAGATAGAGAAGTTGTTGCAGCAGTGATCAGTTCGCCGATATGCGCCGGCTGCGCTGTTCTCAGGCGCGCTCCGACGCAACATGCACAGCACGAATGTTGACGCTGCCTTACAGCTTCCATCACAATTTTATAGCTGTCATCATTTGTAACGTCTCCAGCGCAAAAACATTCCAACAAGACAACCATTGCAGCTGCGCTGGGCCAATAAATTACTAGAAACGTGCCCGTAATCAGTGAATTGCTGTTCCTGCCTTGGAACATTGACGCAATGCATTACACGAGGAAAGAAACAGCACTTTTATTACCCCAAAATTAAAGCTGTATAATAAGCTTCGCACGGACATCTAGTTGCTTGTCACAAATTATTAACCTCCCCCAATGTCTTTTATAAACGGGTCTTACCTTTCGCGTTCGGGTAGAACGGATCCTGGTTATGACAAAAATAACCCACACGCGTTTCCTTCCACGCTTAGATTTATGAGCGGTCCCGATTTCGTGCACTCGCTCGAAAACCACTATCCATATGCATCCATCAACACACATAGATTTATGAAGAAGGTTTGCAGTATTTCCCATCTTTCTTCTTCACCCATTTCCTTCATAGAGGTTCATGGCTACATCGCGAAGCGTTTGTTAACGCACACGGAATTTAGTTTGGTTAGCTAGTGTGGTGTGGCGAAGGAAAGAGAACACTTCATTTATAAGTGCAGATGCAACAAATGAAGCGTTTATATTAAAGACGTCCTAAACGCAGAGACAAAAATCATTTGGTAAAAGATTGAGCACACGAGAGATACTTAAGTTTAAATATACTAACCGTACAAAATAGCAGGATAGGGAAACTTGTAGCTGAAGGTGTTTGTGACTGAATTTCACCATTTTAAACACGTTTTCAACAGGTGTATATACGTCGCCACTTCCATCTTTAATTGCTGTTTCCAGTTTTATAAAAGCATTGGGCTCTTTCGTTGGCTTCCCAAGAAGAAAACGCAATCGCCAAAGTTAACACGATCAAAATCCTCAGAATGATCACTGCGGCCAACGGAGCTAACGGCGAAACCATGAGGAAGCTCGAGGGAAATCTTACCAGTACCATGGGACTCATAAAGAGGATAACGAACAGTCACGCGGGCATGAAGGAAGAAAACGTCATTCAACTGATGCACTTCTTCGTTGTCAGCCACATTGCTTGCGTAGCCACCTACAGCACCTGGTACGTCGGGGAAAGGAACAACATCAACACGCTCACCAGGAAAAGGTACAAGTTAGCCCTGGGTCTCCCGGAATCGACGAGTACGAAGCTCCTGGCCCAGCTGGGCATGCACAACACCCTGTAAGAAATAGCCGAAGCACAACGCATCTCGCTGCTTGTACGCCTGTCGACCACCACCACGGGAAGACACATCATGAACAAGCTCGACATAACGTACCACAACCAACACGGCCAGAAATTTAAATCCCCAACGAAATCGGAGACACCATTATGGCGGCAACCATCCCAAGAAACGTGCACCCCAATTATAAGCGAGGCAGAAGAATGACAAGTGCCGAGGCTCTGCTCCGTTCAGCCGGCAGGGAGAAAAACGCACGCTTTATCGATGCAGTCGAATATCCCGACGGCCATAAATACACCGCCATAGTCATAGACACATACTCCGAAATCAGAATCGCATGCAACGTATACGCGAAACAGTCGGAAATAACTGAGGAAATAGTGATCGCGCTGGCCCTCACAGATCAGAATTCCGAAGTCGTACTAAGCGACTCGCAAACGGCAGTAAAGAACTGCGTCAAATGTAGAGTTTCCAAGGAAGCCCTGCCCATTTTGGCCAAAGCGGGCAGACCCGAAACCCCGAGCTCGACGATCGTATGATTCCCTGCGCACGTCACCATGGAAGGCGACGCGCTCTCGAAGCTAAACGAGACAGCGCACCGGACGGCGCGAGACGTGACCTGCTGCACCGAAAATGCATTCGAAGTTCCTTGGATGGAGGAAGTATATATACCTTGATCTTTATTTGAAATGTACGGTAGATTATGACGCAATGACTGTAGGCTATAGTTACTACAAAACCACGGAACATACCATGTATCGCTATTTCTTGTCCTGAGCAAAACGAGAATAAGATGAAAGCGGGAACCAACGTTTTTACAAGTTGACTTGTATTTTTCAAGGCTACATATACTTTCCTCGGCACAGTATATATAGGTAGGGTTCTTCTAAAGGGGAGAGGGGGTAAGGTGGGTGGGTGCGGCAACGAACGAAGGTGTGTTAGTGGTGAGGGCGTAGAATTGAGAATAAAGGAGTGCTGTGCACAAGGACGGTGACACGGCCGTCCATCAGCCACGTGTCAACGGCCGTGTGTCAGCCGGCGTGTCAACGGCGTGCACAGCACCCCTCTATTATTTGCTTCACTGGTGGCCGTGGGCTATCGTGTCTCTGAAAGAGATAATAAAAGGAGAGGCAGAAAGCGGTGCTCGTGAAAAATAAGAGATGTATAAAAATACTGAAATGGAAAAAAAGAAAAGGAAAGAAAGGAAAGAAAAAAAAAAAGACTAAGCAACCAAACTAAGTGTTAACGAGAAGAAAGGGGGTAAACCGAGGGGCCCGATTTTTATTAGTCATATCATAAGAAGCCAACAAACACTGACAGCAAGGACAACATAGGGGAAATTACTTGTGCTTAATAAATGAAGTAAATAAATGATAAATTATAGGAAATTAAAGTGGATGAAAAAACAACTTGCCGCAGGTGGGAACCGAACCCACAACCTTCGCATTTCGCGTGCGATGTTGTCAGATTGTTGTTGCTTATATAGTGTTGTTGCTTATAGCTTGAAATTTAGCCTAGCGAATAGATTATAAAGCTTCCTTTCAAACGTTCATGCATATTGGTGGCAATGTCTTGCACTTATGGATAAGGTACGATTTTCCGTATTTTCTTTCTCACTAAGAACGGAAATTTGACTAAGATGTAGAGTTCAAGTTCATCAATGTTATAACCTGGTTGGCTGAAATGCTCGGCGATGGCTTTGGGAAGCTTTTTAGCTGTGACGTCTGTCTAATCTGACGTTCATTGATTGTCCTGTTTAACCGATACCTTGTTTCCTACAGAAGGAACATTCAAGCATATAAGCCGCATCCTAACTTTTTCAAGTACAGCTAGTTTTGACTTCGTCCTTGTAAACATTTGCGGTGCTGTTAATTCTAATGTCACTTTGAATGTGCCAGCAGGTTTCGCACCTAGCGCGAGAACATGCTTTTATTACGAAGGAATGATGTTGGCTGACCTTTGGGGCCACTTTCTTTAATGTTTCTGTTGCGGTGATAGGTAACCTTTGGTACACGCGGGAACTCATTTCTCGGACGCTCGACACTTGATAATATTGGGTGGTATAGTTGTAGGATGTTCATGTTTGGAAGGGAATTATAATATTTTGTTATAGAAGCTGTCGGTCTGTCAGATTATAGTGTAGGCTGTTTCTTAGATAAATCCGACTGTCTCTGCAATCTTGACGCGACATCATAAGCGCTATCGAGAGCAACTTGTGGATAATTTGTTTCTGCTAGGGTTGTTTTAAGGTCACATAGGTGGTGGATATAATCGTTGTCTTCACTGCAGATTCTTCTTATTAGTTTCGCTTGTCCGACAATCCTTGCTTGCAGTGTTGGGGGTGATAACTGTTGTAGCGTGAATATTGCTGGCTATCCGTAGGATTCCGGTAAAGGGCCGTTTTCAGTTTTCTGTTTTCTATGTCGACCGTCGTGTCGAGGAAGTTGATTTGACTTGGAGAATGGTGAGCAGTAAATTGAATACTCGGGTGAAAGCGATTGAAATGGCTGGAAGAACCCTACTTATATATAGTATGCCGAGGAAAGTATGTCTCCTTCAAAAACACAAGTCACCTTGTCGAAACGTTGGCTCCCGCTTTTCCCTTGTTCTCGTTTTTCTCATCGTCTTGAATTTCCATCTCCCGCCTTCCCCGGTTTTTCCTCTATTTCTTGTATTGGCATAAATAAATTTTTGGGTCAAAGATGCACTAGACACTAGAAAATTTTTGAACGCAGTATTTAAGAAATAAAATGAATTTAGAAGGCGAAAAGTGGAGAAATATTCTATTTAGATAATTTTATGCTTTAAGGAAGCTGGCCGCGTTGTCTCCAGAAAACCCATGTTGTCAACGTGCCGAATCTTCTTGTCTTGTATAATCTTCTTTTGCACAGAAATTATTTTCATAATATTCTTCTTTCCTGTACTTGCCCGCACTACGCTACAGTAATTTAAATGGGAAGGAAATAAGGCATAATACATGTTAAGTTTTGCTTTGGGTGAAAGAAGACAACGACATCGAGACAAAACACATGTGATAGCAGACAGTTCTTTACAGATATTTTCAATATGTTTATCCCAAGTAAGGTGGGAAGAAAAAGTGACGCCTAATGTTTGATGTTCATCAACAGTTTGCACTTCTTTACCAGCGTGCACTAAAGCTTGATTACTAGTAAAAACTTTTTTTTCACATCTTCACACCTTCACATGTGTGATGATGAATTTTGCAATAAAAAATAAGACCATGAAACTTGCGGCTTCCGACCCTACGACATTCGCATCTAGAGTGCGCAGTGCTTCAACCATGCAGCGGGAACACGTACCGTGCTCTTATAGTTTTGCACGTATTCCTTCGACGCTCGAAAAGTTAGCATTCTAGAGGCTATTTAACGGCAAGAACAATCTTGTGTGTTTCTGAGCGTGCTTTAGACAATCAGAAGCAGTGCTGGGGCTGTAACAAGAATATGTGTGTTTTGAATTCTTGGTTTTACTAATTGTACATCGCGGCATCTTGTCAAAATACATCCTGAGTCGCTCAATATGACCGTCGACCACGTGACCTTGGTTGTTATGCATGGAAGTGGTTTCTCGAGCTAGGTTCAATCCGCACTAACTTTTGCTTCCCGCCATCTTTCACTTAGGCTTATCACAAATTTAGAGCAGCCCACAGGCATTCAAATATAACATTGTAGTCAAAACACACGAAAATGAAGCGCGCCCCTTCCGTTAAGGAACTGAAAAAATGTCCGTAGTTCGAAGATACAAAGCTAAGATCGAGGGCATGCTAGGCTTTCGCAGGCTAAAGCTTTATGGGAGAATTTCATAGCATGCAAGCAGAAAAGGGACGAGAGTGAATGAACTGAAGAAATGGCAGCCATCCACTCAAAGCTGAGCTGAGGGATCGAGATAAAGCTCGAGGGAAAGCTAGGGTGTTTAAAAAGAAGTGAATCCGGCTCTGTACCTTACGCTGGGGAAATGGAAAGGGTAAGAAAAGAGTTAGTTGAATTAGATTTATTGGGGCAAAAGCAACTTGGGTTTTGCTGTGCCAGACACAAGGTTTTAGAAAGCCAATGGTAGAAATAGCATGACCGGTATTATTTGAAGTCTGTTGAGAAAGCTTACTTCATCTAAAGAATTCACGGCATCTGTAAAAAAGAAAAAGTGAATCGTCTCCCGAAATGAGAGTGAGGTGTAGTGGCACTTGCAATACGTATAGATCGTGGAAGTAAATTTGTCTTTGTCTTTCGATATGTGGGCATGTAATTAGAATGTGTATTACTGTAAGTGGTTCTTGACATTTATCGCATATCGGCTGTGCTTCCTTTATGAGTAGATAATTGTGTGGGAAGTGTGTGTGCTCTATTCGGAGTCTGGCTAATATTAGCTCAGTGAAGCGTTTTTGGTGAAAGCAGCTTTTCCATTCACCTAGGACTGGTTTGATGAGGCGCAATTTGTTATTATCTTTGAGGTTCCACTTATACTGCCATTTTTTATTAAGTGCTCTGCAAACGGTTTGAAGTCCATCCCTAAAGGGTACCTTTAATTTAGAAGGAGTTTTGTGTTTCGCATTAGCAGCACACATATCCGCCTTTTCACATCCCGGGATCGTAACGTCACTTGGAACCCAGCAGAAACCTATTTAGTGGTTTTGATTTAAGCATGACGGTGTGTGTAGGATGTCGCCGACGAGAGGTTATTGCTGGAATATTAAGTTGAGGGTTTTAAAAGCACTGAGAGAGTAAGTGAAAATTACTGCTTTTTTGTGTTCTCGAGTTACAACATCTTGCACTACCATTCACAGAGCATAACATTCGGCTGCGAAAACAGAAACCAATGGTGGGAGTTCCACATTTCTTTCCCAGGTTCCCGATATGACTCTGATTCCCGCATAATCGTTTGTCTTTCAACCGTCTGTGTAAAACTCGTTGGAAGTGCTGTATGTTTCTTTTACTGCGCGGACTCTTGTATTAAGTGCTCCTGTGGGATATCCTGCTTCCTAAGGTCCGTCAGTGAGAAATCTAGAAATCGTGCAAAATCGGACCAGGGGGCTAATTTGGATGACTTATCTGCAATATGAAGTGCCTCTTTTGGGATATCACATTAGCGACACTATTATACATAACGAAGTATGAGATGTTTGATGGCATGGGGTCTATTCGCATAGTGTGTTCATGTGTTACAGTATGTGACAATGTCGTAGCATATATGTGCTGGTGATGATCGCACTCTGAGAACGTAAGTAAGAATGAGTTGTGTTCTTCTTTGTTCCAGAGATGATTCGTTAGTTTCTGCGATTAAACACGGAACAGGGGAAGTTCTGTAGGCACGTGTTGCTAAGCGTAATCCTAGATTATGTACTGGATCTAATCGCCTTAGGTAGGACTGTCTGGCTGACCCATAGACTACACAATCCCAGTCTACTTTTCTGCGAATCAACAATTAGTATATATACAGAAGGCATTTGCGGTCAGAGCCCCAGTGTTTCCATGACAAGAATTTAAATACATTCAGTGCATTGTTCGCTTTAATTTTCGAACTGTTCATGTGTGTTAGAAAGCTTAACTTCTTATCTAACATAATGCCTGGAAACTAGTGTTCTTTTTTAATTGGCGCATCTTCAGGACAGGGTCTGCATATAAGCCCCTTTTTTGGGAAAGGACCAGAGTGACAGTTTTTCTAGTGGAGAAACGAAAGCCGTTTTCGGTTGCCCATTGTGTGAGTTTATTTAATGCGATTTCAACTTGTTCGCAGGTTACAATGTTGCATCCTCGGCACGCAATTTGGAGATCATCAAAGTATAGTGCATGCATGAGAGAAGATGGAATTATTCTATTTGGGGAGTTCATTTTCACAATGAACAGAGTTGTGTTTAGTATACATACCTGTGACATGCCATTTTCCTGGACAAATATGCATGAAAACGCTGTTCCTAGACGGACTTGAAATATTCGATTAGACATAAAGTCGGCTATATATTTGAGCATTTTTCCACGTATGCCTAGATCCGCGAGGTCTTTTAATATGCCAAATCTTCAAGTAGTGCCGTATGCCTTTTACAGGTCAAAGAAAACTGCAAGGCAGGGTTGCTTATGTAGAAGAGCATTCCGTATTTCCATTTTCCAGGCGGACAAGTTGATCAACAACAGCTTGTGAGGGCAATAGGCTGGTAGCAGCTGGGAGACGTAGGCGGCTTTCTGGCCTTCAAGAAAGGAACTATGCGTTTTCCATAATTTTGGCGTTATGCCTGTATTGTATACTTTGTTGAAAAATTCTAGCAGAGCTTTTACAAATTCAGATGAAAGGTGAGACAGCTTTAACAATGAATGCGGTCATCGCCGACTGCCGTCTTTTTTTTTTTTTTTGCTAGCAGAACGTACGTTGTTTAATTCTTCAGCTATTAGGGGAGTATTGAAAGGTTAGCTTGATGTTCCTGTAACTGGTAATTTCTGTTTTTCTGCAGACTGTTTGCACTTTAGAAATTGGATCAGAGTAGTTCGCAGAGCTAGAAACATAAAAGTGTTCACCTAGTATGTCAGCTTGTTTTTGTAGTGTTGTCAGTAACCTGGAGTTTCGAGTAAAGGTAATGTATATGATGAATAGTCTCCCCGGAAGTTCCTGAGCTGGTCCCACAACCTTTAAGATGTTATTGAGGTATTAGCTGAGAACATGTATTCTAGCAATGATGATATTTCCGCATGCCTCCGGGCATATCGCGCTTTCGCTTTAGCATGTTTGATGTTACTGTAAGTGGGGTAACTTCTCAGGATACCTCAAGCCTTATTTTCTATTTTTTTGCTTGTGTACACTTCGGTGTCTACCAGGTGTTTAGCTTGTTTCGCACAGCGTTCGGTGATCGGGGTATTGTCCTTTCTGCTGCTGCTATTATGACTGCTGTGAGTTTTTCATTATTTATTTATTTATTTACAAACTTTCAAGGCCTAGTAGGCACACAGAAACGAGTGATGAAAGTATACAATATTTGCAGTACAGGGCAAAAATATAAAATCATTGTATAAGGCATTTTGAATGGCAATCTTGAAGTAAGTGGTGTCACAAATTGAGACTGTGGAGGCGGAAAGGCGGTTCCATTCCGTGGCTGTTCATGGCAAAAAGGAAGAATGGCACAAGTTAGTTCGCACAAGTTGATTTATTCCATATATGTTGAGTTTTGGTGAAAATACACCTTGCATTCTTGCGTTTCTCATAAATAAAGGCCAGCCCGCATGCTGTAACTTAGCCAGCGACGTGGCTTAGGCTTAGAGATTATGGTAGTTAATGTGGAAGAAAGTTTGATGATTGCCGAGGGTCCTGCTACAGTCGTTTGACTTTGGGAGCCTCACCTGTATAGTACTGACGACCAACTATGTATTTTGAACAATAAAGTGAAACTGAAACTGAAATGAACAATTCCATATGAAGTGCCGAGAACTTCCCATTTAAAATCCCTAAAAACACATGGTGAGCACATGGCTGAATTGGGATAGCTGAATTTGCTTAAGCCTGGTGAAAAATACGTTGCCGAACCCGAGTTTAAAGGCATATGTTGGTTGACAAAATTTTGGTCTGTTCTATCGCTGCCCTAGAGGGTGCAATGGGAATTAAAATTTCCTAACAAAACAAATGGCTCCGGTAATTCTTCTGTTACATTTTCTACCTATTCAGCAGTAAAATGGGTATGGGGCGGAACATATAGCGAACAAATGGTGATGATATTGTGAGACATAATTGTGTGGCTACAGCCTCGAATGATGTATTCAACTGGACATTTCGGGTAGGAGTGCCACCCTGCTTGACTGTAGCGTCTCCTCCAGACAAAAGGCTCGAAAATTCGCAGTCTCTTCTCCCAACGGTGAAGTACTTGAGAAGTTGACTATTTTTTGGACCAGGATTCGTTTCCTGAAGACATACTGCAACTTGCGAGAAGATGTTGATGATGTCTTTGATGTTACCTATATTGTGTATGAGACATCTACAATTCCAGTGCACAATGAAAGTCATTGTTATAAAATGAAAAATGTACTGATGCGTGGAACATAAAAATTAAAGGGGAAATGCCTTAGGGAAAAATACCCGTTTGATGGGTGGTAGCCGTTAAGGTTATCTGTCCCTTTTCCGGGCACTTACAAGGAATTTGGCCTGCTTAGAGCGCTCAAAAGAGCTCCGCTCCTTTGGCGTCGATGACGTCGGGGTTTTGGGGTCCAACTCCACCGCCTTCTCCGAGACGCTGGATGATAGAGAGCCAGGCGCCGAGACACGCGTCTCGGGCCTTGGTGTTCAGTTTAGACTTGGGACCTGCGGAACAGCTGTCTGCAGGGCCGTCTTGGATAATGGTGTAGCGACACTGGCTGCTGCCACCAAGGGGGCGGATCGAGTAGCTACGGGGCCACTGAGTGTGACGCCTGTAGACTCCTGAGACCGATATGGTGCTGCCCCCTACCGCGCCACATTGGCATAGCTTATTTGCGATAACATCGAAAGCCTCTTCCTCGCTTCGAAAAATGAAATCTTTTTTTTTTTACTTTGAGGGTAATCACCTCCTTCTCCTTCTTCCAACAGAGACATGATCGAGAATATGCTGGATGATCCCCTTTGCAGTTTACACAGCGTGGGTGAGCGTTACAGTTTTCAGACGGATGGTCGTTGGCCCTCCGCGCATGTTTCTTTGCATCTATATGATTGTGATGCATGGCCGAACCTCTGGCACTTGAAGCACCGCCTTGGTTTCGGTATGTATGGCCTCACATTTATCTTTAGATATCTTTATCTTTAGAGCTGGGGAGAATGCTAGTACTAAAGGTAAGAATTACAAATTTGGTGGGTAGTTATTCATCATTTCGTCGGATTGCGATTCTTTGAACTTTGATGAATTTTTGTTCTTGGAACCCCTCGAGGAGTTCCTCGTCACTGAAGCTGACGAAATCTTCATCCGAAATAACACCCCTACATCTGTTTAGACAGCGAGGGAGAGAAATTGTGACTTTTATTTCAACGATACTGGCGAGATTCGACAACTATTGCACTTGTTCTTTGTTTCTCAATTCTATTAGGAGGTCACCCTTGGTCATTTTCGAGGCTTTGTAGTTATAGCTATTTTTTCTACTAGGCATTTCGCCACCAAGAAAAGAGATAGCTTACGCATCCTTGTTGTTCCTTCACTATGTAAGACGTTGTATCGTAGGAAATCTTGTAGGTCGGTTTGGAGGGTAAATTGAAAAGGTGCATCGGTGCGACCTCTTTTCGGAGGCCGATATGGAACTCGGGGGAACGCTTCTGGCACAACATGGTTTCAAAATTCGGAGGCGGTGGTAGCCACCCACCACCGAGCCCAGCAAGGGGACGCTGCAGGTTCCAAGAAACCTGCAGACGCCAGCCATGCACCGTCACTATAATCTAATGTATATACCCACGATTGGGTACCTTACACACGGGTAATCCTAGCAAATTTTGAAGCAAGAAGTGAAAAGAAGACAGGAAAGATGACAAGGCTAGAGAGAAAGGCGAAGATTGGAGAGGAGTGTAGGAAAAGGCAACTACCGATTTCCCCCGGGTGGATCAGTCCGGGGTTGCCGTCTACGTGAAGCCGAGGCCAAAGGGGTGTGTTGCCGCCGCTGAGGGGCCGTAAAGGTCATAACAACCGGCATTAGCTCAACCCCTAGGATCCCATTTTCCCCGGACACGGCCAAGCCACGCACGGTTAGACGCGGGATGGTCCAACCGTCATGTGCTCGGGTACGCGGTGTCGCACCTCACCAAATGTCTGCTGACGCAGACGCTCTTGTGGGGTGAGAGAAAACAGATAAGCGACGCTGCGGCACTTTTTGCGCTAAATCAGTAAACGAAAGTGCTCAGTCCGAGATAGCACCCTGAGGGGAAATTATATGCACTGGAGGACGCGAAACTCGATATTGACTTTACCGTCAATACACAATTCGCTTCCGAAAACGGAGCGCACACCAATGTTCGGTTCTCACTGCCGTATTTTGCAAGTTGGGGCTTTCTCGTTTCTTTCTCACTAGATCGCAGCGTTTGTAGAGAAAGCATTGTAGAAAAAGTACTTTGCAAGTTTTGCAAGTTGGGATTTTCTCGTTCCTTTCTCACTAGATCACAGCGTTTGTAGAGAAAGCGCCGTCGCTAGTGCACTCGTACGAAAAACGAGACCACAAAGCGTTCTGGCACTCGGCCGCAGGCGGCCCCTTCTATGCAAAATAGATGAAGTTATCGGAGCAAGTCGACTCACCTGTCAGGTGGGATATCTCGACTAGCCAGAAAACAAAACTATTTTTCGCAACCGTCAATTACCGCTGCGCTCGTAAAAGTTTATTTCCGGAGCATGTCGTCATTTCGAGTGATAAAGCATAAGCGGCTGTGTGCGATATCATCGTTTTCTAAACTCGCGCTCTTGCTCCAAGTTCTCACAAATAAAAAGAAAAAATTTTCTAATGAGTTTTCTGGTTTATCACATTTATATCATCCTTTCGAAGCACGCAGATGCACTTCTGGCTTCATAATTCCCCTGTTCCTGGGTGTCTGACATATACACTCACCCTTTGACCTCCCTTTTCTTCTGAAGTGTCAGCTTCAACTTCCTCTGCTGCAAGATAAGGCTTGACTATACTTTTGACAGTCTCTTTCAGCGTATTGGCGTCATAAAACTGAAATTAGTTTTCTTAAAACCGTTGCTGCTCGAAGACAACTGTCCCTAGCTTTCATCGTAAAGAAGTCCCGAATTGAAAAAAAAAATTGTTTGCCTTCTTACTCATCCCACCGTTGACTTATTTACTTTGGGAGTGTCGTATCTCTGCCTACCACAAGGTATTTTTTCATGGCACCACCTTTGTTATATTTTTCTTTCGTTGCAGGTTAATAAAGTGAGCACCTTTTCGGGCACCGTCTTTGCTTTCTCACACTGCACAAGCGTGTCTTCGTCTCGTAGTGCAATTCGGTATTAAATTAAATTATGGGGTTTTACGTGCCAAAACCACTTTCTGATTATGAGGCACGCCGTAGTGGAGGACTCCGGAAATTTCGACCACCTGGGGATCTTTAACGTGCACCTAAATCCAAGTACACGGGTGTTTTCGCATTTCGCCCCCATCGAAATGCGGCCGCCATGGCCGGGATTCGATCCCGCGACCTCGTGCTCAGCAGCCCAACACCATAGCCACTGAGCAACCACGGCGGGTGAAATTCGGTATGGTTTGCGATATAGGCTGGAGGAAAAAAGAAGGAGAAAGTATGGGCGCCGTTTTGCTGCTTATTCATCTAACAATTACATGCACCAATTTTTTTCCAAACACGCTTTAAGCCATCATCAAACGACACTTAATTTTCTTATGAATGTCTTCGTTCGGCGCAGAATAAAGTCCGCCGGCTTCCTGTCCATTTTCACGTGTAGTCGCCTTTCGGTGTGTCCCAGATTTGAGCCCTTGGTCTACGCTACAGCGAAACCGACAGGGACCACCAAATGTAAATTACATCCAATGTAGGTGCAGCATTCGGAGCTTCTTTAGACAGGACGCCTGCAACTGAACCATCTCAAAATGGTAGGCAGATGAATAAAATCTTTGTGTGAGCATGCGTGCCCATTTATCTACGGTCAGAAATGGGTGTCTTTGAGAGAGTGGCTCGGAAAATGCATAGTGAAGCGACTTAAGAAAACAAAACATGGCTGTGGGTGCTGCGCGAGTAATGAATAATAAAAATAGTGCAGCAAACCGAAATACAAGAGATATTAGCGTAGTCTTCGCTGGTGGTGCGTTGCAGACTATATCATATTATGATGGAAAATACAATTAAGAGTGTTTTCAAGGATAGTTTTCTCTTTGTATCAAGTACTTATACAAAATACTTTCGTGAAACTTTTGTTAAACGAGGTTTTTGACTAAATGCTTCTACACGCCGAGTATACTTAGAAACGACCTTAATGAAAGTTAAGTAATATGGGAGCCATTTAAATGGCGCCTAGCTGTCCGTGTTGGAGAGCCGCGACTTTGTACCTAGTACTTCGTCCGAAATTTCATTTGCATTTCCCATAGAGCGGACAGTTATATTAATGCAAATTTCGGAAAAGAGGCTATTAAAGATGGATAAATATATCTCCCCACAAAGTAAGGCAGTAAATGAAAAAAAAAAACCTCGACAAATGGTCGGAAGGACAGAATACAGAGTGAGAGAAGTCTATTTCTTTCGTTCGAAAAATCAATTTGGACATGAACCGAAGGATTCAAGTTTGCAAAGCATGCGCTGGCAGCGACTTTTATAGGACGTAGCGCAAGTGTTGTCTAGGCGCTGAGTGCCGAATAAAGTTTCGTCATTACTTTGGCTTTCAGTGACTGCATCACCGCTTTCATGGAGTGTGCGACAGGAACTCGGTTAAGAGCAAAGGAGCAACTTCTTGGCTGAAGAGCCTGCACACATAGTATTCTCAGTATGCTGGTCAGCGTTGCAGTGAGATGCAGTTTTTTACCACCTTTTCTATTTTTCTTTTTTTTTCTCTGTGACTATTGAGTAATCGCTGAGGGGCGCAGAATAATTGCGGAATCAGTCCGGAAATCAAGTATATGCGAGAAGTATGAATATTTGAAAATAGCCAGCTTTTACTTCAACATAGTTACATATTTGAATGTTTCGAACAACTAGAAACTCGAATACGCTGACTGCAAGCGTGCTTAAAACAAGCAGTATTACGAACTACGAGACAAGTGGTGGAAATTATATGGCTTCTTCTGCATAGGTATACGTTATGAAGTTTATATGTTGTAAGCAAGGAAGGCCGACACTGTTTATAGGGTAATTTGGTTTAACGTGCTGTAGCCCACAGCCGGACAGTTACATAATCGCTAGTAAACGACTCCCGATTAAATTTTACCACTCTAACTTTCTTAACATGTGCTCAAATAGGCACATCATGATTGGTGCACGTATCCTTTAATCCTTGCAGCCGTCACGTTCGGAAGCAAGCCGGTATCTCATAATTAGCAATCGAACCTGAGAGCCACTAAGACTGAGCCAACAATCCAGTGAAGGGCAGACATATAGGTCGAGCGCATAAACGATGGCTCGGAGATTGCGCTGTATTTACCAAGATATCGAGCCACAGATAATTGATTAAAACGAATCACAGAAGTGGGGCTCCAAGGCTACAGTGCGTTTACGTTGCGAGAAATGAGCTTGGCCACTTTTGGTGGACCCGAGAAGTCCGCCAACGAGAAAGGCTGCAAGAAACAAAAAGAATGCAGAAAGAAAACGAACAATAAACAGACATATACGGGAATCCAGCGACACAAAAGTAATGCCATGTGATTAATTATTGTCCTTCGACAGCGTCTTTGCATTGAATTATGCACGCGGACAAGCTCCGCATGGAAGCTTGCAGGCAGGCGGAAAGACGCTCAAGCCGGGAAGGGTAATGCCGTAAATAAGGGTAACATAGTTCGAAAGAAAACGCGAACACCCCCCCCCCCCCCCCAAAAGCTAAATAAGGGTACGCGCAGCAGCCCTTCATCAGGCCATTCAATAAGCCGCTAGTGTCATCCACATTGTCCCTGCCGTCGTCACGGACGACGGATATATCGCAGCAAGAGACTGTCTTGTTCATGACACTCTTTAGTTCGTGCTGAGTTCATATTGAAACCTGTGGCTGTATTTTTCCCATGAAACATCTTTCAGTTTGGTCAATGCAGGGGGTCGCTTGCTGAAACGGCATGTAACAAAAGCATGTAATAAGGTTATCGCTTATATCATTGGAATCCTACTAAGCAGGCGTCTGAATTCGGTATCATTGCGTAGAGAAAATAAGCCACTACTGGATCATGCATTGGTCGCGTGCATAGATGGCACTGTCATTGCGCCAAGCATGACACAATGGGAGCCAAATTAAGCATCGCACTCGGCGTTCAGAGCGGCATAGCTCGACAGGTCATTTGTCAATCCGAACAGGCGTGATCGTGTTTGAGAGAGCTTACTAGCAAGAAGAACGTATCTCCCTTTCCGATGGTTCTCTGGCCTATAACTCCCTTCATTCCGTCGGGCTCACGTCATTTTCAGCCAATCGTCGAACCTGTACAAACGTCATTTTCATCTAACGGGCGAGCCCGTACAGGTTTCGTCCCTATCATCCAATCGTAGGGCCCGTGCAAGGGGCGTCCTCTTCGGCCAACGGGGACACTCCCTGGGCTCCATTTTCCGAAGGCTGCATCCATCCGGTGTTGCTTCCCCGCCTGGTCGTCTTTGAACGACCTTTCGATTTTACGCGCGACATACGAGGTCGGCATAGCCAGCCTGTCTGGCGGGTGTGGTAGTATGGTCGACGCGCCCCGGCGCACCACAATTGGAATGCGACGAGTGGCTACGGGCGGATAACTTCACCGATACTGATTAATGGTCCATATCTTACAACGCACAAGACGTTTCAACGGACCCTACTGCGGCTGCGTCCCTGATACAGCCTACCCAATTTTTCGTCGCTTTTCGTCTAGGTAAATTTTTCTTTCTGGTTGCTGGGATGAATGCCAAAATGCTGTGCTTTGGCTTTCTTCCCTGTTTACATTGCTCTCTGAAGCATTTACGCTCTTGAAGAATGAAAGTCCCTTAAAGTTAAGAAAGACATGACGTATTTTGACTGCGCATTCGGGTCAGAGGGAAACCTAATAGAAGCGTCGCATTTAGCGAAACTTTTGGCTTTTTTGGACACCTATACTGGTACAGCGAGAGCTTTGAAGTTTGAGACAACTGTAAGCATCTCGAAAGCATCTCGAGGAGCATAGTGGGTGCACCATAAAGGAAATTGTGGAATCTTTCTTTTTCCTTCCGCTAATAGTTATTTCGTTCCTTTCTTTTCCTCACTTTATTAGGCTTTTCTAATTCCTTAATTATTCTCATCTTTATTTGTAACACAACTTATTCCACACTACACATGCGCATGTTTTGAAAGAAACGAGTTCTTTCTCACACACGTGCATAGCGAAACACTTATACCTTCTGAAGGTGCTAGGTCTCCTCTGCAGCAGGAAATGAGCGGTGGCTATCTCGCACAGACACCGGCGATGTTCTTGCTCATTTTATGGGCAGCGAGACTCAATCTGACAAACTAAGTGGTATTCAAACAAATCCTACGCAGGCAAAAGAAAGAATAAAAAAAGATAGGAGTTGTAACATGACTGAACAATTTGTCTGTTTATCTGCAATTCGTCTAAATATATCTTTAGGGGAATTTTGTACTATCTTTGACGCATACCAAATCATCCACAACGCTACATTAGTATTGGCGCAAGTACGTCGCCCTGCAAGTAATTGGAAATGTTTTCACCTCCCCGAAACCGTAACTTAGTTTGCTATGCAACAGTTTTCGATCGACATATTTAGTGTAGTACTGTAAGGGAGTGGCGAGTATGTCACTCGCCAGAAATATGTGTTAATTATGTTTGACTGTTTCATTATTTATATATTGATTTAATGTCCCAAACAAACAGATTGGTTTTGAGTAATGCCATAGTGGTAATAGTAATTTTTACCATATGAAGTTATGCACGGTAAAAGAAAGAAAAGAAAGAACAAGTAGGTGAGCGTTCTGACATTGCGCTCCATTGGCATGCCGCAGCAATGGCCAAGCTTAAAATTCGCGGCCTCGCGTTCAGCAGCTGAGCACCAAGATATTAAGCTATCGCGGTGATATGTTGATAAGGCACTCCCCCGTTGCCTTTACGTCTGACGGGAAGTTTGGGCTTGGCAACTCTATACGCTTCCAAGCAGTTTTTTTCCATTGTTTGCGGCCATTTGGGGCTGGATACTAGCAATGAACATTTCATATGCGACTGTTTCGTGTTAGATTGTGAATGCTAGTAACATTCAAGGCGTTCAGTCGACAACTGGTCCAGTACGCCGAGTGTTCCATTCACTTCTGAAAATAAGAGAAGCGCTGAGTAAAATCCTCATACGCAAAACAGAGTACATGCCTCATATTTACTACAATTCGGCGCGATGCTCGACTATGGCACGTCTGCATCATGTCTAGTAGTGCGTGTCAAGGTCACTATGAAAAATTGTTGTTTTAACGGAGACAGTGGGTCGTGTTGAGGATTCTTGTGTCGTACTACAAGAGGCCAAGGAACTCGTTGTGCACCAGCCATCAACTTTCCAGTTGCGTCAATTATTCCGGTAGCTCACAGAAAGCGAGATTGCCAAGTGAGGTCATTTGCGAGCCGGTATGCTGGACGTATTACTTTAAGTTAGCGCTGCTAGAGATACAGTCTTAATTCCCAGTTTACCCCTGCTTAGACATTTCCGTGCTCCCGCGTCTCGTTTCTCACCTTACTCTTCTGCCTCCACGCAGTACTTTGCTCCTTTCTCAGGATCCCTATACTGCACAATATATACGTATATATATGGCAGTAATTATTAACACTCCAAAAGGCGTATGTATACGCTATACATAAGGAAGAAGGGGGCATGGAAAAAAAATGAGCTGAAATGCGCAGATAGCTGCAGTTCAAGGGATTGAGATAGAGTGCTGGTCAGTAGACCTGCGCAGTGGGATATAATTTGTTGGGCCGGCGTCTTCGGTCATTCTCTACCGACTAGATATTTGGTCAACGCAACTAGCTGGGGGTGCTGCGGAGATGACGCCTCTGAATAATGAAGGGAGACCAGTCCATGGCCCACTGCTCAGCTGCCAGTTGGTCTCTTTAAAGCGAAGCTTGCTTTGCGGACACTCTAAGACTTTCCTGACCGTGACTGTGTCTTGCCCAATATATTTGTGGACGTATATACGAACGAAATATGCAGGTAGCCACGAAGCGGCGAATATAAACCTTGTATGCTTACCACGTATGTCGACCTCTGTCATACGCAAAAAAAAAAAATTACTTCCTGCGCAAAACCTGAACATATAATGTCGGCTCACAGACATCTCTAAAGCTCACCAATCTGTAAGTGGAATGGGGACTTGTGTTTAGGGGACTCTTTGATTTATTTATTTTTTCTTTGATTTAGCCACCGTCAATGGGATCTTCGCCACTTGTCAAAAGGCCCATGCCCCCAATACTTACGATTTCTACACATATAGAATGTGTAGATATAATGTCGGCTTACAGATACCTCGGATGCACACCGATCTGTTAATAGAATAGTAGATTATATTTCCTGAATTCTTTTACTTACGTCGATTTCCTTAATTTAGTCGTTTGGTATACGCCACTGCGGGTCTGAAAGTTCTCGGCCGATCCTTCAGAATGGGTATGTCCCCCTATGAAACAAGAGGTACAGAATCCTGAAAAGTTGCTTGATACGTGTCGTATTTTCGTGTGCCTACATCTGCCATTGTGCGTATCACCGTTAGCTGGAACGCATATAATTAACCACCTTACTTAAGGTTTGCCTGACATAGATTCGAACGTGTGAGTTGTGTCTGTGTTTTTTTCTTTTTGTTCGTTCTCTTTTGTTCGCCAAGTTTTAATTGTGATATGGCTTTTTAAAGAGATAACAGTTCTGTGTAGATCCCCATAGTCGAAAATACAGCATATATTCTTTTACAGCAAGAATAATGTACGAAATATTGCAGCCCAGTGCGGCAGGCCAAGCGGATCATTATTAAGGAATGATGCTACTTTGAATAAGTATATTTTAAAGAAAGTTTGAAAACAGTTCTTTGCCAATAAACTAGCACATTTAAGATATTTGATGCTGCTAATGCTAAAAGTAAAATAAAGCTGATGGTCATATTATAGTAGGTTGCAGATGATCAATAAAGAAATGGCTGTTCATGATGCTTATGGGCTGTAAAAAATAGGATGGCAAATGCGCAAGAGTTGCCTGATATTCTTCGTACGGCTAGATGCTTGAAGATGCGCAGAATCGCCAAGATTTGTCATATTCGATGCTACTGAAAACTGTTGCGTCAGTTGCGCGTTCTGCAGTTTTCTAAAATGACCCGGACTTATTATCACTTATTCAAGGCAGGAGAAGGAACAGTGTTAGCCAATTTTAACCCTCCAAGGGCTTTAGCTGGCATATTGCGTCTTTATTTCAGTACGGAATGGCAAAGAGTTTAATCTTGCAAATTGGACAGTGTTTCAAAAAGCGCGAGCAGATTCGCCACTAAAGTGCGCCTAAATGGTGTACCTACAAAATTAATATTTGGAACTTCACCTTACGTACCTTACGTTGTATCAATCCACAATAACCCCCTCACACCCACTTTTGGAAGACCTGAAATAAATACAATTCGTTTCATTGCAATAAAAACTGTATAGACACTCTTGGCGAATTTTCACCGTCGTTTTTGACGTCGTCGTGATGTTTTGTATAATGTCCAGCTGCGATAAAATGCTATGATGTCCATCGCGCCGTACCCTGTCGGTGCGGGGAAAAGTGTGCGAGGGTAAGCCGATAATGATGGTGTGCAATACTGATGCAATACTGATGTGCACACAATACTGGAGGTCACGTGATGTAGCCGGCTGGGGGAGGGGGGTTCGCGTGTTACCGCGGGGTCACGTGTTACCGTGATCAAGCGCACTAGGGGGTGCAGGTGAGTGTGCGTCTCTTCCACTAGCCCAGCCTGCGCTGGCCGTCCGCGCTGCTGAGCGCGTACACTGAATGCACCTTATTCTGGAGGCAATGTCTGGTGAGTGTAAGAGTTGGGCGAGCAGAGATTGCTGCTGGTTGCATGTGCACTGTCTTATCGCGCGCTTAGTGCTGGAGGTCGCTTAATGTCAAGTTTCAGAGAGGCGTTTAACCTAGAGGCCGCAGAAGCGCTCGCTCCCCTCTGTTTGCGTTCTTCATCGCGCCAGTATTGTGACAGCGAGCGTTCGGTGTCCACGAGTAAAATCTGTTCATGTTTGCCTATGGTCTCCTGACACTACGCTTCTTTAATTGAATAAACAAACAAATGTTCAGTGCAATTTGTACGGGTAATGAAATTACGAACCTTAGTTCTTGTAGTTGTCTATAGTATCTTGCGATCCCTACCAATGCTTTGTATTTCGGGTGAAACTGTGAAATTTAATACATTCTCATGCTTCATTTACTATTAGTCAGACATGAAAGCACCCACGAGAAGAATAAGTAGAAGAATAGAGGAAGAAATACCACAAAGTAAATCCTGAGCAGAGAAGAGGGTGTTGCGGAGGAAGGTTTGTCGCCGGAACCGGTATGAAGGCGAAGTTTGTGAAAGGATATGCTATCGAGAACGTCGGCCGCAACATGTGGAGTACGCATGACCCGGGATTACTTATCAAAGCAGGAGCGTGGCACAAATCACGTCACGCCTTTCTCTCTGTAACGACAGAACCCCGTCGCTTGCTGTTTATTTTGGATTCGTTTGTCTTCGTCTACGCAGCAATATATAATACACGCGTGTCTCAGAACACGCAAACACCAGCCACACATACACGGCAATGTGACGGCCTCATTGGAAATCGCTGACGAGAAAGTCCTCCGCAGACCCGCTAAATCCCCCACCTCCTTCACCTGTTCTCCCGGCCGCCCAACCCATCCACTGCATCTTCGCGCACTTATTTGTTCTTATCCAAGATTCTTGCTTACTCAGCGGGTTTTGGAAGCGCTTGGAGAAACGAAAGGTGTCTGTCGCGTTTTCTTCATTTGTTTCATGGTTTTTCATTTTTTCCCACAGAAAGAAACCGCTCCACGTTTTACATAAGTCGTGGCATTCTTAGCACTGATTTGCATTTTCTCAGCGCCCCTCCATTGGTGACGCACGCAGCAGATTCGCATAAGCAGAACTTTTGCAAATCTGGGGATGCGTGCCTGCGAAGGGGAAAAGACCTCGCCAAAACAGACAAGTATCAACCTTGGAAGGTGATGCGACAAAAAGCGAAGAATGAACTAAGCAGTGCGGCTTACTAATTTAACCAGAAGTTTATTACAATAAATGGCAGGTAAAATCGGTGCAGCTCTCCAAAGACGCATTAAAGCTAAAGTATGGAACCAAGGCTGGCAAATACTTCGCATTTATTTCTCGTTTACCTTTTTCTTACACCTTGTCATTTGCTCGATGAAAGCCGTATCCCCGCTGTTGGTGGGATTGGCGTTGGGGTGGGACATGTGGTAGGAAATAAACGTGATAGGATGCGAGGACCTATAGCAATATATGCTCATTATGGAAGCTTTAAATACAGCAAAATTTTGCAGCACTATAAAAACCGAGCCTGTAATGAAAAAGGCGCTGAAATCACTAAAAAAGCCGATGCAATCTTTGTGAAATGCAAACCATAAAACTCATTCAGTGAACACAACTTCGGAACAGCGAATGCGACAAGATAACGAGGCAATAAAGGGTTGATTTACGGAACCATAAAAAAATGATCGCAATAGATAAGCTGACACAAAGGTCCGAGGGAACAGTGTATATAGGGTAATAATGAATCCAACCTGTCGACTTTTCTTTTCATTCTGCAAATTTTATTTCATTTTATACCTATAGCATGATTACGATGATTATACGGGTGAACAAAACAGCGGATTGCAATATTTATGGGTCACATTGCAGGAACCATATATAGTGCCAACAGCAAAACAGGAAAATAGCTTGCTAATAATATTCTATGGAATGTACTAGTTGAAGTAAAAATTGCCTCGAACAGCCTAGAAGGCTACAGACAGTGAATTTCTAAAGGCATATTCCGATCTACTGTGAGCATTCTTCCTTCTTGTATTCGAGCTGCCGCTACGCAGCAGACTTCGTGCTTTATAGTCTGCCAGAGTGGTTCATTTTACAACAACCGTGTCGTTGCCACTTCTGCGCTTCAATCTGCGCAGACTAGAAAAAAAGGGACAGAGAAAATGTTGGCGGTGAAAAAATGGATCGTTTCAGAAAACTAGCTATGTTTATTTTTAGTACACCATGCGTGGCGGTGCGATTTCAGTGCTCGGGACAGCACGGATTGATTCACAATGTAAAGTGAGCAATTTGGAACTCTATTGTCATCGCGAAAACGGAGCGGGCACGATCTATAGTCTCAGTTCTTTTCCAGTATTTTGCTGTAATGACGCAAGTGTAACTGCGCTCCGTCTACCGGAATCTCAGGTTTAAGATGTTTTTGGTTGCTGGCGCATTTTGCTTTTCGGTTCTGGCTGTAGCATTTCAAGCTTGCTTCATTTCAATCACAAACTATATAACTAATTTGCGTACGTATAAATTTTTACTTTGCCTTCAATGAGTAACACTGCAAAAAAACTGTGTTTTTGATTATTGTCGCGCTGTCATTACGACTCTCCTCAATGTAGTATTCTTCAATCTAGGAGTGCGCCAGCTTAACTACCCAGGAATACGCTTCGACTGGTGTGTGTTCGATGCCGACTACCAAGAGCGAACGTGCTCCATAGCCACGGTGCCATTCGTAGGGCTCCATATTCCGTGCCAACCATCGGCCTTTTTCTTTCGTCCTCAGCTTATTCTCATTCTCTTCAGAGAACCTATCTCTTGTCCACGTACGATCGAAATCCCCATGTGGAGTTCTTATTTTTTGCAGCACGGTGTAGAAAGTCTTGATCTTGTCGATATCGACAAATTGGTGCCGAGTTATTTGGTGCCGAGTAGGGCATGCGTAGCCTGGAATTTTGATTACTTAATGTCGGAATTGGCGGACGTTGAGTTTGAAATAGCAAGCGCAAAATAAGACATGCTTAAAAGTGCTGAGCGCATAGCAATGCTCCCTCTCGCGTACACTTTTTGAAAGTGGTTTAGTTTGTTCTTTATTCTGGAAGTATAAACATATGCTACATAAAAAATGTCATTTGCAATTTCAAAGTACTTGGTGCCCGCGTAAGGTCCCGGACAGGTGGCAACGGGAATAACCTTTCTTTTTTTTCAGCTCCATCTTACAATCAACGCACACGATATGATTTTATGGAATAAAAATTAACGGAAACTTATACGTTACAGAACTATGATTCACTAGTATTCTCTAGCATATATTGCAAGGTTTAAAGGTAGACTAGAATCACAAGCTTTCTTAGTCCCGTGGATTGTTTATATCACTCACCATCGCTAATGCCACTGTTTGTAATCGGAGATGCGACAAGGGCCATTCCCCAAAGTTGCGTGGGCGTCGAGTCATGACTGCAGGTGAACAACCGAACAAAATTCCACGTCGTGTCTTCTCCAGTCTGTTTTTGTTCTTTGTGCACTTCGTACAACGGTGAGGAGCAGTGCTTGCGTCGATACATAGAAGACGTAACATGGAGCGTTCAATTTCTCGATTCTTTGCTCACATTCTGGTAATACTCACGTTCTGCCCCACGTTTCGTAGCACAATAAAGACGTTCCGCTCAACCACTGTTTCGGGCATCCGTCTATTCTACAGTCAGTGCTGTTGTTGCTGCTGTTGTGGTTGCCTCAAAACATTCAATGCAGGCGTTCGTATAACTTTGTTCACTTGATTTCTTTCTCCACCCTCGGCTGCTCGACATGTTCTTCACTTCTCAGTTGCTCAATGCTACTCGCTCAAGAAAATATTGTCGCCATAATGTCAAAGCGTCGTTGTAGTCATCATAATCAACGCACGCACCGCTGGTTCACTGATATCGTCAACGCTATGCCACAGCCGGCGCCATCCTGCTTTCCACAGTTTAAGGATGCCAAAGGGCGCATAGGTCAGGTTTGTGTTCCTTTTTTATTGCGGTACAGCTGTATCTTCACTTCATCCAAGACAACAATCAGAAATGTTTTCGAAGTATCAGAATTGTTCTGCGGAGAAAAGACAAGGCGTTATTATAAGGTTTCGTAGATGCTGCGAATGTTCATTCTTTTCTTGACGGTAGTGGAATGTCGGAGGAGGCATCAAAGTTGGTCTAAAACAAGGACAGAGTAAAGTTGCAAGAATCTCTCGAATGCAACTGGATCTCCCACAAGTAATGATTGCTTTCCATCCAAAGCTGTGTAAGACAAAAGCTATCCCTATTCCATTATGCTTGGAGCAGTTTTCTACTGCACTTATCATTAGCCATATTCCATCTGCATTGGATTCATGGCCGCATTCATGTAACTATATTATGCTTCATCTTTCCGTCAGTTTTGCATTGTAAATTGTTATATTTGGCTTATTTATGCCAAGCATTGCTAAAAGAAATACCTGTACAAACTGAGGTCGCAGTTTTTAAGGGCAGCTAATGAACTGTCCTTTTCCAGCAAGCTCTATGTAATGTTGAATCAATCCTACGTTGTTATGTTCGGGGGTTCAATCCCATCGCTCGTAATCCGTTGTCAAGATTGGAGTCGGGCATGAATTAGAAGGTAGCTGGCCCAGGCCGTCGTCCAACTTATCCACGCTGAGGACGTTGATGATGGGAAGGACTGCTTCTCATCGAGAACGAGGAATATGGGTTTATTTACAGCATATATATAAGTCTAACATGACTGATTGAGAAAGTACTTCAGTCTAACATGACTGCTTGAGAGAGAGAGTGTCCTGAGCAGCCGCACGACAGCGGTTTATAAACACTCGGTCCTCCCCCGATACCCAGGTGACGGAAACGGCCGTCCAAGCACCGTAGGCGAGTTGACCAGGCACCGTAGAGGAGACGAGACACCGTAGGAGAGACGACGAGGCACCGTAGGCGAGTTGACGAGGCACCGTAGGGGAGACGAGGCACCGTAGGGGAGACGACCCGGCACCGTAGGGGCATTTATTCCCCGAGCTGCAGCGCGCCCGCCGGCTGCCTATTGTCTGGCGTCTTGGTCGGCGCGTGGGAAGGGGTCCCAGTAGAAGTTCCCGCGGGCTCAGTAACAATAGTTGGTCCGCCGAGCCCGTTTAGTCACAATGGCGACTTCGTCAAACTCGGCTCCAGCGTTGTTCAATTAAAGACACCAAAAGGTAAGTGGTTACAAGTACTTATTTACTTAATTCGTTACGCAAAAGTGTAGGCACTATACTCTACAGTAGTTTTAGTCCAGCTGTATTCCACACAACCAGGTGCGTAAGCTCTCCATAAATAATTCCATCAGAACTGGTCTCACCATGAATGCCGAGGTTAACGTGATTAGAATTAATAAAGGGTGTTGCATCTGGGTCGCAAGCCCCAAGGGTAGCGTTGGCCTGGCGGCCTGGGGCACAGCTGGAAGCATCCGAAGGTCCTGGCAAAGGATGAGTCGACTGTTAACAAAACAACTTGTTTATTTTAGCAACGCAAAAGAGCGGCCGGTCAGGTCGACCAAAGTGGAGAAACGGGAGACCACGTTACTCGACGGGCGTCCGGGGCTCTCTCTTGGCGTCCGGGGCAGCTGCTTTTATACTCTCGGAGTCGAGGGCAAGAAGGAACGGTTCGGGATGAGGCGCACGTGACGGCAGCGCCCGGACACGTTGTGACAAGAAGTGACGCATCCGCCGGGCCGGCGCCGGTCAGACCTCCTCGCTTCACCGTTGGGGAGCTCCTCTCCCCGGTTGCCGCGCTTTGACAAGCGTGGGCACCAACATGCACACACACACACACACACGCACACACGAAGACACGTGGCATTGAAATATGCCTGGACGCGCTTGGCAGAAGGCGTTGCGGCAGCGCTGAACTGGCCAAAACGTCCGCCGCTTCGAACGAAGCCCCGGCGTCCGTTGCATCCGCGCCGGCTATACCGCACGTCGGAGGCGAAACGTAACAGACCGCCCCGCCGGGAGAAGGAGATCCCGATGGTCAGGGGACTGCATCCGCTGTCCGGAGGGATGTGGCTCGATGATGCTCATAACCGAAGTCGGTTATCCCTCGGCGTTTCTTGAGCGCAGCACACAGACAAGGCCTCGTTCTCACGTTCAGGTTCACACAGGACACTGCAAAGTGACTTCGGGAGAGTTGCGATTTTTTTTCTCGTTCCCAGCAAGCGTTAGAACTACGCCGAAACTAAACCGCCCAGTCAGCAAGCACGACACAACCCTCACTAAGCCATGCCAGGCTCTTTCCCCTTTTATACTACTGCCTAGGTCCTTACAGTAGTCTAGCAGCACTCAGAACGCGTCCACAAATTGGAAAATTGCACTAGAAAGCACGTCATGACTTTGAAACACTACACAAAAGCAATATGTTAAATATCCTGCCTCAGGAAGAAAAACATCAGTAACAAACAACTTTGAGGCTGATTCCTACGTTAGGGGCCTCGACTTAAGCCACCGGCGTTACCGTTGAGAATGCCCTTTTAGTAACGCACCTCAAAGGAATATTGTTGCAAAGCGAGGTTCCAGCGCAGGAGGCGACCATTTTTGGAAGAGATGGTCTGCAGCCATTGGTGAGGGCAGTGATCCGTCTCAATGATAAACCTCGAGCCGGCTAGGTAGCATGACAATTTCTGAACGGCCCACACGAGACACGCACACCCTTTCTCGGTGGCGCTGTACGCCTGCTCACGACTGGTCAGCTTACGACTAGCATACAGGACGGGGTGTTCCACTTCTCCATTTTCCCGTTGGCACAGTACAACGCCCATGCCTCGCTCACTAGCATCGCACTGAACAACGAACACCTTTGTGTAGTCTGGCGATCGTAGCACAGGCTGGCTTGTTAGGGCGCTCTTTAGGGCGCTAAAAGCCCTTTCCCTTGTCTCGTCCCAGACGACTGTATGGGGCTCTGTTTTTCTTAGAGCATCCGTCAGGGGAGCCGCGATATCAGAGTACCTGGGGATGTACCTGTGATAGTAGCCGGCGACACCTAAGAACGACCGAATATCGGTCTTCGTGCGCGGTTGCGGGAAGTCTCACACAGCGGCCACCTTTATTTCAGAGGGGCGGCGACGACCCCGTCCCATCACGTGACCGAGGTAGACAACCTCGGCCTGTGCTAACTGGCACTTGGGAGGCTTGACTGTCAAGCACGCTTCGCGCAGGCGGGTTAGCACTGCCCGCAAGTGTGCGTTTCTTGCTCAGACCAGGACATGCTCAGACCAGGATGCGGAGAATATCGCTACGTCGTCTAAATACGGTAAAGCGAATTCTTCCTGTCCCCGCAACACTTTGTCCATGAGGCTTGAAAAGCAGTATGGCGCGTTCTTCAAACCAAAACTCAAAACTTTAGGACGGAATGTTCCCATTGGTGAAATGAACGCCGCATACCTACTAGCCTCTTCTGTAAGTGGAACCTGCCAATAACCCCTGACAAGATCTACGGTGGAAATAAAGTGAGCGCTACTAACTTTCTCAAGGCGCTCCTCGATGTTAGGGATCGGATCAATTTGATCCTTAGTGATGGAATTAAGCCTGCGGTAGTCGACGCAATGACGAGGTTCCTTGCCCGGTACCTCAACTAAAATCAAAGGGGAGGTATAACCACTCTCACCCGCCTCAATAACACCGAGCTGTAGCATTTTCTTTACCTCAGCCTCCATAAAATCGCGCTGGCGGGGTGACACCCGGTACGCCTTGGATCGTACTGGCTCTGGGGCGGTAAGTTCTATTTCATGAGTAAGGACAGAAGTCCTACCAGGCCTCTCAGAGAACTGACCTTGAAACTCTTGTAAGAGCTGGTGTAGTTCGGTTTTCTGCTCAGGCGACAGCCGTGCTTTACTGATTAAATCACTAATGACTTGATCGGTGTCTTCCCTGTTCGTCACTGAGCCTAGTCCCGGAAGCTCGCCCGGAAGCTCTTCGGGAACGTTTACCATCATACAAACCGTTGCTTCCCGTTGTCTATAGGGTTTGAGCAGATTACAGTGGTAAACTTGCTGTGCTTTCCGTTTTCCTGGAAGACTCACCACGTAGTTAACGTCCGACAGTTTTTGAACAACACGTGCTGGGCCCTCCCACTGCACGTCGAGTTTGTTTTTTAGCGATGTGCGCAATATCATTACCTCATCGCCCACCTCAAAACGACGGGCCCTGGCTGTCCGATCATAATAAACCTTGGCCCTCTGCTGGGCCTTTGTCATTGCTTCACCTGACAACTCCTGTGTCCTTCTTAAGCGTTCGAGGAGCCTAAGCACGTACTCCACCACGACTGAGTCGTCGCCCCTGCCTTCCCACGAGTCTCGAAGCATACGAAGCGGAGACCGCAGCGAGCGACCGTACACCAGCTCAGCTGGCGAAAATCCCGTAGCCACATGCGGCGCGGTCCTTAATGCAAGCATCACCCCAGGCAGACACAGCTCCCAGTAAGTTTGTTGTTCAAAACACAATGCTCTCAACACGTGCTTCATGACGGAGTGGAGCTTCTCAACGGAATTCGACTGTGGGTGGTACACTGAGCTGTGTAACAGCTTTACCCCGCACCTTTCGAGAAAGGCTGTCGTCAAAGCGCTAGTAAACACTGTGCCCTGATCTGAGTGGATTTCCGCAGTAAAACCAACTCGCGCAAATATGGACAGTAGTGCATTGACTATCTCAACTCAGCTGAGTTCTTTAAGCGGCACTGCTTCGCTTCAGAGAACTTTGTCGCTGGGCATACCACAGTCAAAATGTGTCTGTACCCCGTGGTTGTTACCGGCAGAGGTCCCACTGTATCAATAACGAGCCGTCTACAAGGCTCCGTAATGACAGGTACCAACTTCACCGGCACCCTCGATTTGTCCCCTGGTTTGCCCACCCGCTGACAGGTGTCACATGCCCTCACAAAGTGTTCTGCGTCACGAAAACACCCTGGCCAATAGTACTCTAGCAAGAGACGGTCCTTAGTCTTCTTAACTCCTAGGTGTCCGGACCACGAGCCTCCATGCGACGAGCGCAACAGATCCTGACGGTAGCACTGAGGCACAATCAGCTGATCGAACTCCACTCCCCTGCGGTCTAGATACTTCCGGTGCAGGACCCCACTTCTTTCCACAAAACAAGCATTTTTCTTGGCGATACCTTCCCTGACATTGCAGCGCACGTTTCTTAGGCTGCCATTCTTTTTTTGCTCGGCTATCAAAGCCAACCGGCTGACTTTTAGCAACCTATTAGGTCCATCTGACGTAGGCGCGATGAGCAAATGTGCAGATAGCTCTTCTAACTTTCCCGTCTCGTGCATTTCCTCTCCAGTATCTGGTGCCTTCAACGCTACAGGCTCAATTTTATTCAGTTCGGACGTGCTCTGATTATCAGCTTGCTGCGCCTGCGACCCTTTCTCATTGTTCGACAACGTCGGCCCCGCAACTACCGCCTTTGCAGCGAGCTCCCGAACTCTCGATCTGGGTAAGGCCTGAACGCTAGCCTCACCAAACAAAAGCCCCTTCTCGCGCAGGATGTGGTCGGACCTGTTCGAAAATAGGTACGGGTACTGGGGGGGGGGGGCAGCATAGATGACACTGCGGCCTCCGTCTCAAGTGCTCCGAAAGGTCCTTCAATAAGCACTTTTGCTACGGGCAGACACACGCTATGAGCTTCCACGGCTTGCTTGACCCATGCGCACTCGCCCGTGAACATATCGGGCTCTACGTAAGAGGGGTGAACTACATCCATTGTAGCTGCGGAATCACGAAGCACTCGGCACTCTTTGCCGTTCACGAGGAGGTCTCGCATGTAAGGCTCGAGGAGCTTCATGTTGTCGTCAGTGCTGCATAATGACAAAAACACGACTTTTGTTTTTGTTTCTGGACACTGCGCCGAAAAGTGACCCGACTTCTGGCACGTATAACACACGCGTGCTTGCCTCGTTTCGAGCCGCCGTCTCCTTACGTTCGGTCGGACTGCTTTCACTGGCATCCGCACTACGTGTGTCCCCCCTTGCTCTCATGGGCGTGAACTTCGGCCTCTCAAACTTGGAGCCAAATTTACCCTTTTGACCGTCCTTAGCTCCGCAAACCCGACGCGTCACAAACTCCTAGGCTAACTCGGCGGCTTTAGCCACCGTATTAACGTCTGGCCTATCCAAAACCCAGTACCGCACGTTCTCAGGTAACCGACTATAGAACTGTTCCAGCCCGAAACACTGCAGAACTTTCTCGTGGTCACCAAACGCTTTCTCTTCTTTGAGCCACTCCTGCATGTTTGACATAAACCTGTAGGCAAACTCTGTATATGACTCACTTCTGCCTTTCTCATTTTCCCGAAACTTCCGACGGAACGCCTCCGCTGACAGACTGTACTTTTGTAGCAGACTCGATTTCACTTGGTCGAAATCCTCTGCCTCCTCTCTCTTCAAGCGAGCGACTACGTCGGGCGCCTCACCGGGTAACAAAGTGAGCAAGCGCTGTGGCCACGTTTCCCGAGAGAACCCCTGCTTCTCGCACGTTCGCTCAAAGTTAACCAGGAACAAACCAATGTCCTCTCCAAGCTTAAACGGCCGCATCAGGTCAGTCATTTTGAACGATACTCGTTCTCCTGCACCATGTGCCTGACTTCCATTACGAGCGCGTTCCATCTCTATCTCGAGACGGTTCATTTCCAAAGCGTGTTGACGGTCGCGCTCCTCTTTACGTTCGCGCTCGTCTTTCTCTTTTTGCTCTTTAAGTTCGCGCTCCTGTCTTTTTGCCGTCTCCCTCTCCTCAATGGTCTCAAGGCATTCCGACAGCTCGTCATCCTCAGCTTCTAACTCAAGAATAGCCCTTAGCAGTTCTGGTTTTCTGAGTTTGTCTGAGACGTCCAGACCCAACTCTCTTGCAAGCTTCAGTAGTTTCGGTTTTCGCAACGACTTCCAATCCATGGCTGTTCTGAATGCTGCTTTCTCTACTGCCTACTATTGTCTCTCCGCAAACTAACCCGGCAGCAACGTCAACCACAATTACCAGCTCTGTTTCTGACACTAACAAAAGCATGGCAAAACGCAGAAAAAGAAAGTCCCGCACTCACCCAACCTCGCAGCCAAGAATTCAGCGCAGTCGTTCTGCTGCAGGCAACCAGTCATCACACAGGGCTCGTTGCACTGCTCCCGGATGGTCGTTGTGCTGCTCAGCATACAGTCGACCGCATATCTTCGCTGCTGGCCTCCGTTGTGGCGATCTCACCGCTGGCAGCCAGTTGTTGCATCTGGGTCGCAAGCCCCAAGGGTAGCGTTGGCCTGGCGGCCTGGGGCACAGCTGGGAGCATCCGAAGGTCCTGGCAAAGGATGAGTCGAATGCTAACAGAACAACTTGTTTATTTTAGCATCGCAAAAGAGCGGCCGGTGAGGTCGACCGAAGTGGAGGAACGGGAGACCACGTTACTCGACGGAAGAAATCGAAGCCTCTCTCTTGGCGTCCGGGGCAGCTGCTTTTATACTCTCGGAGTCGAGGGCAAGAAGGAACGGCTCGGGATGAGGCACAGGTGACCGCGGCACCCGGACACGTTGTGCCAAGAAGTGACGTATCCGCCGGGCCGGCGCCGGTCAGACCTCCTCGCTTCACCGTTGGGCAGCTCCTCTCCCCGGCTGCCGCGCTTTGACAAGCGTGGGCACCAACATGCACACACACACACACACACGCACACATGAAGACAAGTGGCATTGAAACATGCCTGGACGCGCTTGGCAGAAGGCGTTGCGGCAGCGCTGAACTGGCCAAAATGTCCGCCGCTTTGAACGAAGGCCCGGCGTCCGTTGCATCCGCTCCGGCTATACCGCACGTCGGAGGCGAAACGTAACAAGGGAGAATGAGACATCCACAGCATTGGAGGAATTGCTACAAAAGGAACCCATATGGTTTCCTTGAAAGAAAAGCCTCACAGTTGAAGAAAAAAAAAGAGGGAGGGCGTTGGAATGGGAGGACGTTGGCGAAGCGAGAGGTTAGGGAGCATTCAGGGGTGTCTTTGGCGGCATGTTTTTGTGGCATTAGAAGAGCCGTTCAGGCGGTCACTGCGCGAGTAACACATAAGACCCAACCCCCCCCCCCCCCCCAAAAAAAAAAGAAACATGAGTTGAAAAAGTGACTTTAGTAGCATAACAGCAACGCGTCGAGTAATTTTGAAGTAGTTAAGATGGCGACAAGGAGTCTAGGGTGGAATGTATGAGGTAAATGGAAGGCAGCGGCATGGTCTTACAAGGGACGTTAGCCCCAGTAGGTCAACGTAGGTGTCGTTAAGGCGGTATACAGAAATTGTTATACCCTGTGTGGCTGAGGGGACGAAAAAGGTATACTGACGTCTGGGACTTTGGAATGTGTTGGTGAGTGTCTTTCAAAATACATATAATAAAAACAGACAAAAACAGAAAAGAGAGGGGGGAAGCGAAATCGGAATAACAAATAGGAGGGTGACGTATGCCGAATTGGGCGGGGGCAGGTGTACATGGAGAAAGAGGATCGTACAGTTGATATAAACGTAAAAATATGAAAGAGTATATTAAAATGAGTAGAAGTCAGGAAAAAATTTTCGAAGTGGAGGAATAAGTGAAGTTAACAATTAAGGTTAGCTGGTGGCATAATGTGTTTTGTGTCTTGGTTGATGATATGTGAATTTCAGATTTAAGTTACCGCTTTTAAAGATTCTAAGTTCCTACGTGCCAAATTAATTCCCATTGGGCGTAGGCAATTAAACTTGTGTATGAGTTATGATTCCGTATATTTCCTTTCGCGAGGGAAACGGAAATTTGTTTGTAGTATATAAAGCCTTGCTTTGTTGAATATATGACCATGTTCATTAAAGTGGCTGGCTACTGCTTTAGGTAAATTGTGTTTTGTGACGAGGCCTCCTTTGACGAAGATAGGTCCTCCTATCGAAGCGTTGGCCAGCCTTTCTGAGGCACCTTATCCCTGTTTGCAAACTTCTCTCCAAGTTGCGCGTTTCCGCAGAGCTATTACGTCAAACTAATGTGATTAGAATTAAAGCAACGTGGCGCACACCGTATTGCAGAGACGCGTCAGGTATCAGGCGTGTGTACAGCCGTACTCCTCACTCGCACTTACCTCTGGACTCGTCACGTCATCTAGTGGCCTGGCTGCGAAACCTTCTCGTGGCAAGAGAGTCAATACATATGCAGACCACACTGTCCGAATATATATGACGTGGTTTTGATTTCACCTTGCACCAGATAAATGTCAAATATCTTCTTTTGTCGTTGAACAGCCGCAGATGCCCAGTGGCACATACCCATTTACCGAAGTTGGCGTGAAAAAGTTCTTTTATTTATTTATTTATTTATTTATTTATTTATTTATTTATTTATTTACAGAATGCCTACATCACCATAAAGGCATTACGTAGATGGGAACAAAACATAACCGATAAAAAAAAATGTTTTTGCACAAGTATACTCACAAACAAAGCACTGCAATAGCATTTAGAGAACAACTTGCAAGTAAGGTGAAAAACAGATTTCTAAGCAGAAAGAGTGCGTAAGATTGCTTTACAGGAGCGATATCACAGCACAGAATAGAACAGTTCGTTATTTCACACATTTTTTATCATTTGATAAACTGTTCCATTCTCTTATTGATTTGGCAAAAAGAGTAGTAAAAAGTGTGTGTTCTGCAGTTATAGGCTCAAATATAGGCTGAGGCTGTTGTTATCACAGTGAGTGGGTATGCAAGCTGGTATAGAAGATAGTTGTAGTGATTAATATCTATTTGACTGTTGTATATTCGGTGCCAATGTTTGAGCCTTAACATCTGCCTAAGCCTAAGCACATGAAGCAATCGACTTGGTTTTTTTATGCTGCGATAATTTAAAAGTAGGACAGAGAGCCGTTCAGGCTGCGAGGAATGCGCTGGTTTATCACTGGGGGCAATCGAATTCGAAACACGTGATTTTCCTCTATCCTGTTGCGCATGCACCCGAAATGGAACTGGCATCCGCATATCGCTATCCCAGACAAATGTTTGACCATTGATGATGAATTTATCATAGCTCAAGGGAACGCGATTTTTTTTCTTTACATCCTTTTGCATAATTCCAAAGCTGACGTATTTTTTCTCGCACGGCTCAGCTGAAATCTTTAGAGCGGCTGTACGAAGTGGCCCTTTGTCTAGAAGGGTATTAAAGTACGCTTTCTCTAGGATTCCACTGTGAAAAGCATGCTACTATGGGCTGGTTTTTACTGTCTTCGAAAAGACGTACGCGATGAGCCCGTTCAACCGAAATATTATCAGGTTTCATCACTGAAGATCTTCATTGAAGACCATGATTGAATATGGAAAATACCCAGTGGCACATACTAAGTGGTACCAAGTGCTCTAAGCTGGCGTCAAAGAGAGTTATTAAAGAACAGCACATTCCCAGTGTCACATATCTAATGGGCCAAGTTGGTCCAACGGTCGGTTTCAAACCTGGGTCCCTCAGCACAACATCCTAATGGTCTGCCCATTTGATCATGGTCTATCGAGCGAACTGAGTTGACAGGAAAATGGTTAGATACATAAACAAACAAGCAGCCAACATCCTAAGAATGATAATCGCATTGATACAATTGACGTAAATATTTCCACCAGGATAGTCTAGCAGGTTGAATTTTTACACATATAATTGGTATGTTTTACGCAAGGTGTATGCTACGTGAGATAGGCTTGAGCTCTGGCTTTCCCCAAAACTACACAGTGAAAGCTTATTGGTACTTTTAGTACACTAGCACCGACTGTTCCTGATGTCCGTACAACGTCAAGCCTTACATTAGTCAAAACACTTGAACCTTCAACATGAACCAGCTAGCTTTTCACTCTTCTAAACAGTGCCTGCGGTGAACAGGCAATGGCCTGTAAATGAGCCCATGCACTGCCAAACGCCACGTCTTATTTTGGTGCCTCACCCGAAAAGAACGCCTCCACCACAGTCCAACATATGTTTTTGCTTTCATCCATTACATACACCCCCCCCCCCTCTTCTTCCTTCCACATTGAGGTCATAGCGACATCTGTTTATTCCAACAGATTCACTCTATATGAGACCCATTGCTGAGAAAATGGGCAATGTGGTGTAACCATAAAGGCCAAACAATCGTGCCCACACATACATGGTCTTGCTATGTAGCAAGCGTTAGTTTCTGGCGCTATGCTCTTTTTGTAGGGATAAAATTAGCGACTTTTGTAGCTTTGACTTTTGACTTTATTGAGATTTAGACAACATAAAATTGTCCAGGTGAAGAGGGCTAAAGGTGACCCACGTGGTCACCTGACTAGGCCCTAGACACCGTGCATTCATGCAGGCACAGTTTCGACATAATGAATGACGAAGTACAAGTAATCTCTTACCGGAAGGCTAAAACAATTCCCATACAGCAATATACATATGAAAAGTACACCGTACGTTCAAATCACTCAGATTAAAAATTTACAATAACCACAAACATGTTCATTTGGCAAAAAACAAAGCAAGAAATCCTAACTGGATCTCCTAAACAACAATAAAAAATGTTCACTTGACAAGCATGTTCACTTGACAAAAAACAAAGGAAGAAATCCTAACTCGCCTATGCGCGATTCAAGAAAAAGCTCTACCTGTTTTCAGAAAGCAGGCAAAAAGGAACAGGTTTCCAGGATATTAATCAGATCAGGATAAAGGTTTAACAGATTAGGAATTCGCCAACTTAATAGCTGTGTTCCGTAGTTCGTCCTGCATTTAAACTTGATGAAATTGGGTGTCCTAAATTCGTAATGGGATTCATCTTTGGTATACCTGAAAAAGAAGAGTTGTGGATCAATTTTCAAATCTGAAAATGAAAACTCTGATAATCGCAGGTTATATAGTTATTCACACAATAGCCGTCCTCCATTATCGCTGTTTTTCAGAAACTTCTTTTTAGTATCTATGTGTCGAAAGGAAACGTCGGAAAGTGGCCCAGTGGTATATTTGCGGCTACAGAAGTATGCCTACAAAATGTTACTGTTTGTTTGTTTTGTTTCCCGCCAGGCTTCAAGCTTTATACTCCTTTACTGCTTCATCGTTCTCGCTTGCAGGTTACTTTGCATTTATCTTCTAGTGAACGTTACCGGCAACATTTCTCTCCTGCCTCCCTTCTTTAGCTCCTTTTCAGTGCCGTTTCTTACAATCTCACCTCGTAAACAACTTCAATCTTAACAACCGTGCTCGCTCACTCAAGAACATTTGTAATGTAATTTCGGCAATATTGCTGTTTTCTAGTCATCAGGGTATTCCTTTCACAAATACGTTCTTTGTATTGCAAGGTCACTTTCCCTAGTTTAGCGTTTCGTCGTTGATTAACATTGGTTATATTCGTTTTTTTTTTTCCTCTGCGTTACACATCTGTTCAACAAATCTGCTTTGTTACTCATTGTCGGGGACGCTAGGCATGTTGGTATGCACGCGCTCTTTCTATGTGACCTGCTGGAAAACGCCCTCTACCTTTGCTGATTCAGGAGAAGCGCTCCCCCGTCAGCGAATTCCTGAGACCATCCGGATTTTCCAATCTTCGCAGGACCCTGCCGCTTCATCCTCGGCAATATATTTTGCGTTTTCCGGCGAGCTGTGTTTGCCATTTCTGTGTACCTATCGCCTCGGGAGGGACACAACTGGGTGGAACATTTTTCAGAAGTTCTATTTTCCCGGAAGAACGTACTTTAGAAAGAGCCGCACTCTCAGGAATATTCACGAGTATGTTTTCCTGTTTGCTCCTCGCTTGGAATGTTTCCATCCACACAGCCTTATACAAGGAGCAGATGTACAGATATTGACAACGCCCATTTTTTTTGTCAACCGTGCCCAGACCGTGCCGAGGAACTTGAAGGCGACTGAATCGCGGGCCACGAGAATTTCGTATAAAAATACAAAAAGAAACTACCGCGACCTCGCCGTAATACAGCACGACCTGCAAAAAATATTCAGGATGCTCAGGATAAATCTGACGTGGATTTCGTAGGATGTGAATTTTTGCAGTTTTTTGTAATGTGCAAGTGTATAGAAATTTTTTTATGCTACAGATTAGTACCTAGAGCCAGAGTGTAGAAAATATTTCACGCTAGAGGTAAGCAGGCACTTTCGCTTCAATGTTTATGTACGCTGCTGAAATTTTCCTTCATATAATTTTTATGTCGCATTGAGAGAGATGTCTCATATGCATATCTCCGGAAGCATCTTGAACTCGTTCCGGTGTAACCAACGTTACATCTAAAAAGAAAGCTTTTGTATAGCTTCTGCAATGAATGAGTCGAGGCCGGCTGACAAGCGATAGTATGAATGATTTGGATCGTAAATATTATGAAATGTTTTGAGAATAGAAAGATGCGAACATGAATATTGAACTTCGGACCCACAATATGAAGATGTGCGGCACCTTCCTATATTGGCGGGAAATTTAATGTCAGAATATGCATGAATACTTCTTGACTATGACAGTAAGGTTCTAGGAAATCCTTCGTTTTATGTCACACTCATGGCTGCATATTGATTGATAAGTGATTTGAAAGAGATAGCAAGAGCATGTCTGTTAGCGCAAAAAAATGCGTGCAATGTGCGTATGGTGTTCGTCGAAGCAAAACAAATGTCTCTGAATAGGCCAACGCCACGTTCGAAACAGCTATTTTTCGCAATCTTGTCTCTTAAAATCACTCGCAAAAAAGACAAACTGCCGCTACTCTTGGTACCGTTAGCGATGTGCTGTAGCATGATGAATTTCTACACACAAACAACAATTGTTCATATCACTCTGTAAAATATATGAAATATTGTTTCCTTAGTCGCATTATAAGGGCGAATTAAAGCGCTGCACTTCAGTTTGTACACAGGAGTGTCATTGTCGAACTAAGATATGCAGCACCATTGATGAAACATCTGTAGACTGATGTCTGTAGCATTTGTTTATTTATCCTCAAATGTAGCGAAAAAGGAAAATGTTTGCCCATACAGAAACGACATAAATGCGGTTGAACAAGACTACGATTGAGTTCTTGCGACTGAAACGACTGAGTTCTTCGCCGTTTTAACAAGTGGGGCAAAATTGAAAGTGCCAATAGAAAAAAAGTTCGTGTTTGCTACAACTTTCTCAAAAGAAGTCGGCAGTAAGTTATCAAAGTATGCTGTCAGTCAAAGTTCACAAGTGCTGCCTCCACCTATCATTGCCTTGTCCGTCTGTAGGGATTTCTTGCCGAACGGGAATGGACGATGCGATACAAATAAGATAATGGCACTGGTGAATAGCTTGCTGTATCTATTCATTATTACAGAACCGTACTTATCAGGCTATCAGCAGAAAGATGGAAACCTGCTTCATAGAGTAACTTACTCATGCCGTATTTTGTGACCTATCCATTTAATTTTTGCTCTCTTTATTATTCGTCAGAGACCCAGACATCACCAATGCACGGTTATGGATGTTATCACCTATAAGACGCGGAAAGTGACTATAAAAAGAAATGGAAAATGATGTGAGCCTCAAAAAAAATACGGTGCCCGTCTCAATGTCCTTATTCAAAATGTAATGTGAAAAGAAAAACTTGCCTCTTTGAGTATTGTAAATACTGCCTGGAAAAAACTCACGATATGAAGCTTTGGCATGCACAGTTCACAATACTAATTGTCAGCCCAGACAGGAATAAAGTGAACGGGCGCATAACGACAATTTAAAAAAAAAATCAGAACATGCCGGTCTTCGCGCTGTTTCAGCAATCATACTGATATGTACTGAACGCGAGAACAAATATATAAAGAAAACCTAAGAAACTGAGCGGAATATAAGGTCGCATTGGTACACAGCAACGTGCTAACTTACCACGATAGTTGATCACAGTGAACAAGCGACGTATGCAAACGTGATTCCCGCTACCACTTTTCTTGTCGGTACCAGAAAGATTGCATTAAAGGTCTCTGTACCACTTTTTATCGACGTGAAGAAAGGCACTTGAAGTGAAAAAGGCTATTTCAAAAGTACTTTGCCGCAAAAAGTACTTCAATACGTTCGGCAGAGAGAGAGAAAAAACAAGAGTAGGAAAGGCAGGGAGGTGAACCAGAACAGCATCCGGTTTGCTACCCTACACTGCCGATGGGGGAAAGGGGAATATAAGGAGGAAGAAAGGGAGAGAGTAAGCACTCAGTATGTGTGGGAGGGACACCATACACAAGGACACTATAAACGGTCTCTTAAGCCCGTACACTTGAAGTACTGCACTAGTGCACGAATCGCTTTTCGAGCCAGTGACGGGTGTGGCAACGGTCCGAGTATCTTCGACTCGGTGAACGATCTCGAGTCCAGTCGACGTAAAGTTGCCCGCAGAGAGAGGCGTTGGACATCGTAGCGAGGGAAGGTACACAATAGGTGCTCGATGGTCTCCTCGCACCCACAGGAGTCGCACATCGGGCTGTCGGCCATTCCCATATGGTAGGAGTATGCGTTCGTGAACGCCACTCCCAGCCACAAGCGACACAACAAGATTGTTTCGCCGCGGGAAAGGCTAGATGACAGTTGTAGCCGTAGCGTGGGGTCCAGTTTACGTAATCTGCAATTGAAGGCACTTGAAATCCAGAGATCTTGTGACTTCTTGCGAGCAAGTAGGCGAAGTTCTCTGGCAGCGTCTGACCTCGCCAAAGGTGCTGGACGCGTCTTGGTATCTTCGTGGGCACACCGGGCGGAGTTATTGGCACCGAAATACAGCCTTCGCTGTGCTCCCGTTTCTTCTTCAATGCCTTGCACTGCGAAGGCTACGGTGGAGTGGGGCATGCTCGCCTTCTATATGTCACCGTGGCACGCAGTTCAAATTTCCTTTTGGATGTTAACGTAGGCCAGTGTTCCCAACTAAGTGTGCCGTAATATCCCTAGATTGATGCCCTAAAATTCCGAGATTGCAAAATAAGTATCTAAAATTGTTATACAGTGACGACGTTTTGCTTCACGGGGCCGCATTGCTTTGTGGGCCCTTCTGTTCATAACATTATGGGCCTTGTTGAATGATAAAGGGAATTGGTTTCTTTTTATTGGGCTCACCTTGTTAGTCCCCGCCCATTCTACAAGTTGCCTACAAGAACTGAAATTTGGGCCAGTTTGTAAGAATTCATATTTGACTTGAGCGCAAAACACAGAAGCACGCCAGAAAGGAAGACCAGACAGGACGAGCACTTAAATGTAAATGACACATGTTGCCATTTACTTTGGTAATGCGTCTACTGTACACGGAGAGCTTGGAACCATGAACGTATGAGGTGCCGTGAAAGTAGAAATATTGTAAACTGCGAAGCATTCGTTCTCGAGCGCGCAAAAGATAAAACTGCCTAAGGTTCCGAAGTTTCAATTTTGCGCGCGCTACGTAGCCGCTGTAATACCCAGTCGTAATTATTCTTCGCCCTCTTTCGCGAACAGGAGCAAACAAGGGTTTTCAAAACGATGCATAGGCGGCAGTACTGAACGCTCTTTTTGGTCAAAAATAAACACTGTTATGCTAGAGCCGCCTCCATTACAGAACCACCGGATGACATGTCCAATATAGCCGTTAAGAGAACAGCGACCCTCGCTCCACCCTCCGCTATTACGATGCCAGAATTGAAAGTCGCGACTTTGAAGCGTACCGTAATTTCCCTAGATTGAGGCTCAACAATCCCTGCATTTCTGACTACTGCGCCACTAGATCTAGCGACCACTACTCCGGGCGCGCTGCTCCACCTGCACTGACAGTGTTAGAGAGTCAAAGCAGCTGGTTCCAGTAACATTGCCAAAGTCTGCGTGGGTATTTATCAGTATGCATAGCGGTGTAAATGGCAAGATAACTGCTTTTTTGAAAATCCCTATAGATACTTCGAGAAAAACGCTAAATCCCTAAATATACCCGAAGGCCCCAGGATCTAGGGATAAATCTCTAGAGTTCGCATCACTGACGTAGACGCCACGACTTCTGATTTTGGTTCCTAGGATGTGCTAAACGTAAGCCAAACGCGGTTGTCCACAGCTAGCCGATATGCACTCATGGCGGCACCCTGCAGCGGCTGCGGTATCTATGCTACGTAGTCGACCGCAGCTACCGGTAATATATTATATTACGTCAGCATTTGGAGTATGAAAAAGTAAGAAAAGTGTGTGGGGTTGTGTGCGTGTGTAAACTGCGGATAGACGGTCATGTTGAAGAGGTAACCAGGGGAGAGCTTGGAAGAGCGCTCGCGCTCACGTGTTTGTCTGCATGTGCGTGCGTGTGGTCCGCTTCACTCCGGATCACCGTCTCAAAGAGGTGCGACGTAATGCTAACGCATTTCTGTCGTAATTGCGCTAAATTGTCACAGAATCTTTTTTATCAAACTACTCGAGGTTCATCACTGTGCAACAAATTCTCGAATGTCAAGGTCGGCTCTGACCGCACTAGCGAATAAATTGGCCCTTACTATATTAAGTTCAAAAGTTCGTCGCACAGCGATAATAAAACTGCCGTCTTTGTCTTGTTATTGAAGCCCTTTACGACTTGATGACCACGAGCTTACGATTACATGTGTAGCCTGTCGCAGGTTCCTATCTATGTCTTTCTCCTTTTGTGAGTTTGAAATGTTGTGTTGTGTTTTATGTACCGCATAACGGTGTAATGTAATTAATGGAGACCGGGAGCTAGCTGTGGGAAGGAGCGAGGAGGAAAGCAGCACAAAACGGGAACCTAAAAGCAATTAACGGGCCATCTTATAAGACTGACACAGCCGGACACTCGAAAAGCGTTCAATTGTAATCAATCACTCTGACTGTCAGCCACTCGGGCTTAATACATTCGCCGGTGCCTTAGCCTAGTATGCTTCACGGAAAAGGACACGGTCGCTCGGGCTTTTCCTCCACAGCACTCTTGCTTTACTAGGCAGGGGCCAAACAGGGTCCGTTTTTTGCCAAGCGGCTGTGGTGCACTTGGGAAAGCAAGCGCTGGGCAAATAATGAGGCGGATGCATGGCAGAGGAAACACCATGGGAAAAGAATAACGATAAAAGGAAGTCTTGAAACAAGAAAGCGATAGATGAATTAGAATTCCATGAAGAAACCGTAAACGCATTTAAGTAAAAACTGACTAGCAAAGGCACCCGCAGCCTTAAGCAATATTTCCCGGGAGAGTCTGCTAACAGCCGGTTGCCTCCTCCCCATGGGTCGTCTGTCCTTCCTATTATTGAATTTCTGCTCTGTATTGCATAAACACTAAACGAACACAGGTTCACAAAAAAGACATGATGTGACAATTTGCTTTCCCTTAAACGCTGGAATGAAGTGCTGCAAGAGAAGAGAAAGCAACTTGATCGATATATCAATGCTCATTTCGCCACATCACATCGGGACAGAGGCCTGCTGCTCAGTGACGCAGCAGTTGTTCGCAGATATTTTCCCTCTTGGCATTTCGTTTTTTTCTGCTCTCCTGGAGCCGTTTGTTGGCAACTATTACTTCAACTTTTCGTGGTTGTCATGATGTTAGAGATGCTCAGTAAGATGCTTCTAACAGGCTTCGACAGTTAAGACGTCGCCAATGACATCCTCGTGCATAACTTCCATAACTTGCATGTTCGCTTCTCTACACACTCCGTTTGACCTAGATAATACGGCGCACCTCGAGCTACACTCATAACTAAGGTGTCAGCGTTACGCGAGCTGGTGACACCACCTTCTTCCACCCTCCATTTCCCGCGTCAGTCGAGCTTTCGAGACGCGTGTTGATGGATGGATGGATGGTATGAGCGTCCCCTTTGGAACGGGGCGGTGGGTTGCGCCCCCAAGCTCTTGCTATTATACTGCCTAATGTCATACCTAGGTTAAACAATAAAAAAAGAGAAAAAAATACACTATGAACTACCCCACCCAAATTGTCTGATCCCCTATTTAGAACTGTGCTTTTGTACGTCTCCGTTTTTTGTCGTTTCCCTACTTTTCATGTCTGAACTTTAAACAGTGCCCCTAGCGGCAAAGCGACTAACTTGGTTAGGACAACATCTATGAGTCGGAATGTCTGCTTACGGAACGTCGCCTATTCTAGAATGGCACATGTTCGCCTTCGAAGGATCATTTTAACAGGCATCAATTCTTATAAACGTAGAAAAATGGGCTTGAGAGGCGCCGCACTCGAGTTGCAACATATGCACTCTTTTCTTTTCACTAAGCCTTTACAGACATTGAACAATTCTTACCCGAGGCTGCGCGGCTGATTCAGATTCAGATAGTTTATTTTTCTTGAACTTTTTCCAAGATAGGTAGAGAAGCTAAAGGTTTGGCAATACCTGACAGAGGCCTCTGTACCAATTATACATAGATATAATACATAACAAAGATTCGCAGCGTGTCGCAAGTCTCTTTTATACAAGAAAGAGGGGGTATATTCCCAATTCACTCTTAGAAATTTGTACGCTACCTAACAGTACAACTATGAAGGCTTCGTATGCAAAGTGTTATAATCAATTGAAGAGCATATGTTGCATACGATACAAAGAAAAATACATGAAATAAAAGAATTTAATTGGATAAAGCAAAAGTTAATGCATTGGTTAATAATAATTTCTTGAGCTGTTTCTTAAAGAGGTTTCGACTAATTTGGAAGTCCAAATCTCCTTCGAGTTTGTTAAGAAGCCAGGTTATTTGAAATATTATGGAGTGTTTTCCATAGTTAGTCCGTGTTATTGGCATGTGTCATTTTTGTTCTCCAATGTTGCAAAATGTAAGATGATTTATCAATGCTGCAATTTACGTGTATTTTTTCATAATGCACCAACTCTAGTAGCTCGTAATAAAATATTTGGTCAGCTCTTAACATATGTTTTAAATATAAAGGTGGTGTTCTGAAATTCCCTGGGCTCCCTTTATAGCGGTTATAGCTGCGAAATACTCATTTTTGAAATAGAAAAAATTCATCATACTTACCATGTGTTGTTGTTCCCCATACTAAGTTTCCATAACATAATTTGGAGTAAGACAGTGCGTAATACATAGATTTCATTGGATATAGTGGGATATAGCAAAACATTGGATATAGTGGGTAGGACTGACATCGGTCGATAATTTGTAAGCATATCCCTTCTATACCGCTTTTTTGAATGGGTGTAACTCTTGCTATCTTTAAAGCTTGTGGAAAGATACCCGTGCTCACAGTAAGGTTAATAATGTAGACAAGAACATCACATATTATTGGTGATACAATCTTAATTTCGGCGGGACCTATGTCATCGATACCAGCGGGTGCCACATTGTTTATTAATTTCTCAATAGTTCTTGCGATTTCTGCGGCGCCAATCGGTTTTAAGAAAAGAGCAGATTTTATCGTAACGACATGCACTGCGGAATTGATACACGTATCTACATTGTCAACTGGATATACGCCCGAGCTGATAAAGAAGTCGTCATACTCTCCGCCAAAGCCTGATCGCTTAGAATGGAACCACCTGAAGCAGCTATGGTGCTAATGCAGCATTATATTTTTGTCTGCTGTTGGGTGTTAACAACCTCCCACACCTTTTTACGATTGTCTAGTATTTTTTGCAATAATGCTTTGGAAATATTCTCATTTTGCTCTCTTCAGATCGGAATTCAGAGTGTTTCTGTAGTTTTTGTATTTGACAAATAAGTCTGGATTTCGTGACTGAAGGAAAGAACGATACAACAAAAGCTTCGTCATATTTTTTCCTTTAAAAACTGGAAAAATAACTCATAAGCTTTATCAGCATTCTTTTCGTTATAAATAATTTTCCAATCAATTTTATTTACAATTTCAAAAAATGTTTTTCTTGCGGTGTCATCCACACATACTTCAAAACGTATTTGTTTGTGGAGTGGACCAGTATCCGGACAGGTGACGCAAAATATTGATAAATGGCCGCTTATTTTATTTTTATTTTATTTACAGTACCCTCAGGGCCCAGAAGGGTGTTACAGAGGGGGTGGGTACAATAATAATAAATAAAAAATACATGCTCAAACAATTATTAGTATTAAGGTGATAAATTCAAAAGATAATCAGTTATTGCAGTCTTGAAAGATGATGCCTCCTCGATGCAGGCGATGGAGGGGGGAAGGCGGTTCCACTCGGCACTGGTTTTCGGCAGAAATGAGTCAGAGAAAACATTTGTGCGACAGAAAGGAATGAACACTTTAAACCGATGATCAAGACGCGACGACATGTACGAAGGCCGCTTATATCGTGTGTGAAAATCCCACTATTTAAGTACGTTTTGTTTTGATTTGAGATGCAGATGTCGAGCTGCGTAGTGGTAGTTACAGTTATTCTAGTGAGCGAGTTGATGTGATTTGTGCAACCATAAGCAGACAATAACATCACCATTTCTCTGGCGCTTGAACCACTACTACCTAGCTTGCTTCTTCTTTTTTTAAATTGTAGCTGAGAGCAATGCCCTATTGCGCTGTGTAAGGTGGTCAGCGGGAAGGAAAGCCAATCTATGTAAACGAACAAGGACCGTGGTGTCTAGCCTTTTTCCCTGCATTTCATGAACAGGCCATTGCGCATGTCTCTTACAAAATGAACGTTAATGTTTTGGATGCCAGGCTTCGGGGTGCGGATCCAATAACATGTGTCGATGTCTGCAATGTCGATCTTTTCGCCAACACTTTCGCCTGTCTTCTGTATGACCATTACTGGATCGACTCCGGAAGGTGCTCTTTTAACTTCCAGGTTATTTAGGCGCATGTATTGCTCCACATCATTGCACCGTTGCGATAGCTGTCTATTTTCTTCCTTTAATTCCATGTTATTTTTTATGAGTTCCTTCATTTCCGCTCTCAGTTGCTTGGTTTCATCTGCCAAATCTCTTACGTCTTTGCAGACGTCAGTGCAAAAAGACACACTGTCCCTCAGTTTGCGAATTTCCAGTCTAAAGTCACGTTTAATGTTTGCAAAGGCCCTTATCAACTCGTGCATGCCTTTCGCATCGGTAGTTTCCTTTTCATGGCTTTTACTGCTATCTTTACCTGCTGCCGCTTTCCCCTTTTCCAAAAAAGAGAACAGAAAAATAAACACTCTGCTGTGTTCGGCAGCCGTGCACGACAAAGAAGCACTATTTCAATTTCAATGGATTTACAGCAAAATTTCTTACCTGCAAGAATGCAGTATGTTAGGCGCTTGTCGGTAGCGCACCGCCGCCGAACTGAGCTTGAGTCCGATTGCAGTTTACTTTTACATTCGGAGTGTATAACTGAACAATAAAAAAGTACATTGTTCACCAACAATCTTATCATTTCCTTCCCTGAAGTCACAGTAATGCTGATGTGCTCTTATGTGGGAAGAGGTTGTTGATTAGGCTGTACGTACTTTACAGCAATAGTGTACGCAGCCCAATTTCCAGTTTGTCTTTGTTATTCTATGTGCCAGCAACCGTCCAGGCAGAATTGGTGGTGTCAGCATCATTGCTTAGGGTACAAATACGAAAACCACGACCTCGTGGTAGACTTCAAGATGAATGGTGAGCAGGTAAGGAAACGTCGCTTATGGTTCCTTACAATGCTATTCTCTCCAAAAGGTAACGCTTGTCATCGCAGGTGCTATTAGCTGGGTGAACGATCAAGTACCTAACGTAAAAAGCGTATTTTTATCCTGATTTGTGCAATATGTAATGAAATCGCTGCTAAGCAATGCTGTTTGGTTACTTTGATAAAATCGAAGAGTGAAACAAACGAATAATTTGCTAGGTTACATTTTCTGGGAGCTTGTTGCGCGGTAGCAGTTAAAGAAAAAAAAAAAGAAACTGTGTGTCATTCAGAATTCCAGCGCTAAGAATGCGGAGACGGAGCAACAAATGTACGTTTAAGCTGTACTGTGAAGCCCACAATCCTGGGAAAGGTTAAGAAAGCTATGTTTTGCGAAAAGTCTTCTTTTTATCTAATACACATTTCTTGAGCATCGATCGCGGAATGTATTAGAGACTTAACTTGCCTAGTACATAAAGATACCACAACCACAGCTAAAGAAGGTGGACCGAAATACAAATGTTCAAAAGTAGCAGAAGCTTTGCTGAATAATGCTTTTATGGTCAAATAAAAGAAAGGGGCTCTAAAATCTTTAACCGTCACTCTTGGCGGCCACGCAATGCGGATGCATTGACTTCAGAAGACCGCATAAAGTGTGCACCTCGAATGCCGTCACGAAGAGTCACGAAGAAGAGATTGAAAACACGAGTAGGGAGAAAATCGAACGCCTGCGTCAGTGCGGAGAATCAGTGCCGCTGGATTCTGCACTGACTGCATTGCGAACGCGAACGCCAGCTGATGAACAAAAAAGGGAGAAAATTCTGTCGACGTGGGCGCTGTAGGAAAGCCCATTGTTGAAAAGAAATACAGGAGGAATGAAGAAAAAAAAGTGCGAGACAATAATATAATAAGATAGCAAAATCTATTGGTTGCTGGCACATATGCAGTGGCAAGACGCCGGACATGACTGCAGCACCCCTCCGGTGAATGTTTTTCTTTTTTTCGAGCATCGTGTAAACTTAGAGACCGTGATAATGGACTATACTGAAAGCCTCCAGCGAATGCATCGTAACGCATTCTCTACGGTCTCCCGCGGGGCTTTTCTTCTCAGCTTCTGCCCTGTTACGCTCTAACTGTGGTGCTTTCCTTTTGTTTTCGTTTTATACCGCTGTCTGTGTTTACTTTCAGTGCTGCGTACCCACTATAACTGCCGCCTTTCTTTGGAAATCTGGCACGAAAATCAGGCCTGTCCGCGAAAAGCTGTGAAAAGGCTGCATAAGGGCGCTGCCATTGTGGCATACACTCTGTCCTTTGCCAGAATAAAACACTGTAGAAGAAAAACAAACCTCAGATTCCTCAGTCTTTTCCCAGTTTACTATAATCCTACTTCAGCTACATTGCTCTTTCGAATATACATTAAGAAAGAAAGTAGTAGTAGCAGGGTATGGTTGAGGAGCACGATCACTTCTCTTGCAGCTGGGATACACCAACAGTCATAAAGTGTATTTCCGAATTTACAAGCAGAATTAAGAGGAACGAGCAAATCACTGACTCCATAGTCCTTGTGGCAGAAAGCTGTGGATTGAGGTATATCGAAAACGGCACATTGACTTTAGGGACGTTGTATATGGACGCTCTGCACGCAACATCGCATAAACAGCATTAATACGTGAGGGAATAGTCGCCAGGCGGAACGCGTAAACTGGCGGCTCAGCCACGCGTAAAACTAGGAGCGAAATAGGGTGAGGTAGACATCGTTTCTTGCCTACCTGCAGCCCTGGTGTGTTGGCCAAATCCCCCAGTAATGCGATTACGTCATTAGACCAGGTCATTGTCTCGTAAAAAGCAGGCGTGGTCATTTTAATACCGGTGGTTACACTTATAACAAAATAAAAATAAAAAAATAAGCCACAGAAGCTGGCGCAACGACGCAGGGCGCTCCCGTGGAAGCCGATTAAAATGGAGGGAAGACATCGCCTGGTGACGCCACGCCCCAGTGCCTCTATCGCCCCTTGCACTTGCACAGCGCCTAGTCGTAAAACCGGTGAGTAGTCGCATTAAACAAGGTGGACAGAGGTAGCATGTGATCAACGGCTGGAAAAGAAGTTAATAAATGCGGCTTACCAGCGATTATGGAACAAAACGTCGCAGTGATATCGAAATTGGCTGCGGAAAGACCGGCCGACTTCCGACCTAGCCTTAAACGCTTTATAGCTTTCCCCTTGATCCACGCTGCTGTTGAGATTGTCTGCTCTTACGCTCACTAGTTTTATTCTTTGCACATCGGATGACTGTATGAGTATGTCGAGCACTTGCCACCGTATTACTGTTCCGTCTATATTATACACAAGAGCAGTAAAAGGTTACCGCGCTGATTAGGGTGTCAGTGGTGCATGCAAAGTTCCCAATTCCGAGCAGAGGATAAAAATATTTGAACCATCATTACCATTATTGACCACGGCCTTATAAGGCTAAGTTTTTCGGGAGCCACGCTGTCGACGTGAAGTTTGCCGACTTCGAAAGCCATCGATACGTCCATCGCATGCTTGCCCTCGTCAAGAACATTTTCACGGGAAGAAAGCTGGCGTAGGTCAGAGGTGCTAAAGAAAGCAGACGCTAAGCGCAGCTTGTATAGCTTTTTTTCTCTCTAGCTACTGTGCATGCTACATCAAAATCTACATTCCAGTTCTGATAAACCTGAGTTGAACAATACGACTTCCTTTGTTTGCGACTTCATCGCACATTCTATGAATGTCCGGGGAGGTACTCCCTAACCCATCAATCCTCATCTTCATCGTTCAAACTTCGCAAAAGCTAGGACGAATCATGCACTGCCGTAGAGGTCGACCGAATTAAGGAAAATCACCTTCGGGGTCTTTTATTTCGCTTTGCGGTAGTATCATTATTGACGGTTGTAGAGTGTTCATTTATTCCAGTGCCTTCGTACTGGTATCCACAGGAAAAAGAGATGTTCGATATGCTATCAAAAAAGCAAAGCTGAACAGATAAGAAGACAATTGAGATTGCGTGTATGTGTGTGTGTTTTGTTATCGTTGAGAGTTCCATTCTATAGGGTGTCTTGCGCTTATGAAATCGTGGCGGATATATGAAAATGTATGTTTCTCAACGTCCCCTGTTCCTCAACATTGCTCTAAAAGTGAATTTGGCAGCTAAGGTTAGTGCTCATTACTTGCACATAGCGGAAAGTGCTCAGCTTTTGTTCATACTACTCAACAAGCCCGGATTGTTTTTCTACACGTTTCAGCAGAAATGCATGTGTATTGCTGTCGAGTAATGCGATCAGAATTATTTTTTTAATGTATTATCATTGAGATGCACGAAACACGAGTTCCTCCCTTGTGTCGTGAAATTCGCAACCGGAAAGGTTAAACGTCACCTTTCCCCATAACTGACTCTGACGTGGGTTCCCAGGTCCCGGAATCTCATATTAAACTCTGCTTATTATTTATAAGTTTACCTTCTACAAGCCGAGGAAGTAAGGGTCTATGGCCAGAAAAAAGAGACTTGTCTGTGCAAACACCTTCTTTTTTCCTCACTCAGCGTACGTGACTATAATTCCAACGACGCCCGCATTCCTGTTGAACACGTAGGACCCTCTGTGGCGCAGGCTTGCTACATAATGCTGAAGCAAATAGGAATAAAAATGCGGGGAGGCTAATGAAACATAAAAATCTAAAATTCATAAGACATTTCATGAGATCAGGTAGTGTTGCTTTGCACGAAGCTCAGAAGCACGTAATTTTGTTCGTTGTGTATCGCATGATTCTCTTTCTCATATTCCATATCTCCCATTCTTGTACTACCATGTTCCTTCCTCTTTGCGTTGGGGGGAGCCCAACGCTATTCAACCTAGTGCTCGTTGGCATAGTCAGATGCTTACCAACACAGTTCATGTATCAATATATGCCGACGACATCTGCATTTGGGCGTCTGCTGTAACACGACTGCAGGTACGAGCACGGCTACAAAAGGCAGCTACGTTAACATCACTGTACTTGCGAAAACAGAACTTAGAGCTGTCTTCAGAGAAATGCTGCCTTGTTACATTCACTCGGAACGCGATGAAGCGTTAGACTGTAAATGTCAATGGGGAGGCAGTTGCAAATGCACGGAAACACCGCTTTTTAGGGGTAATTATTGACCGCGACCTACCATGGAGCCAGCGTGTTTCATACCTTGTTAGGCTCGGCCTGCAGGAGTACTGCTGCAGGTCAGCCCGCTGCAGGTGCGTCGACCGATCCGGGGTGGTGGCGCCCTTCAGAGAACCAGCGAGGACAGCGCTAACCAACCATGAACCTATTTCAGAGCACTGTGGACAACCGGCAGCCACGCGGCGGGGGTCAGCACAGGGGAGTTCTCGAGGGGAGGTAATTGGCGGAACCTCCCCATGCGCTTTTCGAGGCACCAGACAATGTGCCGCGGCTGAGGTCACTGTGCGAGGTCCGCTCTGGAATTTAGAGGCGACGGCTGTTCTGCAAAGGTCGTCAGCCCTCGGAGAGAGCACTGAAACCTGTGCGGCATGTGTAGGTGTAAAACACCTACCCCCTTCTCTCAAAGGCTCCTACGAGGACTTTCTACAGTGACGTCGAACAATGACGTCGAACGGAGTGCTTATAAGCAGCAGTTATCGGCTGCTAGAGTGTGCTCGTCGTCGTGCTCTGTGCTCGAAATGTACTCGTGAGCTGTGTGCTCGTAAGCTGTGTGCTATATGTTCGTCTCGCGGGCTCCATTTGGGAGTCACGCATAGACTGTGTAAACGTATCTCTTGTTCAAAATGTTAATATGTAAATAAACCCTGTTCGCCTAGTTCCTCCCAAGTTCCTCTCTACGACCTTCAACTCCTTCCAGTGGTGGCAGCGGCGAGATCGTCCGACAACTCCTATATCTGGTTGACAGCGGTGGGATCGTCCGACGAATCTACTAACCTGAAGAAGAGATTATTGACAAGAATACATCTCCTCAAAGACATGGGGCACTTCGGTGCGGTCACTGCTGCAGCTTTATAACGCCTTGTTCCTCGGTTCCGCAAGATACAGCCTCCCTGTGCTTCGTAACACCTGCAAGACAAACCTGCGTGTACTCCACGGACTACAAGATCAAGCTCTAAGGACGTGTCTCGGTCTTCCAAGGTGTGAGTCTACAGCGGCAACGATTGTCATAGCTCGAGATCACCCAATGTCAACGTACTTGGCAACCAACGCTCTCAGGGCGCATATTCGGCACGTTGCCAGATTACCTTCTCATCATCTTGCCGCTCTACCCGCAGAAAGGCCACACACAACTTTCAGTCGTATAATTGATGCCAATCGTACCTCATTGCCATCGAACTACATGCCTGCAGCAAGACCATCCTCACCTTTATGGTGCCTGCACAGACCTGAAATACGCCTCACCATCCCAGGAATCAAGAAGAAAGTCAACATGCCGTCGTCTGCCCTTAAGCAGGCCACATTAGAACTTTTTACATGAGGCGCACAATGGCCGCGTACACGTTTACATCGATGGATCAGTCACATCTGCAAGTGCAGCTGCCGCTGTGGTGGCACCAAGACGATCCGTCAAAATACAGCTAAAAACGTCACATGTATCATCAACGACAGCTGCTGAACTGGTAGCCTTGCGTGCGGCTCTTCATTTCATTCAGGAGGAACCACCCCACGCATGGTCAGTCTTCTGTGATTCCAAGGCAGCCCTACAGAGTGTACTCTCAGCACTGCGTCATGGATCACATGAGCAGCTCGTCGCAGAGATCAGAGAAGTCCACCATCGACTAGTTGACGAAGGACACGATAAATATATCAGTGGTTGCGTAGTCACTGTGGCATACATGGCAATGATCGAGCAGACGCAGCTGCCCGATCTGCCCATGACGGCGTCAACTGCGTTGCCATTCCTCTTTCGAGAGCCGACGCAGCGAAAAAACTTTCCGCACTTGCGTGTGACCTGACATTAGCCCAATGGAATTCATCCGATTTCACAAGCGCACGCCTTCATACCCTGGACCCTAATTTACAGTTCCGTATTCCACCCGAGCTTCCACGACGTGACTTCACCCTTTTAGTCCGTCTACGGCTTGGAGCAGCATATTCAAATGCCTACTCTTTCCTTATCGGAATGGCCAGCAGCCCACTTTGTGACTTCTGCGGGTGCAATGAAAGAATCGAGCATCTTCTTTGTCAGTCCTCTCGTTTTAACTTACAAAGAGCGGTCCTCTCAGCCACCCTAGACAACTGGACAAGCGCCCAATGTCAGAAAACAAGATCCTTGGAAACTGGCCTACGCGAACATCAGTTCGATCTGCTATGAAGGCGCTGCTGCGATACTTGAAAAACACGGGACTTTCTGACAAATTGTGACTGTACACTGTGGGACGTAGGACTGTACGGTGACACTGCGTAAGACTAGGAACGCCTTTGCGGGCTGCGTGACAGTGCCCACAGAAACAGTTCATGTGTACGTGCGTGTGTGTGTTTAGGTTTTTCTTTTCCTTTTTTATCCTTCTCTCTCTCACCTATTGCATCCGCTTGCCCCTCCCCCAGTACAGGGTAGCCAACCGGAGGTAATCTCGGGTTAACCTCCCTGTCTTTCCTTTGCCTTTCTCTCTCTCTCTTTAATTACTTTAATGATTGTTTCCATCTTCCTCTTCTCTATCTTAATAGTAAAGTCACGTTACTTCCACTACTAATCCTACTTGCCACACGTGGTCCCCGTGACAGTGCACGTAGAACGAAAGATAGCTTAGCGCACCATGCTTTTCAAGAGTGTGTCTGTCAATCGAAATTCTGCTATTTTCATCGCATTCGCTCACGCTCCTTTCAGCACCATCGAGCCTTTAGCCCACCTTCTTTGCGAGGCTGGCTACTTTGTGTTTCCTTTGCAAACTCCGTGTTCGTGGGCCGTGCCCAGTGGGTCAGAGAGAGTGCATTCTGGAAGACTTTCGCGAAGAGCGAGTTGCGCTGATTGGTATACGTGTTCCGTAATGTTGACAGGGCGTTTTCATATTGCTTCCTGTAGTACAACATTCAGTTTCAGCGGCTCCAACGTCTGTGCCGCGTATTATTTTGCCGCCAGTGCGCAAGAGTGGGCTATATTGCCGAGATTGTTGAAACGTTCTAAGGCGCAGCATTCGATAGTCGTCAATGGCACACAATTGGTTGTGTGAAGTTCTCTAGTTTGTTTTTCTTAATAGTTTTAAATTGAATTGCATATAACACTCATAAGCGACACAACCTTTACAATCATATCCTTAGTGCGTACGATACAGCGTTGAGAAGAGAAAGCAACTCTCTAAAACTATAGGTTAACATTCTATTTCTATAGCGCTCGCTTGTTTTCCTTCCGGAAGACGTATTTAGGGTTTTGCTCAGGGTTAAGCACCACGGGAGTAAAATGGTGCCAGTTTGCTTGTTAACTTATTTACGAAAAAATAAATTAACACGAGGAACTGGAGCATGTTTCTGCGCTAGTTTTTGAGAACAGAGAAATGTGTGTTGAAAGCATTAGCCATATTTTTATGCATTAGGCAGCGCTGCAATGATATCAAGGCACACACAAAAGAACATCCTGAAGCATGGGTATCGTTCTTGAAATATTGCAAGAAATCGGAGACTTCCAAATAATACTGTCGTTAAGCTATCAGATTTCTTGGCCTGTAACAAACTTCTTAAAAAGTCACGCGTGGTGAAGCCAAGTCAGCGTACTAAAATAGATGCCGGAGCAGGGATAACGTCGAAGTTTTCCGCCGTTTTAATGATCTTCATTTTCGCAATTCGTCAGTGAAGCGAGTGGCTACTCTGCTTACATCGTGTTATTACCCGTATCAGCCGGTCGTGAGTGGTGGATAAAAGAAAGATTGAGAAGAAAATTGCTGAAAAATAAATCTCTAGGTGGCGGCTGCCGAGTATTTTTCTAAATGACACGGCATTATCCCCATAATTAGGCCGAAAGCGGCATTCACACCGAAGTGGTTGTGGGAGGGAAGAGCATGCACAACTCTTTTGCTCCAAAAGGTCTTTGTTGAGGACATAATTCGCTAAATCAAGGATGCGGTTTAATGTTGCAAGCCGTGCTCCCGGGCTATACAAAAGAAGCCGTGGCGGGGACTATGCATTATTATTGCTACATTGGGCTCTGCAGGGTTCGCCAAAACTTAACGAAGCGCACCAGACTTCTTGCTATTTGTCGCTGGACGCCATGGCAAGGAACTGAATCCAGTGCCTCGGGCAGAATTCTTGAACCTTTCGGTTCGTAAGAACGATTTGTCGTTGCAGAGTTGCCTTGAGTTGTGATATCTTGACTTTCACTATTGGCCGATTTCTGTTCTTACCGTGGCGCACGAACTGCTACGACAATACGCACCCCCTAGTTTAGCAGCACACCACCACAGCCAATTCATTACGCGCCTAGCCATAATAATGAATCGTTCACTCGGTTCATCATGACTCCTCGCGAGATAGCCCTCTGTTCTACGGGTTCTATGCGTGAGATAATGTCTGTTATTTTTTGACAATCCGACTGAGTGTAGTGATCCATCGTTACGATCTTAATGCTTGTGTTTTGCGTTTTCCCAGTGCTTTTTCCCGTTTCTATCATAATGTGTGAAAACTGAAATTAAGTGCCGTGAAAAGAATGTTGGGATCGTTCTGGCAGTTTTTTACCTCATTCTAAAACACAACCCACCACCTCCCTCGCCCCCCCTCCCCCTCCAAAAGAATAAGGAAAGAAAGAAAGAAAGAAAGACGGAAAAATAAACTTTTCTGATGAACGGCTGTGTGTTCCTCTTGCTCTCTACACTGGCGAACCCCTTTTCCGACCGGCTACTTCCTGGTGCACGGGTCATCCGAGGCCCACTCAGTATAATCAAGAGACAATGGTTAACAAATTAACAAAAGGTCTAAAACCGCAGTAACATAGAAAGACCTACATTGGGCGCCAAGGGAACCGCAGGAATCGGTGCGAAAAATGACTGTGCAGCGCACTGTTGATCGCGAACGGGGCTATTATTGCAGGCGAATTTGTTTTGCTCACAATAGCCAGCAATGTATTACAGCGGAACTACTCGCATAGTTTTGTAATGGGTAGAACACAAACAAGAAGAAAAAGCCTGCGCTATTGTGTGAACCGGAGCCTGGCCACTGCAAATACCAAATACGGAAGCCGGCGCTGAATAAAGTTGCCGGCGACGCCTGAAGGGTACGTAGTTTTCTCGCCTCGCTTGCCAGTGATTGAAATTCCGAACGCTCCTCGAAACTCGCTTGTTGTCGATGAGCGCGATGTATTGAGGACAAAACACGCAAAAAAACGCAATAAGAACGGCTAGAAAGATGATGGCACTCGTGCCTTGTGCGTAGCAGTAACGGGTTACAAGCAACCAATTTTAGGAGAAAATGCGAATAGAGCAGTGTGGCGAGCCATCAGTAGTTTTGAAAAACTGCCAAGAGGCTTGCCGAAGCGTTCGTGAAAGGCGAGAATAGAAGAACCAGGAGGTCAAACGAACATTTCGCGGGACGTCTCGCTTTTTGAATCCGACTTCACGACGTGCTTGTATTGATCATGGGTCGTCTTGTGCTGACGTTTCTGTTGCTTTGCTGGGCATTATTCTTCCTTACATTTATATTTTTTTATAGCTCAAGTCATGTTTGCGTCCCATCGCCTCAGGGTCTATGCCGTATTTTTCATATTATTTGCGGTGGAGTGTAAATAATTCTTTGCGGCATGTTGTAAGGAACGCGGATCTATATGTCATGTGCAGTGAAGGGAATTGACCTTTGAACTTCCGATACCTTAAATAGAACAGACACATAAAGCGGTCATCAGAGTGGTCATTGATCGTTGGCTCGCGGAGTCCTAGGCACGAAAAAAAAAAAAATTTTTGTCTTCATTCTGTTTTTTTTTTCGTAATATTATTGGGTGATACACCAAGAATAAAAAAAAAGTTCGTCGACCCCTGTTTCACAATAATCAGTGAAAACACAAACGTGAAAGGCGCATTGTATGAAGCAGTGGCAGATTTGTTGCGCATTCTTACATACAAGACCTTAAGTATGCACGGTATTTTATTCATTACCATTTCACTCTATGGTGTTGGGCTGCTGAGCACGAGGTCGCGGGATCGAATCCCGGCCACAGCGGCCGCATTTCGATGGGGGCGAAATGCGAAAACACCCGTGCACTTAGAATTAGATGCGCGTTAAAGAACCCCCAGGTGGTCGAAATTTTCAGAGTCCCCCACTACGGCATGCCTCATAATCAGAAACTGGTTTCGGCACGCAAAACCCAGTAATTTTTATTTCACTCGAAGGGCAAAGCCGTGACCGCGACACCGGCGCTGCTGTGTAGCGTTAACAGCACCCAGGAGACTACGAGAAGTCGTAGGTTTATTCGACGCGACGATGACTGCGCATCTGTTGAAACTACATCGTTAGAACTCCTTTCGACATCACGCGCGAGCGCCCATACACGTGTTCAAAGATCTGCCGTGGTGGCGTAGTAGCTTTGGTGTTGCGCTGGCAAGCCCAAGGTCGCAGTGTCAGATGCCGGCTGCGGCGGCCGCATTTCTGTGGGCACGAACTGCAAAAACACCCGTGCATCGTGCACAGGGTGCACGTCACTACGGCGTGCCTCATAATCATATCGTGGCTTTGACACGTAAGAACTCCGTTTTCTTTTTAAATTTAATCACGTGTTTAAGGGTGATCGGAAACGCGATAAATTGTAAGACGCTTAAGCGTCTCCTTTAAAAGCGGGACGCGATAGCATTCGGAAATTCCCGACAGCTTCTCACATTTCCCGGCAAATGCAGCTTATGTAACCGCAATGCTTACCGGGAAACGCTGGTGGCGAAGGCTATGCACGAATGCGAGCTTTCTGGTGGAAACGCAGCCTCTTACGTGGTCCGATCCCTGAAGCAGTGGACAACGGCGCAAAAAAGAAAAAAGAAAAGACGTCATTTTCAGGTTTCTGTTATGTTTTTCGCACTTTTAATATTGAAATCTGAGAACATTGAGAAGGCCTCTTGGTTAGAAAACACTTCCAAGCATCTCAGAAAAGCATTTATGCGTTTTATATTTATATGATTAGGTGGCATGGAAGTTGGGCCCGAGCTAAAGCTTCCTTCGCGCCTCCAGAGCGTCGTAACGAGTCGCGAAAGGTATGAAAATATTGGCCTTAGTGAGGCAGGAGACGAGAATTAGTCACAGAGTAGGAAAAGCTTATGGCAAGGGCATAATTAGCACCAGTGTAGTAGAAAATTTACCAGATTGCACCAGAGGCTACACTATCCCCGGGATAGGCCCACCTCGTGTCTTGGTCAAATAAAAAAAAAAAAGCGCGCCATCCAAAGCTGACGCGAACAGAGACGACGTCGACGTACATTCGCCCAACAGAAGAAAGATAAAAAAAGCGAATGACAACACTCGAAATGCATATAAGATATAGACATTCTGGAAAACCTCGAAGGCCTGGCAATAGAACGAAGAAAATAATGCCAATAGTGCAAACATATTATGCAGTTAGAACACATTGCACCATGTTTAGTGCTATTGTTTATGTACATAATAAATACATATACCATGTACATCGACCTTGTCTTCTTTCGCGTCGACTTTGGCTGATGCACCTTTCTCCTTGTTTAATAAAATATCGGTAGGTTGCAGTTAACAACAAACAAAAATGCTCTGTCAATATCCAGGTCTAGTAGAGGTCTACATTGCCGCATTCATTTGCAGCAACACACAAAGAGACAGAGAGAGCATAGGAAGGGAGGCTAGCCAGAAGAAAATCTCCGGTTAGCTACCCCGTACGTGGGCTGACGTGAGCTGGAGAAAAGGGAGTTAGAAAGAAAGGAACAGGGGAGAAAATAACACGCGAAGTAAGTACTACAAACGTTTTCTGAGGCAATATTTTGCAGAAGTATAGACGCTTGCACAATCTGCGAAGTAGAGAAAGCGACAGGCATATTGCTGTTTTCCACTGCAGGGCTTCCACTTTCAGCATAAGAAAACTGGGACAGTGTCTTGTGTCTTCTGCAACAACAACGACGACGATGACGACGAGACGATGGTGATGACAATGATGACAGCAACAGTATCAATGACGATGATGACAACTACAACAAAGCAAGAGAAATGTCCATGCATTTTATACAAGAAATCTGAATGTGGTATAATAGTTCACAGTATTGTCACAAAAGGTTGGGAAACTCTAGTTATTTGTAGAGAAAATTAGCAGTGCATCCATCCCATGGAGACAAATGTAGATGGTAATACGATTAGCAATCATTCCTACAATGGGTGTGCAATTGGCGATAATAAGCTTTATATGTTACGATGTATGTTATGATTATTATTGCGATGATTAGGAAGATGGAAATAAAAAGACAGAGTTGTGACATGCGCGAGTGCAGAGTATTTATTAAAGAGGTTGATCTGCAAGCTTTAGTTGTTTTGTATACATACATACCTAATGGCACACATTCTGCAGGGACCCAAATTCTCTGGTAAACAAAACAGCAGCAAGCAGCAAGTCCTCTGTTTGGGCACACACCCTATTGCCGATGTTGTCTGCTCGGCAAGGCAGCAGCCCACGCATACCTAGTGATACAAGCTAGTAGACATCTTGCGTCACTGAGTAGGTGAAAAGGGTTAGACACGACAAACAAAGGAACACATCGCGAAGTACGCAAGTTAGCAAAATATGCTAATCACGCAATTGAAGAATTACTCTGCGGTTGCGAGTGAAGGTTGATTACGATGCCTACAAACAGCAGTATTATCATGGAAAAGGAGCTCACAGACGTTTATTCTCGTGTTTTTGCTTAGGGCAGCGTCCGTAAAATAGTCGAAAGAAGCGTTGTTAGGAGATAGACCCTAGTTGTGTGGCAGCACCGGTTCCCAGAAAGAGAATAAGTATTACCAACGGCCCGGAAGTATTACCTTATTTTGGGTTTTTATAGCCTACGCAAACTACGACGATTATCCTAATGCTAGTGCTTACACGTTACAGCAATCACTATTGCAATAAATCCAACGGTCAGGTTTCTCAGCTTGTTGAGCTTAGCATATTTCGGAAAAACATATTCTGCAACAGGTGCTGTCGAATGAAATATTGAAAGAAAGTGAAATGCGACCACTAGTAAGAGCTGGAAGCGACCAGATATGAAATTACAATGTCGAACTGCCTTCGCTACTTTCTTCTGGAAGAAATCGTTTGCTTCTCGAAGGCTTCTCAACTTATGAAACCATAGGCTGCAGATGGGGGCTCAAGATTTGTTCATGTGATGCTTCGGAAGTAATTGCGGTATCAACGTTTACAAAGACTAGCACTGGAGCTATCAGCCGCCACATGTAGCGAAAGTAGAGATACGGAATACACAAGAGGACAGACGGCCAATTGGAAGAAGTGTGCCACTTGGAGACGATAAACACCTCCCCCTGACAACAGTGTCAAGAAGGTTATTTTTGTTTGTTTGTCACAGCAGTTATTTTCAGCAGTCACAGCAGTTTTTTTGTACGCAACAGTCACTGCTCTCGCCCCATTCGCACATGCGCTTTCGTACTGAGCTGATGGTAAGACATACCTGTTGGTGTTTTTGTTAAAACAAAAATCCACAACCTATCACTTAGGGAACTTCACAGAATACCCCTCGACACTTGTTCTGGTCGTTGGCAGGCTTGTGCTTCTCGCACAGTCTCCATTGTTCCAGGTTTTCGTCGTCACTCGAGGAGGACATTCAAAAACGTTTTCGACACAAAGCCAACCACCTCGTCTACTTTGCATTTCGGTGCTTTTGTGCTTCCCTAATTAAGAAGATTTTTTTAATATACTCAGGGAAGCATATGGATGGGCCAAGAAGGCGGCTTAGAGACAGGCCTCAGCTATGGGTACTATTCTAGACAGAGCGTCGGCATGGGCGATACGCCTGAAGAGCTCCTGAAAGCGTTGAGGAACAATGACGTCGGAGAAGCTGCTCCGCTACTACAGCCGTCACTGCTGCTTTTTCTATTTGGTTCCTGCAGGGACAAAGCGCGGGCGGACGGGACGATGGGCGATAGAGAGATGGAGAGCTCGCACGCCGGTTGAATGGCACCATCTTCAGCGTGAATGGGAGAAGCTGGGCCGATGCTGTGGAGAGCAGAAAGCCCGCCGGCGACTTGGCATGCGCCAGCGAGGCGTCGTCGCGACGCGAACATATGAGCTCCTTGCTCTTTTCTTTTTTGCCTCCCTCGCGTTGTCTCGCTTGAATTAGCCGTGTGCTCCTTTTCTAGAGTAACGCTCCTGCCTTCCCCCTTTCTTTGCCGTGGTCGTTGTTATCCAGACAACGCACGATGGAATTACAAAAGCGGCCGTTTCGCAACTAAGTTTTAATGCGACGAATTTTCATAGAGTGAAAGACCTCAAGTCAAGCGTCAAAATGAGTACGTGGTGCAAGCCTAGTATAGTTGGCGAGAGCACTTTCTTGTTATTTGTGCTTCACTGATTCCTCTGGCCTCAGGCGATAGATATTTAGTAACCGCGCTGGTAATTGCCTGTCTTCTCCTATTCTCTCCAAGTGCAGTGAAGAAAAGAATAGTCCTTTTTGTAATGAGCGCACACGAAGAAGTTGCGCGAGTATGAATACGCTCGCGTACGGACGCACAGATAACGAGAAACTTTGTGTTCAATGCAGGGCCTAATGTTTCAGTGTGCATGCTACATTAAGCACACAGGCGACGCGTATTTAAGAGTAATTAATCAATATTGAATAGATGAAAAAGGCGACAACATATTCAATCATAAATCTGAAGGAATGAACAGAGAATTGGAGCCGTCTTCGAGGCGAAAGAAGTGAAGCAGAAAGGTAATAAGGAGGCAGTAAGGACGGAGCAACGGCGGTTATATTATATACAAGACGACGTCAAATATGCCGTGAAAAATTAAGGCAGCACTCACTCTGCGAGGGTTCTCGATGGTATTGCGATTATTCTTCGAGTAGTGTAGAAACACACCGTATTTCTGAATTCACGTTTATTTAACATCTGTAGTTGGTTGTTCTGAAACTTCCGTTTCTTTGACTATGTGCGACACGCTGTGGTATCGTTTCACTTTGGTATGGCGCTCGATTTCCAAGGTCACCCATCAGCACGACAGCATGACGACATATGTACGATGTCAACGCAGTGATGATGATGGAATGACAAAGAAGGAATGACGTCGCTTGAACGATAGATGCCATATGATGACAACGGCATGACGACAATGAGACGCCAATTCATAAACAATGGCGATAGCGTAACAATGATAGCATGACAACTTTAATGACACAAGGGCAATGGTATGACGACGAATAAATGACGACGATGGTAAGACAAGTCTTAAAACCAAAAGTTACGGCGCTAAGCAGATGACGACGAAGTGAGACACAAACGACATATGTGGGCCAGATTTCAGTCATGAAGGTTAAGTCATGAACCAACTAGCTCAGCAACAAGCTTTGTTCAATCGCACAACAAAGGATGCGGGATAGCGACTGTCTGCCGAAAATACAATAAGGACAATGACATAACTGTGGAAATATTGCAATTGAAGGACAGCAGCAGGATTACGATAGAATGACGAAAAAGGAATGACATGGACGGATTGACGAAGGCGGTATGACAACGGCACGACGGTAATGAACTGACGTTATTGAAGTGATGACAATGGTAAAACGACTGCGTAACAATGACGGCATGAAGACGGTGGGGCGACGATGGCATGAAGAAGATAGTCGGATGTCGAAGTTGGAATGATGATAATTTAATGACGGAGACTCCACTGCGACAACGGTATGACAACCAATGAATCATGACGACTGCCCGACAACGACGCAATGACGACGATGGCATGACATGGGCGACGTAATCACGATTGAATGACGACAGCAAACTACGATAGAACGACGAAGGCAATGTGATGACGACGACATAACGACAATGAAATGAAGCTGCTGAATTGAAAACCGTGATAAATTGACAGCGCGATGCTGATGGGAGGATGAAAGTCGGCTGACGAAGCTGTAGTGACGACGATGCAATGACCATGACGGCATCGCAACTAAAAGAGCATACCTAAGGGTCCAAGCTACTAGACACACGGGGTAGAAGGTCGGCGTAAAAAGTGTGACAACGACGGTGTATAGAGAGCCAGATCGCGAAGCGTGAATGATGACAATGGAATGACCACGATGGCATCATGACCACGAGCACATATCTGGTGGTCCAATCTTGTAGACGACTTGGGCGATTGGGTCAGCGTAAGATAGATAGATAGATAGATAGATAGATAGATAGATAGATAGATAGATAGATAGATAGATAGATAGATAGATAGATAGATAGATAAGCTCAAAACGGCTATGGTAGGCCAACAATGCTAATCCCATTAAAAGGCCTCTTCACCAACATCTCTACATTTTCTGTGTGGATATAATGGTAGGTTGTCAATGCCAGGACCACTTCAATTACTGGAAACTGTAATTACAGTTGCCCGCATATTTATCGAAAACATTTGAAATGTAATTTTATTTCGGGATTCGTTTACTGCATACAACTGCATGTTTCATTGACACGTTAATTCTTCAATGCTTTTATAATGAATACATTTTACGAATATGAACAAAAGTGATTCCGCTGGTGACGCATTCGTTCACTGTATAACTAGTACAATATCACAGTGACAGCGGTTATTCATTGCTTTCAGTTAATGTGGGAAACTTGTTTACGTGCGGCGCATTTCTTTGCCTAGTCGGTGCGAAGGCCAAACCTAAGCGCGAAGGACAAGAACAGCGAGGGGCGACGAACACGTCTCACAAGCGCAGTGTTTGACGCCTTTCGCAGTCCTTCACGCTGTGCGTCGTCTTTACCACGAATTACCAACTAGCCCAAGCAGCCACCCTTCACCAAACCTGAGGCCGCCCAAGGTCACAGAATATGAAGCCGATGCGCGCGCATCTCTATGCGCCGCTCGCTGGCCGTCTATTAGAGTGTTTTAGTTGAGCGTGTTTACGGTCCGCTCCGCTACGGTTTGCCCCGCTAAGCCACAGCGGAGCGGAGGGCGGTTTTCACGTTTTAGCTATGCGTTTAGCATAGCGGAGCGGGCCCTTCTTAGGCCCTTCCCGCTTGCAGCGCCCTCCGACCAAATACGGCGTAGTGAAAAAAAAAATGACATCACTTTATGTGAATTTTACAAATCAAAACATATGTATATAACATATTTGTTTATAAAGCATGTATGCATGTCTTTTTAAGACGTAAGTGGTGCAGTTTTCAGAGTGAAAAATAATGCGTCGACTTCGTGAGAGTCATCGAGTGTGTTGCGGATCCAGTCCAAGCCTTGTTGACAGCCTTGTTGACAGGTGCACATGCGGTGGCGAAGTTTTTGTGGAATCTGGGCTGCCTCGTTAAGTGGTTCGCGTTCGCACGACAAGCAATGTCACAGAAGAGTGTATTAGAGGACCCTTTCCTCATGTCCACGTTGAAATGGTCCGAAATAGAAGATTTGCTGTGCCTCGAAGTGCTTCAATACACGCGGCGAGAACCACTGTCAGCCCACGGCTACCTGAACATTGACAGGATGGACAGCGGACAATTCCGGACATATTTTCGTTTCGAGCAAGATGATTTGCGAAGGCTGCAGAGTGCACTACGACTGCCAGAAGTTTTGTCTACACCGCAGTGCGTCAAAATTCCAGGAGACGAGAGTCTTTGCTTAACTCTGCGGCGTCTGGCATATCCAAACAGGCTGCGCGAACTGGAGTCGCTCTTCGGGCGACATTACTCTGTGATTTCGTCGGCGACAAATGCGGTGCTCGCCCACATTGAGAGTACTTTTGGATATCTTCTTCAAGATGCAAATAATCACTCCTGGTTGGATCTCGCCAAATTGGAAGACTTTTCTCAGGTACGCTCTCGGTACTGTGTCAGTGTGCGGTCTACTCACCCGATGTTTATTTGCAGGCCGTGTATTCCAAAGGGGCGCCGCTACAGAACTGTTGGGGCTTCATCGATGGTACTGCACGGGCCATTTGCCGACCATCAAGGGACCAAAAGCTCTTTTTCTCTGGGCACAAACGATTTCATGCTTTGAAATATCAGGCCATCATGTGCCCCAATGGCATCATCTGCCAGTTGAACGGCCCATACGTGGGCAGTCGTCACGATGCAGGTAAGTTCACAGTACTGATGATCGTCAGTATATACAGCTAATTGCTGCATAAGGTGACTCAGACTAACACGCATACAGTCAGCAAACGATCCGCTTGTGTGTAATATCTAAGTGCAGACCTAACGCAAGTTTTTTTTAGATTCGGAGCGGGAAACAACAGTATAATAAATGTACTAAAACAGGTCTGAGAGCACAAGGCTGTCTGGGAACTGTTGTCAAATTTTAGAGTAATTGTGAAGTAGCTGTGAACTTGTATCACAGGGACAAAATAAGCAAAAATTGCAAAAACAACCGTATCATAAAAGAAATTTTAAACAATGTTTTCAAGTGTACTACCTTATGACCAGTGTTTATGGTGAGATGGTAGAGCATTCAAAATTTTCTGACGATGTAGTGGGAGTGATGTCAAGAACAATGAAAAATATGCATCGTGGTGTGAAGATGATTCAATGATACGAACAGCATAGTTCCAAGGTTATATTTCAACAGGTGAGTAATTGATGGTACACTAATGCTGTGACACACCGAAGAGGCTCAGCTGCTGTTATAATATTGTAATTGAATGCGAGTATTCTAATGGTTAGGTGATGTATGTACAGGTGGTCAGTGAAATAAATAGGTATATCATTCCTAGCAAGGTGAACATGTTAAAATAATGGCATGTCCCAATTAACACTTGTGCCATAAACTGGTTTTCTTTTTGTAAGCACACATGTTTACAGAGAATCGCACATTTACATGAGGAATAATAGCCATGAAAGAGCATTCATTCACTAAGGAACAGTGGAAATATCTAAGTCTGATTGTCAGATACTGTGGTAGAACCCTGTTAAATTATTTAGATGGAATATCTGAAACCTAGTCTTGTTGCATAAATAAATGTGCATCAAAATACTATGCAGAAAGCAGTTTCCTCAGCATGTGTGTGCACTTAATGGTAACCAAGCTACACACGTACTTTGCAAGAATTTACTAAAAGCTATCAGATGTGATTCCAATTAGTAAAATGTTTCTGTGTGCTATAATTACAGGTATCCTCCGAAGGAGCAAGACGTACCAGAAACTTGAGCAGCTTGTGAAAGGACGAAGTTTTTGCCTCTACGGTGATCCGGCCTACCCCTTACGACCTTTGCTACCAAAGCCTTATGGCGGGTCTAGCCTTACCGTGCAGCAGCTTGCCTTTAACAAAAGGATGAGCACGGTGAGGCAGGCAGTTGAGTGGGGCTTTGGAAAAATAGCAGGGTTGTTTGCTTTTCTAGATTTTAGAAAAAATCAGAAGTTGCGCCAGCAAAATGTCTCGCGTATGTATAAAGTTGGTGCTATTCTTGCGAACTGTCACACCTGCATGTACGGTTCGCAGGTCACAGGATATTTTGGAGTGGAACCCCCGCAGCTGGAGGAATATTTGAGGCCACAACACTGACTCGGGTTTCTTCAACACAGCAGAAGCACATTATTTCATACATTTTTCAAGACACTCGTGCGTGTCTCTCTGTAGAGCCTTATTAAAAGATGAATGCACACCTACTAGATGAACTTATGAGCTGTGCTGTTGGAGGAGGCTCAGCATTTTGTTTTCATGCTGCTCGAGCATATTTTTTATGTTTTTAATCATACATTCATTATTGTTCTTACACTGGGTTTCCAGTCTTTCAAGTCTCTCCTCAAACAGAGCGACCTTTTTTTCTTCCAATGCCAGACGCCTCTCATCATACTCCAACATCCGGTGCTGGAGTTCAATTTCCTTTTGACGAAGAATGAAATCATTCTCCTCTCTCCTTGTCAGGAGCTCCAGCCCCATAGCTTGCAGGCCTCTAATTCCTGAAAAGTAGTGAAGAAATATCAAAGTACGTTCATCTCAAGACATCCCCATTGTTTTTACTCGCATCAATCACAAATGCAAATGCATTCATTAGGTTGACTTCTTTACTTTTATTTTGTTTTTACATCACTGTATGTGCTAAAACAATGTGTTCTATCTGCTAAACTGTTATTTGCTTGAACTACCTCTTTTGTACTTTCTTTTGACATAGCCTATTTTTAGCCATCAGGTACCCACTGGCCTCACACCTTAAGACATGTCGCGAAATCTGTTCTCTGCTTCATTGCTTTTTATTTATTTGAAGTGTTCACCATTGACTTAACTGGTTTGTGGCCTGTCTGTCCACATTACCTTGCAAATGCCTTCTTGTTAATCACACTTGTAACCCTTGAATGTTATTAATGTTCTATAGTATTTCCGCAATGGCATGACTTCTGCTGCTCCCATTCTATGGAATATTAAAGACACTGTTGTGCCTAGGAGACACTGTTGTGCCTAGGACAATCAAGGACCGAGGTGCTGTGCACCATACACAAGTGCAGAAGGTGCGAAGAAACATAGTTGAATTAATTCAATAGACAACAATAATAACACTGCTGGCATAAGGTACCACTTACTTTGGCTAGATAAGACTTTAATTGTTATATGTGCATAACAGTCAGACAGGAAACCACGAAATCACGCAGCAGTTATTACTAAAAACAATTCAATGGCTCAGAAAATGTTAACCGCAGGTACTTCGGCTTAATGAACACAATATTAGCCTTGTGCAGCTGCAATGCCATCTGTCATCTGTTTTCGAACAATGTAGTTTGCTTTGCCGTACCTGTTTGAGGAGCGCGTGCTTGTCGCTGTCTTTTCCGAGTGTGAATGGGCCCTTGTGCTTGTTCGTCCACTTCACTCTCTTCAGTAGCCTGCTCTGCTTGGGTGGTGTCCAGTGCTACAAGGGAATCAAATTTATAGCATACATTCTTATCACTTGCATTAGTTAGTGTGTCATTGTACATTTTGTTTGTTTCCTTTTATTTGATATTTGAACATGTTGCACATTGCTTGGCATTGCACGGGAATGATGACGTGGTTTCACTTGATGTACACAGTGGTAATTCTTTGTGCACCTGAATAAACACTGATATGTCAATGCCATGTCTCTACAAATACGCCCCTTCTTCATGAGTGTAATTAAACAGGGAATTCAGATTGCACTTCTGCCGTGTGTGTTTGACCCCCGCTCAGACAAAGAAAAACACCGTGCTTTAAGGAGCCTGCAGTACAAATTGTGAATTACTGAATAAACTATTTACTATCACTTCCTTTGCACCTACGTGATGGGTCAGCAGCCGACACTTGCTGACTTGGCCTGGTCGTGCTGCCTTCATCCCCATTGCCTTCTTCAGTGTAGCACACCCGATCCAATGAAGGCTCTTCTGTGTTTTCGTCGCGGCTGGCGTACATTGACAGCAACAAGTCTGATGCACAACCCTCACCTGCATACAAGGGGAAAAAAACAAAGCACAGGGATGGCACCAAACGTTTTTATTGGTTTTAAGAATAATACTGCAAATACACATTCAAAAGGAGTAGAATTTCATTTTTTCGGCCCTGCCAGTTACCTTCGCTTTCCATAGTCTTGTGTTTGCAAACATGAGTGAAGTTAACATATGTGCTGAAATTGGCGCGAGACAAAAGGGCAGGAGCAGCAGGAGCTAAAATTGAGTGTCTCGTGACAATCTAATCGTATTCTTGCTCTCTCTGTTGACAGGAAATAACTGATGGGCGCAACATTTTGGCTGCATGGTGCAGAACAATAGGCGGGCTCAGTATTTGCAAGTCTAAGAAGTGGTACATAACAACTCAGTAAACTAGGCTGGAGCCATGGACAAATACTAGACGTCTCAGTGCTCGCACTGTGATCACAGACGGCGCGGGCGCGCGTGTACATTTAAGTGTACATTTAAGGAACGTGTACTGCGACCCGTTACGCTCTCGTACACCGGGCGCGCAAGGTGGGCGAAATAAGGGCTCAAATGCAAACTGTATTTCACTTGCCATGTGTCTCGCCACCGTCTGACACGTTCATCGATGACGTGGCCGCGTCTCTGATTTGTCGCGCCAGGCGCTGTCGGACTGTTGCCGACGGCGCCGATGTATGCCGCCGCGGTCCTGTACCATTGCTCGTTCTCGGCAAAGTTCTCGGCACATAGCCGGCGTTTTTCATCAAATCGGAGATTTCTTGCAATAATTGCTCCCTCTCTCCATACTGCTCCTCGGTGCCAGACCTACGGAGAACAAGATCAGGTGACGTTGCGACTGTGCGTTTCACATATACTGAACAAAGTGCGCAAACATGACTGTGAAAAGTAGGGCACTCACCTCCTTAGGTTGGCGTTATCTTGCTGGCGAAAATACCCCACGAGGAGATCCACGCGCTCCTTGATAGCACGAATGGTGAACTCTCTCATCACGGCGAGCATTAAATTTCTAAGTACTTCCTCCCATGCTGCGGGGTTTTGGTAGGGGTCGGCAGCTGCTACTTCGCGCAGCAAACACAAGTCCTCGTCAATGCGGAACCGCTTACGGGGCCTGCGCTGCGCTGCAGAAGAAGCCGAACAGGGCAGCGTAGACACCACGTTCACACTGTACGGAGCCATCTTTCATTTGAAATCGCGGTCACTAGACCGTGACTAGACTGGCGCTGTTGATGCCCATGTGGCTTAACAGCGGCGCCCTAGCTGTGATAGCGGAACGACGCTCCGCGCTCCGCTAAGGCAGCTTCTAAGCGGACCGTGTTCCTCGCTCCGCTATCCCGCTTACGGCTAAGCGGACGGCGCATGCGCATTCGCGTTCCCGCTCCGCTAAGCTGCTTAGCGGAGCGTAAAGACGCTCAACTAAAACTCTCTATTGACTTGGTCCCTCCTTTTTCCACGCGCATGCGCGCGCTCTTCCACACGCCCGCTTGCACACCGCCACTCACTTCGCGCCTCCTTTCCTTGCTCCGCCCGCCGCTACTGACGTGGGCCTCACAGGTTACGTGTCTCGGTTGCGCCAGCTGTGCTATATCGCATGTACGCTTCGAAAGTATCAAGCGAAAGAGTGCAAAGGCTTTGCACAGACTGCAGTGGTGTGCGATGGGTACCGAAAGGGCGAGGCAGTAGGCGAAGCGATGGGCCGATGAAGTACGCGTGGTTGCGGAGTGCGAGGAAGACGTGCGGTCAGAGAACAGCGGCACGCCAAGTTTACAGCCACTTACGGGACGCAGACGCGTACTTTCGAAAGCACTTTGTCGAAGATGAATTTTGTGCGGCTCGTAGCCTCTGGTTCTGATCGCACATAGTCAGGGTGTCATTGTCGGGGCAGGGTGTCAAAACGTCCTGCAACTTCTTCGATACTTCGAAGTAAAGCCGTGACCTGGCCGAGTTGGCGAGTGTTAAAAGATTTTAGGATAAGAAAGAAAACCAGCAGTTTCGCCCGAAAGGCGAAGCATCGATGTTGGTAGCAAATTTGCAAGCGGCTGTACGAAGTAAGAATAGTACTTTTATCGGCTGCATAAACTTGTAAACAAATGCTTACTAACTATATTAACAAACATGATTTCATGCGTGCACCGGTAAACATGAACACATCTCACTCGATCACCGCGAGGACTCGCGGTTTAAACGTTGGAGTGGGGAAGCGTGGTAGAAGCAGAGAGCGAATTGCTTCAGCGATCGAACTGCACACGTGCTTCATGCTGCGTCTTGCTCCAACGCGAACTAAGCGTCGAAAGCACAGCGTATAGGAAACTACCAGCACTCGGCGCGCTTTGTAAACATCACAGATCGCTTTTAAGATGAGGCGCGCGCGACCGCGTCCTTTGTCCACATCCCAGATCGCTTTCAACATATGAGCGCCCACGCGGCGAATGCAGCAGCTGCCGGTAGCGGAAGGCTAAGTCCCAATTTGACCTTCGCTGAGCTTGAAGGTCAGCCTCAGGGAACGAGGCGCTTTCTGGATTTGTACCTGGAGTAGTTAAGCTATCGATGCGCACCTACATGCACACGAACACGCACACATACATACATGAACACACACAAACGCACGAAAAAGAAAACAGCCCATTTCGACTGACCTATGCCTTTTTTTCTAGCACAAAAGTTTATTGAGTTATTCGGTATTCATTCTTTACAGAAGGCGCATAAGCTTCCGAAAGTTACTCTTTTCACAGTGTCTCTCGGGCCTTCCAATGTGACAGTACTCGTGCAAGATTGCATCAGCGTGTCCAGCATCCTTTTTCCCCCTGTTTTAATTGCGCGTTAGAACAGAACATACTTATACGAATGCTGCAGCTAAATTCCGGTCATTTAGTTTCACATATTAAATATAAGCAGGAAATGCAATTCTGCCTAAAAGTCTTTTTTTTTGTACACACCACGCGCAAAGAAAAAAAAAAACATTTTATCGAATGCTGCGTTTACGAGCTGCCTCTTGCTGGGAAAACGCAAAAAAAAAGTTTCGCAGCCAGAATTTGTCTTCATGTTTCAGGTTATTTACACTACTTTTCTTTATCTTTTACTAATCCTTATTACCTTACTTTAGTGGTGATCTGGGGCTTTGGTGTAGAACAAAAGTCTACTTCGGAAACCTTTTTCCCGTTCTTGTTCTGACTTGCAGATTGCTCAACTTTACTTTGGTCTCGAAGAAAATATCTGCCTTGTTTTCAAATAAAGTCTTTACTCACTCACTCATTACCATCATTCTGTAACAAAGAACTACGCACACTTTAGCGGCCATAAGCGCTAGCCAGTGCTGAACTCTTGAGGATTTATTTTTTACTCATTTATATGCTGAAGAAGAAAGTATGGCTACAGAACAGCAAGCACATTGAAGAATTCTTCTGTAAGGCGACGAAAGAATGAAAAATGACTCCACAAGAGATGAAAAGGAACTGGTCCTCTTAGAACAAGGGCACTAAAGATGATTCGTGCGATGCATTTTGTAGTCTATAATGTTAAACAAAAAGAGAGATGCCAAAATGCTGAGAACAATACCGTCAGTTCACGAAAGAAGCTGCTGAAATGTGAGATTCTTAGAGTTCCGATGACGGCTTTAGAAATACGAACCAGCGATCAAACTTCAAGAATGCGTTCCTCTTGACTGAAAAAGAAAAGAGGTCTCGTCAGAAGATAGTGCCAGCAGACCGAGTTTCATATTTGAACTCTAAAAAACAAATATTTTACACGCAGCACATTCTTCTGCCAGTCTTCCCCCGCCCTCTCCTCGCGATGAGACTGTATCAATATACTCGAGAAGGTATGTCAAGCTAACTTTTCTTTGGCAGAGCGCACGTAGAACTAACATAAGCTTGTGGTCTTCCACCTGCGTCTAAAGCTGTGCATAAGCGGGTGTTCAGTATTTTCCAAGGTAGAAAAATAGCGATGGCAGCTCGGCATTTTTTTAGTAGTGGCTGGGCCATGTTTCTTTTCCCTCTAGCAGTTGCCTTTAGCGTTTTTTTTGTGATTGTTTGTTTTTTACTTAAAGAGTTTTTGTATCCGAGAAATAGATAATGAATGGGTTGTATTTATGAAATAAGAAAAGGATGAAAGACGACAGTAAAACATTCATAGAGTGACAAAACGCAGGCATCGCAACGAAACTTGAAGGTATGTTACACAAGATCAGCAAGTAACGAAATTTTAGCGGAGTAGTTATAATTGCAAAGAATACAAAAAAGACGACACAGAATAAGCGGCACCCTTTCAATGACTTGGTCAAGCAGCTGCACTGCAATGAGTTCCTTCATATGACATTGTAAGCCTAGTCATTTAACCTAACGAATGTTTTGTTTGCATAAGGAATGCGTAAGATCAGTTTTTGTCTGAGCGCCACAGTGATCTGCTCAATACCTTTTCTCATATTGTTCCCCTGCACGAGGCGAAGCTCACCCTAATTGGTGGATAGGGTTTTCTGTGATATGATGAAATTCATACTTCTCTGGCCTGCAAGATGCGTGAGTCAGTCTCCGAAGATGTACACGTTGACAGCGCAACACACATTCGCAACTGACAATCGACCCCAATTTTTTTATACTTTAATTCGAATAGAGGCATACAATTTGCATGCTTTTAGTGTGCGCGGGAGCTCGGAAGCGAGCATCGACACAAACACCGTGGACACGACCTAACTAGCGGTGTCGTAAATCTCGGAAGCCATGTAGTTGGTTGATTCAGTTGTGCACCCTCCACATGATGGCGCAGAATGGTTGTTTATTTCACAGTGCATTTCAGGTTTAGTTCGATCAGAAAATTAATTTCATGTATTTTCAAGCTACTTTGAATAATACATGTTAAAATAATTTTGCAATAGAGAAAAGTAAAATTACAACGAGTTGTTTCATTCGAGCAACGCAATTTGGAGGTCTTCCATCACAGCGGTGTACATTTATTGGTTATAACCCAACAAATATGCGTGGAGAAGCGGAAAAGAAGCTTCAGCTTTTCTCAGGTAAACCCTTGTTACGTTGCATGAGTGGGATCGCCAAGTGATGTGAAGGCGTACATTGTAGTGCAGCTCCTTAGCACAGTCATGGACTCAGGGCTGCTACGTTTTTAGGAAATGACACTCTAAGGGTATTGGCCAAGGATTCGGCAATGAAACGGGACCGTTTGGGAAAAGTTATAGGAGAAAGTAAGCGAAAGAAAGTGAAAACTGTATATTTAATGTTTAGACAGCCTAACTACGAAGAGACAATATTAGAAAATATATATGAACAAGGTGAAAGAAAACTTGGAGACAAATTGATTAAGAATATTATGGGAAAATTTGAGGAGTATCTAATTTCGTATGTGGTCCGCCTTTCTTAATCAGCGTTGTTGACCTGGCAACCACTGCGTTTTGTGTCAGCGATGACTGGACGCAAAAGACGACGATGCACGCTGTTTATCCTTATATCCGTAATATGTACTTCTAAGATTTAGTGGGAATAAATAAGTTGTTTAATGTTTTTATGATACCTTCATTGTTACTCGCTAAAAGCATGTTGTAGAGCCTAATAAGGTTTAAAAGCATTTTTTTCTTGCGAGTAGGAGGAAGAATAGGAGGAATAGTGCTTGCTCCGTTTGCTTTTAGGTACATTTAAGGCTTAATTTTAACAATAAAAAAGAAGCAGATTTCATATTTTAAAGTGCTCTCTTTAATTTGATTCGCTGAAACCATTTCGTGAACTCAGATGGTGACTCTATAGGCAAATTTTCTTTCCATCGCAAATGAAATGCGGTTGAGAAGTAAAATCGCAGCGCACAATTCAAAGTAGTGTGGTTCGTGATTCCAACGCATGCAAATTCGTGAATGATCTTAGGAAGTTTCCTTTGCATTCCTTCCCTGGTTTGGCGTGGCGACGGCGATCTACGGCTGTGATGGTCGGTACCTCGGCGGATATATTTGGGCACATATATAGAAAAAGGAGCTTTATACGCGCGCTGAATGCGATAGCACCCGCTAACGGACTTGTACAACTCCGGTACGCTTACCAACAAAGTGGTGCCAATATGCGCCCCTGCGTTGTCTGTAATGAAACAACAATTCCTACGTACAACCTGACCATTTAACTACGCCTCACAGGTCGCTCTAAAGCACACCGCCTACTCAACGGAATAGCACATTATATTCAGTGAATTCGTTAATATATTCGACTTTTCTTTATTTAGCCATGCCGTATGTATCAGTGGATTTGTGCCTATTCTAGAGCAATCTACTAGGTTTATTATGCGTCACGGGGCTACATCAGGCACGGAATCCTTAAATGCTGCTAGATACGTGTCGTACGTTTCTGTACCATGCACCTATAATCTCCCTTATGCACCACTTTCGCCTTTGCGATATCGCTGCGTAGGTGGATGTATGACGTGGTGCATCCGCCTATATTGTTGTTTGAATTTTTGCATAGCTTAGGAGCAGTACTGTGCATAAACGCAGAAATTGTATGCCATTGAAGTTTTAACCTTTCGTGTGAATCAGGAAAAACATCGCACTAAGTTGCACGCTTCGTGCGACGAAAGCAAACATAGTCGGACGCATCGCTGTTCGTTGTATGGTATTTAACGCACGCCGCATGACTGACGCTTCGATTTTGGTTCAAGCACATCTGTTGGATGTGCATGCTTTTTTCTCATATTATTTTTGTTTCCGAGGCTTCCAGCATGATATCAGCAACAGCAGCAATGTTAATATGAACATAAGTGGTGATACAAAGGGGCAACCAAAGAGAACACCGGGTACTTTTTTCGTTAGAAGTCGGTCATTTAGAGCAGGACTAAGGACAACAATATATGTATATATATATATATATATATATATATATATATATATATATAATATATATATATATATATGATATAAGAGCTCTGATTATATGAGGTAAGTAACACCAACAAGTCCGAGACTCAAACCAAATAGCCAGAATGCAGCCTTAAAAGCAACGTGGGAGCCTCAGAAACTTAAGGAAGAACTAGCTGACTTCTGAAAAGCAGGATGAAGAAAATAAAGAAACGGAGGTTTCATTGGGAATAAGATGAGTGACCGAGACTTGCTATGAATCAGAAGAAAATGGCATGGAAACGAAGAGGAAGCTCTGGTCAGCTGGAACAGAAAGCAATCGACGACAGAGTGACTGAGGGTCCGAAAGAGAGAACTAAGCAAAAAAAAAAAAAAAGAACGAACTCGAGAGAGAGACAGGGAGAGAGAAAAAGGAGGCGCAATAAACTGGGAAATAAATGTGACAAACGAGCGGCCAGGTTTCACAGCGAGAACTGAACTTTTTCTTTCTTTTTTTTTTTTTGCCGCCGGCAAATTTACGCGGTAGCGGATCTTGTGACGTTGGTGTTGGAGGTTCTGAGAAGCGCTTTTGTCGAGAATAAATGCTCAAAAAAAGGGAAGTCAGAGAAAACTAACACAGAAACTAAATGAGTATAAACGTAATAAAACAAAGAGAATGATTGGTGGAGGCTTCGCCACTCACTGCATTGCGACCTCCGTTGCGGTCCACTGCGCATGGCGGACGGAGCACCACCCTCAATCTTGCTTGCCGCTTACCACTATTGATACCAATCTTAAAACTTTCTTTCGTTAATTTATTCGTTTGTTTGTGCGCTTTTATGGAGCGAAGCGCTTTGCCTTGCCATTCCGTTTTATTTTCCCATTTGCTTTCTACAGTTTACTTCGTCTTCAATGCGTGAACTGTGCACAGAGAGAAATAGCAGAGAGCTACAGCAAAGCGCTGAGTGTTCTCAGGTTCCCTAGGGCGCGCCAGGTTGCCGTCGGCTCCTTTTAAGATGTTTGTAGGTCATTTCTCCATTGTGGTTCACCATATTTTCTTTTACGGTCACAACTTTAGATCCGCAAGGTTTGCTGTTACCGCTATTAAGGTGCGCTGTATGGAATGCCCCTCCTCCTAGTGTCTGTAGGGCACGGTATATGTGCTGGTAGACGTAAATTGGCGAAGCAATAAAGAAAGCCTGGCAGAGTTCAAGCAGCCTTCTATTACTATTACTCGAAATCGAACGGGCAAGTATTTTATACAAACCAGTATTTTTGTTATCGGAATGGCAACATTCCTCATTTACTGTCGCGTTCCCAAAGTAAAAACAAAAATGATAATGATAAATTTAGGTCCTACACGCCGAGCCATTCCACACTTTCTACGAATGACGTAACCGTCATATCGAACCGGTTCCAAAGCGAGCAATTACAAAATACGGCCCCGGGTATACTTTTGAGCCCTAAAAAATTACACGTGATGAAGAAGCTTTGGGCAAAGTATAACGTCATGGATCAACTTATAGAGGAACAAAAGGCCTGACTTAATAAGGCTTGATTTTAGACACGTCTAATAATAATAATAATAATAATAATAATAATAATAATAATAATAATAATAATAATATTTATTGCCACAAAATATACAAAATAACACAAGCAGGCCGGTCTAAGCCTAATAATAATAATAATAATAATAATAATAATAATAATAATAATAATAATGAGCCGCTGTGTTGGTGCCGCGTCTTCGGCGTTGCGCTGCTAAGCCCTAGAGAACGGGATTAAATGTCAGCTGCGGCAGCCGCATTCCTCAGGGGGCGAAATGCAAAAACGCTCGTGTACCTTGCACTGGATTCATGTTAAAGGACCCCAAGGGTTCAGAATCAGTCCGGATTCTCCCACTACGGCGGGCCTCATAATCATATCTTGGTTGTAGTACGTAAAACACCAGTATTGAATTTTTTAAAGGTTAGTAATAATGATCGCCCATAGCATGATGTACACAGCAGACATGCATGTCACAGACTACGACCCTGCCTAATGATGGGTGGTTTTTCGTTGCTGGCCTGTACAATGAACAAGAGGACTGAAACCAAGCACACGTGAGAGACATTATTTAAGATATCCACAGAACGGCGAGAAGAACTTCGAACGCTAGGTGCAAAAGCAAACACAACTGTTAGAACCCGTGTAAGAGAAATAATCCGTGATTCGAAGAAAGCCAAGTCTATGATAAAATGGAAACTCCACATATAAGACAGTATACTTAAGCGTTCTCTGGTGTTTTGGGAGCTAAGGAGGGTACTGAGCTTTAAAATAAAAATGTGGTACATTTTGAATGAGCCACACAAATTTGAAATGAAAGAGATGGTTCAAATTCACTTTACTATGGCCTCCAACAATGACATTTCTGCCATTTGAGAAAGAATTAGACAAGAAAAGAGTTTCCGTTATTCACTTGTTGCTAATTCAGGAATGAAAAGGACTGCAATTCTTCAGATCATGGCAGTGAAATTAGGACTGCTGCCTTTGGGTCAAGACTCGTTAAATGAATGGGATGTAACTTTCTTGTAGACCTCAATGCATTGTCTGAAAATATCAGTTAAGCCGATCTTTGCCCTTCAATCCTTCCCCAGGAAACAAGTCATACCCGCCAGGTGGCTTAGCGGCGATGGTGTTGCGCGGTTAAGCACGAGTTCGCGGGACCCAATCCCGGCCGTCGCGGCCGCGTTTCGATGGGGGCTAAATACAAGCACGCCCATGTACCATGCAATGGGGGCGAGTTAAAGAACCTCAGCTGGTAAAAATTATTCCGGAATGTCCCACTACGGCGTGCCTCATAATCATATCGGGGTTTTGGCAAGTAAAAGCGCAGAATTAATTTTTTTAACAATTCGTGCCCGATTACAGGAAGTGATGAAAAAATATCCTGAAAAGTCTTAGCGATAATGCAGATAGCTACAAACGCAACAAGACGTAAACGTCCGAAGGGAACAACAAGGTTTTTACATTGCTTGAAAAACTTTTTTTCTGGTACACTCGGCTGAGTTCCTAAATATGCATGTGAGTCAACAGTTCGTTCTTTCGGTAAATCAGCTCCGGGGCATACAGCAGCGACACGGCTCGGAAACTAACTGCGATAAGTGTTGGTAGATAAGCAGCAGCTGCCCAACCAGTTGAAGTAGCAAGGGAAACACGAAGATACCAAAAGACAATCTAAAAGAGCCGAGTGGAACTTGAGAATCAAAGATAGAAAGTGGCAAGTAGTGACCAATAGTTGAAGTTGAAGTTGAAGTTTATTCATATGCAAAACATACGTAAATCAAGGTAATATACAGGCCAGGGTCCCAAAGTAATAATACTGAAAACGGGACCCTCGGTTAGTAAATACAACAGAATTGTAAAATTGTTGGCAGCATAACAGTGGATAGCATAATAACATATTAGTTGCAAGAAAAGCAAATGATAACGACAGAAAAAAAAAGAAAAACCCAACAAATTAGGCTCTAATCGATGTAGTGTAACAGAAATAACAACGGAAGTGCAAAAAATTATACAATTGTTAAAGGAAAAGAGAAAAAATGTGACGCAATGTCAACACTGCAAAAAAACAAAAAGAAATAAACGGGTGATACTTATTAGTTAGGTGACTACGAAAATACAAATATTTATTACGAAAAATTACCAGAGGTTAGCAGAAAATCTTTTAGCGAAGTTTTGAAACGCTGAAATGTAGGTAGTATATTAAGCGAAGCAGGAAAACAATTCCAAAGTGTAATGGTAGCAAATGTAGATGTTTTTTTACCATAGTTAGTGCGAACTGATGGTAACAAAAATTATTATTAAAAGCGAAGCTAGTAGGGCTTGTATGTCTAAGGGAGCTGCTTGAATATATTAAAAGGTCAGCTGGGAATCGAGCAATTTATAAAACATAATTGCTAAATTGTAGTTGAATAATCTTTTTATACATGAAACTTTGTACTGCTCAAGCAGGCCGATAGCATTAGAGCGCAATGAACTGTAGGTGATGCTACGGATCGCTTGATTTTGTATATGCTGAAGACAAATTACATAGATATGTATTACCCCAAATGATTTATTCGTACTTAATGTGTGAATGAATGAACGCAAAGTAGAGTGAAAGCAAAGCACAAGGAGAAAAATAGAGTCGTGCCTTAATAAGCGCATGGATACCAAAAGCGCAATTCAGCTTGACATGGTTGATGTGCAGCTGACACTTCAGATCGCTGTCTAGGATAACACCTAGAAATGAAACAGAGTGGCTAATAGGAATAGAATGATCGCCTAAGGTTAACGAAAGAGGTATAACTAGTGACTTTTGATGCGAATGGAACAGTAAAAATTTCGTTTTAGATAGATTAATGACTAGATCGTTGTCATTGCACCATTTAATTAGGTGGTCAAGAGTCTCATTTAGTTTGATTAGTAGAGAAGAGATACACTTATTAAAATTAAATTATTGGGCTTTACGTGCCAAAACCACTTTCTGATTGTGAGGAACGCCGTAGTGGAGGACTCCCGAAATTTTGATCACCTGGGGATCTTTAACGTGCACCTAAATCTAAGTACATGGGCGTTTTCGCATTTCGCCTCCATCGAAATGTGGCCGCCGTGGCCGGGATTCGATCCCGCGACCTCGTGCTCAGCAGCCCAACACCATAGCCACTGAGCAACCACGGCGGGTGCGATATGATACACTTATCAGCTATAGATATAGTTGTATCGTCAGCATATAGAACGTAATGACTTAAGTGTGTGACGTCTGGGATATCATTAATGTAAACAGAAAAAAAGCAAAGGCCCTAGTATTGAGCCCTGTGGTACCCCTTGGTTAAGTTCTCTAGAACTGGAAAAAGTTTCACAGGCATAAACAATAAATTCCCTATCAGACAAATAACGTTTTAAGAAGGCTAGGGCAGGGCCAGTTATTCCATATGCTTCAGTTTATGAAATAAAATCATGTGATTAATAGTATCAAATGCTTTAGTAAGGTCTAAGAAAACTGAACCAACGAATTCATTATTGTCAAGACTACTCTTAATAAAATCAATTAAGCGATCAGCTATCAGCGACCGAAGGAAAGCAATGCCAGAAGACCTCCGGGAAAGCCGACGAGGAGGCATGTCTGGATCGGAGATGACGTCCGTCGCAATGTAACAGGCGCAGATAGATGCTAACGAGCAAAAGAATGTTTATCCCGAACAAGACCTTCAATGCCTTCAGTCGTCAAGCACGCCTAGTGGGGTCCATCTTTTGATGATGGATGGCCAGAAAACGCCAATACTACGATATTAAATGTCGCTCAGAGCCGGCTGTGTTTCTTCGATTCACCTCTGCAGCACTCCATCTTATGAATCGAAGAACGACTATCGGGAGGCATTGACATTTCTGCTACTGGTCACCCCTTCGTTGCTAGCCATGCACACATCTGGTGCCGCGTAGCGCGGCCTCCTGGTCAGCAGGAAAAGACCTAGAACATCTGTAAACATATTTTGGGAGGCTTGATGTTGAGACGAAAACTTCCGCATTGTGCGGTTTTGTACAAGGAGAGCTGTTATACTTGATTGCGTTGTGCCAAATGGTGATCTAACGTATTTGAGACAGGTGTTCCGAGACAGGACGTTGGACAAGACAGGTTTTTCGGTAGAGCAGATTTATGATCTAGTCTTCAGATACTGTATTTCAAGAGCTCGCAAGCATATGATATAAAGTACAGTTATTTTTATTTGTATTAACTTAGACGTTTCTCACTCATCTACTGTTCAAGTGCTTAAGTGCTTGTTAGGCTTTGATAAGCAACTTCCCAATTAGCTGTAAGGAATCTGGAACCTTCTTGCTGGCTCAGTAGCCTATAGTCAACCAGTGTAAGGGTGAAGCTTTTTAGAAAAACAACGTAAGTTCAAATTTTAACCGTTAATTATGGTATTGTACTGTGGCTGTTTGGCTATATTATGTCTGTGTCTTTATTTCAGCACACGTTCACGCAGCTTTCGTCCTCACGTAAAGTATTTTGGCAGAAATACTAATGTTAAAGCCGAGGTCATACTCATTTATGGTGGGTGAAGGTGTTATAATGTAATATAATCGCACTTGAACTTGGCACGGACCACCACGGCAACGCCGACAATGCCCTCAACGATGGTAGTGAAAATGCACCTGGAGTGTTTCTATAATTGCTACCGCAATAAAAAGTTGTGTAAATATCATCAGTGTAGATATTAGGGCTTGTTTGTGTAACATCTTGCAGTTTTGTTCTGCAGCGCAAACAGCACAAACACGTAGAAGATGGAGCTATTTGCGCTACAGAAGATACTGCAACCTTTTACAGAATACTGAGTGAAGGACAACACAGACCCCTGTGATTAAGGACGCTAATAGAGGGTGATAGATCCTGTCACCATTTTCATGTGGCTTTGTTTTTAGCACTGAATCAATGTCATGCGCGAACTTCCTCTATCCTCACTCACTTCAAGATCGCAACCCGGGAGAAACATTCAGGACGCGTGGGAAAAAATGGCTGTTACGATTGCCTAGAAGTATATTTAAATTGTTTTCAATTTTTTGTGCATCAGGCAAGGCAAACCATTCAAACGCATGGCGTATAAGAAAAATCATTGATTTTTTAGTGGTACTTTTATAGTGCAAAGCTTTTGCAAAAGTAGCCGTATGCAAAATTCTTCGACATAACTACCATGACATGTCAACTGAACATACACGAGTCAATCGACAGAGTTCGATTTCCTAAACAACGCTTCCACTACGCAATAAGGAAGAGCCAAAAGCTAGGCTGGCACTCTAATGATACCTATTTTGCCTACCAAATTTAGAAACGCAAGATTGCATGCGTATTCAGCCCCATTTAAAGACTACTATACACAATAATCATGTTTGCCTTTGGTGAAATGTATGGAAGAAATTTTCACGTATTTCAGTTGAAAAACTAGAACCTCTGTTGAAAAACTAGAAACCAACAAGAAAGCGGCACTCTTTCCCACATTTCACGCAACTATTCACCGTAAAAAAATTAAATTAGAGGGTAAAAGAATTTTCGAACCATATGTGCTCTAATCTCAGAAGAAATATTTCATGGTGAGCACGCAACGACCTTGTTATTTCGGGCAGTGTGCGTGCCGACTCGGCGAAGAGAAATGTACTCAGTTTCCTTCTTATTTCGAGTCACCTGCGGTAATGGAGCACAAAGAATTCATGAACTGCCTCTTATGCTTTTTTTCATCTTACGAGTGAGTCTCGTTTGCAAAATGACCTCTTTATTTTCGGATTATAATGTCTGGGTAAAAACATTCCGGCTAAGCGTACACTCGTACCAGGTACCCAGGTACCCAGGTACCAGCACGTTGGCCTCTTAGCACCATGCAACGCCAGAACAAATTTTTTAATTAGCGTATTTAAGGAGGTCTCGGTACCTGTGGGTGGCGCAGTTTACAAGTATGACATGATTGTTGTGCTCAAAGAACTGAAACTAATGGAAGCAACGATTAGAAAAAATACAGCATCATTTCTATGTATGGTAAAAACAAAGTACTTCTGGGAAATCCCGATAAAAATGTTCCTCGAAATGTGCAAATGTGGTCCGCCTTTGAGTGCCACATTTCAACCAGTACCTGAAGCCTGTTGACGCCCCCCCCCCCCCCCCCCCCTCCTTAAAATATTTCATTAAAACTGAATGAGTTCGTTTATGAAGGCGCCTCAAGCAAGCAAGCAAGCCAGCAGACTCCAGCTCGCGGGAAGCGGCATCCACAGCACGAAGTCATCATAAATGAAAGAGCACAGCTAAGACACATCCTCAGAGAGCACCTTACGCATGGCGACGCACCCATTTACCCTTAAGAAAGCAGCGTTGACGACCTAAGGGCAATACGGGCGTCTATGGAGACAAAGAGGAGTGGACCAAGTTTGGATGGAAGCCGAGAGGGGAGGCTGCCTTCACGGGCTCGTTCCTATAGTAGCCTGTTCGCCCAAGGCAAGTCCCTGGTAGGTTCCCCAACGAGATGCAAGAAACAAAGGCGCAGTGCACAGAACGACTTGCTCCAAGTCGTTACGGGGTGCTTGGAAGAAGGGGGTAGGTCGCTATATATAAAGAATAGCTGGCAGGCTATCGCGCCGAAGCTCATCGTGCACGCGATATTAACGTGGTTTGGCGCCATCCGCGGAGCGTCCTAACTGCCTCGTGGATCAACTAAATGGCACCATGCGGGGAAACTTTATCTCTCTGCACAGTGTTTCGTATAAGGCGACCAAAATGTTTGTTATATATATGTTAGTTATATTCCGAGCAGGGCAGGCCAAGCTCATGCGAGCTTCCAGCTATCGATCCGCCAAAGTGCGGGAACAGGCTGCTCCTTTATGGTGGAAGTGCTTCACTCGTAGCCGAGGGCTTGGTGGATAGGTCGTACGTTATGACGCGGAACGAAGCTTGAAGTTCGAGGTTTCAACAAAGTAGCCACGAAATCGATGAAATTCTCTTATCCGCTCAAGATAGACAAATTGTCGTTCGCCAGATGAGAGAAATACAGGTTGACCTTTTTTTATTCTCCTCGGTCGGTCTAAAGAATTCAACGTGGCTCCCATTCCTTTCGTAAGACTAAGCTACTCTGCATGCATGATTATTCCCCTGGAGAGTTTCATTCTCGGTTTTCTTTGTGTGATTCGTCATGCTACAGGCGCTGTCCTTTGTGAACGCAAGACCATACAATCAAAAATTAAATCTGTACGAAATGCTTCATTGAATAAGAACATAGACTCTGCCAAGTGGTATAGCCTGCAGTTGCCTGCAGATTGTTTGTGATATTCGCCTTTAATCAACCGCTCCAAAGGTTGGGGCGACACGCCAGCGTTGTAGGACTAATTATTCAAATTGTTATACTCTGGTTTTGAACGCCTCGAAGCTACACAGTGAGCCATGCGGGACACCGTAGTGGAGGACTGATATGTAATTGCGACCTTCGGGACCGAAAGCAAACTAAACGCATAGTTTGTTCATTGTGCGCTCATTCGAATGCGGATGATTTTTTTCGGAAATTGAACTCAAGATCTTGTTTCCACTAACAAAATCCCGTATTCCTCTGATACGCCGTGGTGAGTTTCTATTATGGGCATTGTTATAGGCAGACGAACTGGTTTCATAGAACGCTTCGTAGTTGTATTGCTGTATTCCACCATTTGGCAGGTGTGAATGCACACTTCAAAGTCAGTAACCAAGCTGACGTCCCCATGCAATGTGGCGCGGCTTTGTGGCCACAGTTGTCTGAATTATCATCGCGCTACTCTTGAGAAATCGTGATGTCTGTCCCAACGAATGTCATGCCTCCTTGAGATTTTGATACCTCTTTAGAAAAACCACCAAAGAAACACTTCAAATTCGTCAAACTACATTCATGGAGGAGGCGCTGAGCCGTAAACGAGCTTATGGATGGTTCGGGCTGTTGCAAAAGAAATGGACGTTAAAGTCTATGCTTATTTTGGCTGACCTTCGTCCACTCGTACCTGCGAGACGGTCGAAAAGGTTCGACAAGAAATCAGAAAGAGTCGGCGTAGCTCAATTGACAAGATCTCAAATGCTGCTAGCCTAAGTTGGAGCTCATGTGAGGGAATTTTGACAGCGTAACTAGGCATGAGACGCGTTGCAGTGATGTTTGTTCCTCACCTGCCTAAAGAGGACATAGGACGTGTGCAAATAAGCCATGTGGCCAGGGGGACACAAGGTGAGATAAATATCGCTTTCAGCACCCCAATGAACTAAAATTGAATAATTAACTTTTTGTTGATTGCAGTAAGTAGGTATGTTTGTATTGAAAAGTTAGAGGCAGTCGTGTTTCTACACCGTATTGGAAGAATTCTTCTAGAGTGTCTGGGGTCCGAGATATCTGACTCCAAATTTTAATTCTCGTTCGCATGACTACGCATGCAAGGCAGTTAGCATCGGCGCAAAGGTTCTCCTTGATGTGACGCGGCTGTTGCGTGTGGCGTTTAGTCTGACAACGGGGCGGAGGCATTGGCAACGGTGATAACTTTCTCCTTTTCCCTCTCGGCTGGCGAAATCAAGATACGGCATCGCGGTGTGCCGTGCAGTTGTTGTTCTTGCTTGCAATAAAACTTACAATACTTGGAAACCAGCAGTCACTTTATTTACGTAGCCCAGGCAAGGACCATGCCCGCTTGTCTAGTCACCATTACAACGGGTACTGCCCTCCGGCTTCTCCGCTCGCACCATTATCACGACATGGCAGCTGTCGCCATCGTGACAGGCTGAGCGTTCGTGTGTTACCATGTTACCACAGCTGTTCCGGGTTCCGATTTTTTATTTCGCGAGCAAAGAGGGGAAGGGGGATAGTTATCATCTTTGCCAATGTTTCCGCCCTGTTGTCAGACTAAACGCCGCATGCAAAAGCGGCGTCACATCAGGGAGGAGCTTTGCGCCGATCCTAACTCTCTTGAATGCGCAATCATGCGAGCGACAATAAAAAAATTGGAGTCGGATATCTCTGAGCACAGACATGCTAGAATTCTTCCAACTGATACTTTGTAGAAACACGACTGTGTCTACCTTTTCATTACATACATACACCCCTACTGCAGTCAACAAAAAGTTAATTATTCAGTTTTATTTAATTGGGCGGCTGACAGCGATAATTATCATCTCACATTATGTCCCCCTGACCACATAACTTATTTGTAAAGGTGGTCTTCGCCTGCCTCCCAATGCCTAGTTTTAAGAAAACCATAAACCTTAATGTTGAACACCCTGTATATTTCAGTGTTACGTAGATTTTCAAGCGACTTGAAAACGTTGCCGGCTGCTACACATTGGCAAAAACAATGAAATAAATGAACCTGTTACATACAAGGACATATCCCCACCGAGAAAAAACACTCAACCGTGTACCTTCCCACTCGTTTTATTAGGACATTTACGTTTTAATTCAAACTTACAGCAATATTCGAATTAGAAGTGTATCAAGATGTATGCAACACATCTTAAATATCATTACTTTCAGCAGTATCTTTGGTGTTAATGCATTATCTCTGTGCACAGACTTGTGTAAACAGCGCCTTAGAGGGTTATACGGTGGGAGTAATGATAAATACCTTTCACCTCCAGTGAAGCAGAATTTACGGAACTTGAATTACCTTAATGAAGAGCCCCTGCTGCACAGTTCTCCATACAGTATTAATGATGTCTTGTGCTCCAATACTTAAAATTTATCGAGATTCAGGCATTATTTACGCGCAGACTTTCGATCTATGAATCAGGGAAAGAACGCGGCCTATAACAGGCTGATGAACGTTACTCAAGGAAAGCCTGAATGGGCGATGTCTCTACAAGTAATTTGCAGCTATTGATAAATGTAGCCATTCGGTATAGCAAAACTAAGCACATTTCTTGTTCTGAGACCATCATATTTCAGCTTTTTAAGCGTGTGTGGTGCTAGCTGCAGATATTGGAAATATTAGAGGATAACCTTTAACGAACATAACCTTTAACGAACATAACCTCGTGAAGAAATTTAGTCATGCGAATCTGTAATCGCTCACTATAATGTATGCTCACTTTCGTGAGTTACACACGCTGTAGATAAGAACAAAAAAAAGAACAAAGGAACTGTGTCTATCAGTAATATGTAGTGGCTTTATACTGCGTAATGCCTTTAACGGCCTACGTTCTTTATCCCTCAAGTTACAATGCGACAAGAGGAGAAGCCGTACGAAGACATTGGCACTGATACGCGGCATAAACAATGAGGGGCGCCTAAGCGAATAGCACGTATACGTTTGTCTACCTTCTCCACTGACGTATATATCTTCTATATTTAAATAACAAAAAAAAGTTGTGCTAGTTGTAATCTTATTATGCGGTGAATGCCAACAAACAGGAAGGAAACAAAAAAGAACAACTAGGAAGAAACAAACAGATGGGCAGGAAGTGTACAGAGCTAACAAATGAATTTATGTCATGAAAACAACCTCTTTCTAGACTAAACGGAGCGCTCGTGACAGCACTGCAAGTTACTTCAAAGCCATTCCCCTTACTACACACGACAATATTTTCAAAATATGACGAAGCTCTTTACTTCTGAGGAACACAGATGGCGGGTTCACATACTTGTCGGCTTCTTGCCTGGACCAAGTTTGTAAATATTAAATGCTTCTACACTGTCCCTTTCCTGTTGTTTCTTAGTTTCTTCGAAAACAATGGAAGCGTTACTAGAAAGGGGAGTGCAACCACAATGTTTACAATGTATGGGATGGTTTCCGACCCTGTCAGTTAGTTCCAACTGCAACGGGTGGCAACTTTGGAATTTTGGCATCGTCAGATACTTCCAGGCTGTTTCGAGAGGCAGATTGGAACAGGGCAAGAGAATTGTTGGACTTTGAATGATGTTGCGCCGAGAAATTACGGAACAGGAGGTGACAGAAAAAGGTACACTCTGAGCACATGCTTATCACGTGGGCTTAGGACGTATGTACTGCAGGAGGAAATCAAATAGTTTCACACTGTGGTAGCCAAGGTGCATGCTCGATATGTGCTTCAAGTATCGATCTACACTCTTCGCCTTCATACTTTGCGTTTTTATTCCCAGCGGCCTAGAGCCGTCCCCTTCCTTAAAATAAAGGCTTTATTCATTCATTCATTCCCAGCTGTGTACGTCTGTTTTCGTTTCTCTTCTGTGAGCGCGCGGCATGCGTCAATGGGCGCGGGTGCCGCATCATCATCTTGTCGCTTGCAATTTCGCTTACCTTCTTTTTCTGCGCCACTATGACGACGCCTATCTACACAATGACGTGAAAAATAGAGTGAAACATCGGTGCGTGCAAATATAACTCATGCGTGGAGCTGGCGTGGAAGAAAACGAAATGATAAATAGATATAATGAGAGTTGCGTTATAATGTTACTGGGGGAAGCTTAATTTTCTTTTACGAAACTAGACTTTGAAGAAGCAGTCAACATCGAAAAAAATAAAGCATATCAGAGAAAAACGACCGTCCGATACAATATGATAATCCAAATCGCAAATAATAAGTCACTCAGAGCTTTACGAATCGATGACGCCGCTGTACCGCTAATGGAATACAGGCAGTTTGCATCCTTCCCGGCTGCTAATGAATGGATAAGGCAAATCGTGCGTCCCACTCTTTGAGGCTTTTACTTTAACGGAACCGATGCACGGATTTTCATTACAACAAGCTTGGTGGCACGCACAACCCACACGTGCCATGACTCACAAACGCTGAGATTCAAATCAATACCTCTGAAAGAAAACAAACGTGCTTCAGTGAGTGTTTTCTATCTTACACTATAATTGAATTTTATAGCGTGGTCATTTCTTTATACGCGCTGGCTAAAAGTATGTAGATATCCTAAATATTGCTCACTAACGCTGGCACGAAAAGAAAGAAGAGCAATAGTGTACATGGGCACAACTGAAGTTCCTTAGTGGAAAGTAGGAACTTCGTTGTTTCAGCTAAGTTACACCGATCATAAATGATAGGGTTTCAGTAGTCTGTAAAGTTGGACAAAATATTCGAGGAGACGAAGTCATGTGGGTAACCGCCACCATCGAAAAATCAGAGAATTGTGCGAGAAGACAGCAGAATCCACTGCACTTGGGGACAGAAATTTGCGAAACTAGAAATTGTGCGGAAAAGGCTGCGTAAATACATGAAACGCCACGAAGCAATGGGAAGCCAGCACAATGGCTCAGCCGGCAGCTTGACATAATAATTGACAATAATCTGCAACACGTAATCTCTTCCCATCAGATGGTTTTGATCTTCTTCCGCCGGGAACCGCTTTCCTTTCTCTTTCTCTTGATCTGTCTATGTGCCTTACTTGATTACCTTAAAGGATCCCATTTACCAGGAGCCAATTATATTATAGGTCAATTATTAGACTGAGAAATAATATCGTTACTATTCGGGAGCCGTAAATGATGAGGTATAATGCTACAGCGAAATGGCGGAATGAATATATTAGTTTTAATACAATAGAATGTGGCAACTACAATGTATTAAATTACGAGCTCAGTCAAGGGTATGCAGAAATCACGAATCTCCGTCAAGACGCAAGGCAGAGAAGGAAGAGGAGACTTGATTGACCAAGGCATGTGGTGCTATACTCGAAAATAATCAGAGAAAAAAGGTTACTCCTTACTCTAACTGAAACAACAGGTCGTATCATAAGCACGATCTTACATTAAGTGGGCACAGCGTGTCTACGTGTCTTCTGCGATCTGTGGACTCTTCCGAGCTGGCGCCCTAGACACCCCATTTCCGGAGCCCTGTTTAATCTTGCGTGTTTGAAGGAGAAGTCTCTGTTCAGCGCACTTTAATGTCGGACGAGGCTCTCAGCTGTTCGCCGTGCTGGCTCCTTCGCTGCCACATCCTCACGCAGAAGTCTCCAGCTGCCATAACGCACCATATAATATGTAGCTCTAATGAGACTTTTCCCCGTCCGACAGATGCTGAAGGAAATTCACTGAGCTATGAAAATGACATTCGTCTTCCTTGAAACAACTAGGCTTTCTTTCTTCTTTCTTTGCGTACTGTGCATGAAGTAAGGCAGACTGTATCGGAGTAAATTTTCTTTGGCATTTGTCTTTTTTTTTTGCTTTTGTGTTTTAACTGAACGTGGTGGCTTCAGCCTGCACCTCAGCAATCTACACTTGGTGTATCAGTATATATTACACACACGCTCGACGAAATGTTATTGATATTTGGGCGTGGGGAATAAAACAAATGGACACATAGGCATGTCGCCATGACGAGGCATAAACCATGGGCCCGAATACAGAGCTCCGCTGTGCACCCCTGGTTTCAGGCGGCACTCGGTGCGTGGATATTTATGGCAAGTTTTTCTGTCAGGTTACCGGACGGTGCTTGTAGCCTCACTAGGGCACATAAATTTTGAAGTTTTTGCTATTTTTTAGAAATGCTTAGACAGGTCATATTTTTATGAGAGCGAGTCGAGCTAAAATATATCGTAAGCAAGCAAGTTTGCGTACATACAGCGTGAACGTGCTGCATATTAGAAGGCGTGGTGTACAGCAGCAACCGAAACGAACCTGTGAAGTAAGCGTGCAGAAAATATCTTCTAATCACGTTTCATCGACGTTCATGGCACCGGAATCTCTCCTACGGGGCCGTTGGCCTCCATGCTGCGCCACCTTTGAGCCGAGACTGAAACCATCCACACCCGCTATAGCCATCACGGCAACACCTTAAGAGCAATAGCTGTTTTAACATAACTCCAGCATATTATTGAAGTCTCTCTCTTCATTTTTTCTTCAGTCGAGATAAGAGAGAAGTTCTTTGCTGCCAGGCGCGGTTCACCAGAGCGCTCTTCGACACACTTACGTATTTCCCATTGGAACGGGCCCCTTTTTCTTTTGCTGTTTAATTCATGAACTCAAGGCATTTCTTTCGGTATGCTTGCTGTACCCCGAAGCAAGTTTAGAAAAGAAGGCTAGCCTCTACTATACACACAAAGGCGGACTGGAATGGATGACGTCGACGAGACAGAAAAGAAAAAGTGAGCTACATAATGCAGATCCATAGGCCTCAAACTTTACAATTCCCACCATGCCTCATTTGCCTACAGATAAGTAAAAAAATTCAAGTGACTGGTATTCCTTCGTGGCACACTTGCATCTCGAAATCACTCCACTTTCAGCGCCCACTACACTCTGAGTTCGCACCCTTTGGGGCTTATGTTCTCCCTAAAAAATAATCATATGCCTTGCCTGCATTTCCCTTCTTTAATGTGGCGCACCCAGTCAAACGCTGGCATCAGTCACGCACGGGATGCGTGTTGTCAGCGTGAAATAGCATTTCCTTACATTAACTTGGCGCGCACCGTTTTTCAAAGAAACAAAGCTTGAGTAAGGCAGAGACGAATGTGAACCAAGATACGCCCAGAGGGGTGGGGACTTTTTTTTACAATGCAGACAGCCTAAATGCACTAGGAGTGGTGCTCGTCGCTCGCAACTATGGCCTCTCCCCTCCTCACCCTTACATCCACTTATTGCCGTCACGCTACGCACAGCACTTTTCTGGCATTGATTTTCCAGGCGCTTTACTTCGGCCGCCCGGCTGTCTGCTCTGATTATTATTTACCAGTACACGGGCACGTGACGATGTCTGGAACAACACTTTGCTTAAAGAAGATAAAAAAGAAAGAGGAGAAACAAAACCACTGCAGTGATACTTCAAAGTCAGGATCCGATGCGTTCGGAGAACCAATGACGTGTGGTAATGGCCAATATGCATATTCATATTTGATGATGGCGTATGCTACGTGACGAAGAGGGGCTGCAGAAATATGATCGCGCAATGATATGTAAATAAGAGCGGGAAGCCCTCCATCTTTCACGGTAGTAGCGCGCTATCGTCAAAAGACTTATCGAAATGGAAATGTTGATTGCCTCGGAATAACGAACGTGCTTCCTTTTGCCTATCCCTCACTCCCGCTTCCACTTGCTTCTGCAGTCCAGCACAAGTGGCAACGACCTGCCAAAAAGGCACTACCAGGCTATAACGGGAACGCGAGTATCTCGTTTGTTATTTTTCTGTACGGCTCTGCCGTTTAGTGTATACAGATATCACAGTTCAATCTTCCATGCTGAGTCTCTAACACAGATGTTTTTGTTCAGTGACAACCATAAGTTTGTAAGTTTTACAAACTTTAACCTGACTTCTAATAATGCAACCCCAACCTTGTTATCCCTTATTCAGGTGCGCTTCCTCAAAATCTACAAGGAGTATTTCTGGGCGATAACTCCTCCTCGTGCACATCGATTGAGTATAAAAGCATACATCTGAACTTGTTAAGAATATAATTATCTCTAATGCACATGTTTTATGGCAACTGGTGAGAACAGAATACTTTCCAATGAACAAGTTCTATAGCGAATACTGGATGCAGGAACAAAAAACTTTTATAAAAGCTACACTTTCTTCTTTGAAAGGTGTATCATGAAATTGTCTCTGGTTAGTTGACATAAGAATTGCAATGTGGTGAAAACGGTAGGTTCCTTGGTACGGTATGAGATATCACTGAAGAAGAAAAAGGGGCTACCAGTGTTCCTATGCGTTTTTCAAGGAACTTGTCAGTGTCATGTAACCATAACGTACTGCCACCCTCGTTCAATGCTCTTCAAATCAGGCAACACGGAGCTTATGCTAACGTTCATATACTGGGCACGCAGTGTTCTAGTCTTGATGATCACAAGTGGAATGCGATTTTGGTTGTCGGCGTGGGGTGAGTTGAAGTGTAACGGCGTTCTTCACCTTTAGAGACACACTTGACACGAAGTCGCATAAATTATCATCGTGGTCGCGACGATCACGAAAGCTAAACCATGTCGACGTTGCACATTATGACGGCACTCCTTCCATAATCGCAGCTACGAAGGTTGATTCGACAGCGAGCCAAGGTTGCGTGCTTTCTACAGGTACAGTCGCGGTCAAAAATACGCGGCCCACGGCTCCAGTCGGCGGAGCGGCCGCGAGCCGCACCGCGGCGCTCGCGTCGGCGCTGCGAGAGTTTGCGCTCTGACGACAGGTATCTCCCTCGCTCTCGGGCGGATACGTAACGGACGATACGTAACGGGCGGATACGTAACGGATACGGACGATACGTAGGGAGATACCTGTCGTCAGAGCGCAAACTCTCGCAGCGCCGACGCGAGCGCCGCGGTGCGGCTCGCGGCCGCTCCGCCGACTGGAGCCGTGGGCCGCGTATTTTTGACCGCGACTGTACCTTGTCGGCTGGGCATGCCAAGAATATCCTCGACTGCATTACCCGGAAACAACAAAACAAAATTCAGCTCCCATGCGCACGGGGCTTCGCCTAAATTGTGATCGATGGCGACGCCATGCATGCTTTGCCTCTCATGCTCCACGCGTAAAGTGCCTATGCGCAGATGCTCATGAATATTCACGACCGATTCTCGCGAAACTCCTGCGAGCGATAATTGGCAATTCAGAATTGCAAGCGCTGCACAACATTACTCTTTCTTACGTTTATGACGTGGTTATACGATCGTATTTCGAAGGCTGCTTTAAAGGATGCTGACGCTGTGACACGAGAAGTTTTCTGCCGTATTATAGTCACTTAGTTTTCTGAAAGAGCAGTAATTAGTATTCGTCAGATTGTTGCGCATCTTACATCACCATACTAGGTAAATGTTTTTGTATGCAACGATTTGTGCCTGCCTGCACCAGTCAGGCGTCGTGCTTCACTCCCTCATTCGCTGTCAAGTGCACCTCAACAAACAAGAAATTAGAAAATGACTATGAAGCTAAAAATAGTGCTGCTAAAATGTCAGGATGCTAAAGGGATTGTTGTGTTCCCTCTGATCGAGGAATATATCAATCACGTTCATTATTACACTACAGACAACCATGTCAACGGCTCGGTTGCTCGGTTGTATATAGTTTTAGTCTTCGGAATTATAGTCTTCAGTTACATGTTCAAAACGTCCCACCTGATGACATCGATGGCTAGGTATCTTTGAGATTTCGGCCTGAACATCGTGACATTAGCCAAGAACAACCGAGAGAGTGCTACATATTCAGCGATTCGAACACAGCACTACAGTATTTATTATACATTTTAAGCCACAGACTAGAGGCACAACTGGCGCTTGGAATGAGAGGGATCCTCTAAATATTGGAAGAGAAAAGACAAGCCTCTTTTTGGTTGGCGCCCCGAATACTGTGTTGTCATGGACTAGCATGTCGATGACATTGTTCGGCCAACTCAGGTTAATGGCACATATGAAGCAATGCCGTTGTGTCGAACACGACTAGAAAACTTTGCGTGTTTCATGAACAATAGCTGTCCGACGTATCTGCGAGGCCTTCAGTATTGACACGTGTACTTATCTTTATCGGGCGACCACGTTTCGCCGCTTAACAACTGTAATCGCACAGCGACGGACGCGCCTGCATGTATCCGACGTTTCTGGAAAGTTATCGATGATTCTACCCGGCTGTCTGTTGTCGCCGAACCTTATGTTATCTGATTTCATCGCCTGACGCGAATGGCGTAGAACATTGTGGAATACCGCGGGTCCCAGCGATTAGTCTGGAACATTCGACGACTGCTGTATAAAAGCCGACGCGCTTGACCCGCTGAGCAGATTTCCGACGATCGCCGACTGTGTTCGCTGCTTTCGTTGTGCTATAAGTGTAGCCTGTTTTGTGGGCACAGGTTCGCCCAATAAAATCTAGTTTTGCCTTTCACAGTATTGCTACTGTGTTCTTAACGTCACCACCACGTGACATCTGGTGGAGGTGCTAGTGCGTTCATATACCGAACGCCTCCGCAAAGCCGCGATCCAAGCCCGAAGCCCGAGGACAAAACGAACATCGCCCAAGACCAGCGTGCTAGCCGCAGACTTCAAGGACTGCCCCCAGAGCACGGACTTCTACCTGAGTCGACAAAGAAGATCGTGGTCAAAACAACCCCAATGGCTGCCCCAGCGTCCCCCGTTATCCTACAACAACCTCGGGACCCACCAACCTTCCATGGAGCAGCGACTGAAGACCCGGAATCATGGCTGGAGACCTACGAACGCATCGCGACGTTCAACAACTGGGACTCCGACGACAAGCTGCGGCATGTCTACTTCGCTTTAGAAGACGCCGCCAGAACTTGGTTTGAGAACAGGGAATCGACCTTGACAGCGTGGGACCTGTTCCGTAGCGGCTTCCTGCGCACCTTTACAAGCGTCGTGCGCAAGGAAAGGGCTGAAGCTATGCTGGACGCCCGAGTGCAGCTACCAAACGAGAACGTTACCATCTTTACGGAAGAAATGAGCCGCTTATTCCGCCACGCCGACCCGGAAATGTCCGAGAAAAAGAAAGTCCGGCTACTGATGCGTGGTGTAAAGGAGGAACTTTTCGCCGGTATGGTACGAAGCCCACCGAAGACCGTCGACGAGTTTCTTCGCGAGGCCACTAGCATCGAGAAGACACTGGAGATGCGCAACCGGCAATTCGACCGCCGCACCAACTCTACAAACTATGCCGGCGTTCAATCGCTGGCCTCCGACGACCTGCGCGAGGCTATCAGGGCAGTCGTACGAGAGGAGCTCCAGAAGATCTTCCCGTCGTCGCAGCCTCAAGTGGCCTCGATCGCTGACATCGTAAAAGATGAGGTTCAGCGGTCGCTTGGGGTTCCGGAGGTGCAACCTCAATTACCGCAACCCCAGCCAGAAGCGATGACCTACGCCGCCGTCGCACGCCGTCAAGGTCCTCCTCCGCGACCGCGACAGCGCCCTGTAACGCCGCAATTCCGTCGACCACCCCCGCCGCCAGCACGCCCACCCGTCGCCCAGCGCAGCTACCCGAGGAAGACAGACGTATGGCGCGCTCCTGACCACCGCCCGCTGTGCTACCACTGCGGAGAAGCGGGTCACGTCTACCGACGATGTCCATACCGGGAGATGGGACTGCGAGGTTTCGCCATCAACGCTCCGCGCCCGCAGCAAGGTGAACGCCCTCGCGATATCGTTGACTACCTCGCGGCTACTCAGTGGAGCTCTCGACGACCGTCGCGTTCGCCATCACCAGGCCGCTACCTGTCGCCGCAGCGCCGACCATTCACTGGCCCAGCCCGGGGCCGGTCAGCAAGCCCATATCCGGAAAACTAAAAGCAGCAACCGATGGAGGTGCGGTTGCTGTCCGTCGAACTGACGAAGACCCTCCGCCGCCGACGAAGACGCCGAAGAAACTACCTCGACAACATAACGACACGCCGCCGTCCCGACGAAGTCTGGAAAGAAAGAATGCGACGACGAAAGACGACCTGACGACGTCACATACCAGCCACAGGTCAACGCGACGCAGCCGTGATCCGACGCCAAGACCTAACTGCAACGCCAGACAAAGAACCACCGACCTCGAGGTGCTTCTGGACGGCCACGCAGTTACCGCCTTAGTGGACACAGGGGCTGATTACTCCGTAATGAGTGGACACATCGCCGCCCAGTTGAAGAAAGTTAAGACCGCATGGGAAGGCCCTCAAATTCGGACCGCTGGAGGACACCTCATCACGCCGACTGGAATCTGCACGGCAAGAATAACCATTCATGACCGGACTTACCCTGCCACCTTCGTTATCCTGCAACAGTGTTCACGCGACGTCATTCTCGGCATGGACTTCCTAAACCAACACGGCGCAATCATCGACCTGAAGTCGCAGTCAGTAACGCTGTCGGAAGATCAAGCGATACCGTCGGAGAGCCCTCGTAGTCACCACGCCTTGAGTGTGCTCGAAGATCAAGTGAGCATCCCGCCTCGCTGCAGCATCGTTATTTCGGTCGGCACCGAAACACCCGCTGACGTAGAAGGCGTCATCGAAGGCGACCAACATCTACTGCTCGACCGTGAAATTTGCGTCGCAAGAGGGATCGCTCGACTCCACGGAGGAAACACGAAAGTGTTGCTGACAAACTTCAGCAAGGAGTTCAAGCACATCAACAAGGGCACGACGATCGCATACATCGAGGAAATTCAGGAAACTAGCGATGCCTTTGTCCTCTCGGATTCTGTTGCAGCTACCCCGACGACCGTAGTTCCCGAGCCAGACTTCGACATAAATCCAAGTCTCCCTGTGATTAAGCAGCAACAGCTCAGAAGTCTGCTTCGACGATACAAAGACTGCTTTTCGATGTCATCGACGATTCGACAAACACCAGTCGCAAAGCATCGCATAATAACCGAAGAGTGCGCTCGACCACTACGCCAGAGCCCTTACCGAGTTTCGACGCGAGAACGCGAAGCTATAAGACAACAAGTCGACGAAATGCTGCGCGACGACGTCATCCAGCCGTCGAAAAGCCCGTGGGCCTCTCCTGTAGTCCTGGTAAAGAAAAAGGACGGAACCCTACGCTTCTGCGTCGATTATCGTCGACTGAACAAGATCACGAAGAAGGATGTGTACCCCCTTCCACGGATAGACGACGCATTGGATCGGCTCTGCAACGCTAAATACTTCTCGTCGATGGACCTCAAGTCTGGCTATTGGCAAATAGAAGTCGACGAGAGAGATCGCGAAAAGACTGCCTTCATCACGCCAGACGGCCTCTACGAGTTCAAGGTCATGCCATTCGGACTGTGCTCGGCGCCTGCAACGTTTCAGCGCGTCATGGACACGGTGTTAGCCGGACTGAAGTGGCAGACGTGCCTTGTTTACCTGGATGACGTCGTTGTCTTCGCCGGAAATTTCGACGATCACCTTAGGCGGCTCTCGACAGTGTTAGAAGCCATCAAGTTATCAGGGCTCACTCTGAAGCCGGAAAAGTGCCGTTTCGCTTACGATGAGCTTTTGTTCCTAGGCCACGTGATAAGCAAATCAGGAGTACGCCCCGACCCACAGAAGGCAGCTGCCATCGCAAAGTTCCCGCAGCCAACCGACAAGAAGGCAGTGCGCAGATTCCTTGGCATGTGTGCCTACTATAGGCGCTTTGTCAAGGACTTTTCACGCATCGCTGAGCCGCTGACAAAGCTAACTAAATGTGACGTCGAGTTCAAGTGGGAAACGCCGCAGGCCGGCGCATTGCAAGAACTCAAACGACGCATGCAGTCGCCGCCCGTACTTGCGCACTTCGACGAGCACGCCGATACCGAAATACACACTGACGCCAGTAGCCTAGGCCTCGGTGCCGTCCTAGTCCAGAGAAAAGATGGACATGAACACGTGATAGCTTACGCTAGCCGGTCGTTGTCAAAAGCGGAAGGCAATTATTCTACAACCGAAAAGGAATGCCTCGCCATCGTTTGGGCTACAGCGAAATTTCGCCCTTACCTCTATGGCAGGCCATTCAAAGTGGTCAGCGACCATCACGCGTTGTGTTGGCTAGCTAACTTAAAGGACCCTTCAGGACGGCTGGCGCGGTGGAGCCTCAGACTACAAGAATACGACATCACTGTAACATACAAGTCCGGAAGAAAACATTCAGATGCCGATTGCCTATCCCGCGCCCCCATTGACCCACCGCCGCAAGATGACGAGGATGACGACGCCTTCCTTGGCATAATAAGCGCGGAAGACTTCGCCGAACAACAACGAGGGGACCCGGAGCTAAAAGCCCTAGTCGAGTATTTGGAAGGGCACACCGACGTTGTCCCTAGGGCATTTAAGCGTGGATTATCTTCGTTCACGCTTCAAAACAACCTACTCGTGAAGAAGAACTTCTCACCAGTCCGCGCCAGCTACCTCCTTGTTGTACCGTCAGCGCTGCGTCCAGAGATACTGCACGCCCTACACGACGATCCAACCGCTGGGCACCTCGGATTCTCCCGTACGCTGTCGAGAATACAGGAAAGGTATTACTGGCCGCGTCTGACCGCCGACGTCGCCCGTTACGTCAAGACATGCCGAGATTGTCAACGACGCAAGACACCACCGACAAGGCCAGCTGGATTACTACAGCCGATCGAACCTCCTCGCCGACCATTCCAGCAGATTGGGATGGATTTGTTGGGGCCGTTTCCGATGTCAATATCCGGGAATAAGTGGATCGTCGTGGCGACGGACTATCTCACCCGCTTTGCTGAAACTAAAGCTCTACCAAAAGGCAGCGCAGCCGAAGTGGCGAAATTTTTCGTCGAAAACATCCTGCTGCGACATGGTGCCCCAGAAGTCCTCATCACCGACAGAGGAACGGCTTTTACAGCAGAGCTCACCCAAGCCATTCTGCAGTACAGCCAGACAAGCCACAGGAGGACAACTGCCTACCATCCGCAGACGAATGGTCTCACGGAGCGCCTGAACAAGACCCTCGCCGACATGCTAGCAATGTACGTCGACGTCGAACACAAGACGTGGGACGCGGTCCTGCCGTACGTAACCTTTGCGTACAACACGGCGGTGCAAGAAACAACACAGATCACGCCGTTCAAGCTGGTCTACGGCAGGAACCCGACGACGACGCTTGACGCCATGCTGCCGCACGTAACTGACGAAGAGAATGTTGACGTCGCTAGCTATCTCCAGCGCGCCGAAGAAGCCCGACAGCTCGCCCGCCTGCGAATCAAGAGTCAGCAGAGGACCGACAGCCGACACTATAACCTCCGACGACGCTTCGTCGAGTACCAGCCTGGCGACCGTGTTTGGGTCTGGACCCCGATACGCCGACGAGGACTCAGTGAGAAGCTACTCCGACGCTATTTCGGACCCTACAAGGTCATCCGACGTATTGGCGCTCTGGATTATGAGGTCGTGCCAGACGGCATTTCGCATTCACAGCGGCGCCGCGCACGATCTGAAGTGGTCCACGTGGTGCGCCTTAAACCCTTTTACGGACGCTGACGAACTTCGTCATTTTTGTTCTTTTCTTTGCTACGAGTGCTTTTCTTTGTTACTTTCGTTTGTTAGCAGCATCGGGGCGATGCTTTTTAAGAGGGGGGTAATGACACGTGTACTTATCTTTATCGGGCGACCACGTTTCGCCGCTTAACAACTGTAATCGCACAGCGACGGACGCGCCTGCATGTATCCGACGTTTCTGGAAAGTTATCGATGATTCTACCCGGCTGTCTGTTGTCGCCGAACCTTATGTTATCTGATTTCATCGCCTGACGCGAATGGCGTAGAACATTGTGGAATACCGCGGGTCCCAGCGATTAGTCTGGAACATTCGACGACTGCTGTATAAAAGCCGACGCGCTTGACCCGCTGAGCAGATTTCCGACGATCGCCGACTGTGTTCGCTGCTTTCGTTGTGCTATAAGTGTAGCCTGTTTTGTGGGCACAGGTTCGCCCAATAAAATCTAGTTTTGCCTTTCACAGTATTGCTACTGTGTTCTTAACGTCACCACCACGTGACAGTATAGTAGTTGCCTCGGCTTGACGCTAGTGTAATCGTGTAATCGTGAATCACTTCACAAATGCAGTTGTATTCGAACATAAAGACTGCCGTCCCTACAGCCAGAATAGAACTGGCAGAACTTTCGAAGTTAATCAACAAGCGTAAGACAGCTGACATAAGGAAGTATTATATGGATAGAATTGAACATGCTCTCAGGAACGGAGGAAGCCTAAAAGCAGTGAAGAAGAAACTAGGAATTGGCAAGAGTCAGATGTATGCGTTAAGAGACAAAGCCGGCAATATCATTACTAATATGGATGAGATAGTTGAAGTGGCTGAGGAGTTCTATAGAGATTTATACAGTACCAGTGGCACCCACGACGATAATGGAAGAGAGAATAGTCTAGAGGAATTCGAAATCCCACAGGTAACACCGGAAGAAGTAAAGAAAGCCTTGAGAGCTATGCAAAGGGGGAAGGCAGCTGGGGAGGATCAGGTAACAGCAGATTTGTTGAAGGATGGTGGGCAGATTGTTCTAGAGAAACTGGCCACCCTGTATACGCAATGCCTCATGGCTTCGAGCGTACCTGAATCTTGGAAAAACGCTAACATAACCCTAATCGATAAGAAAGGCGACGCCAAAGACTTGAAAAATTATAGACCGATCAGTCTACTGTCCTTTGCCTACAAAGTATTTACTAAGGTAATTGCAAATAGAATCAGGAACACCTTACACTTCCGTCAACCAAAGGACAAGGCAGGATTCCGTAAAGGCTACTCAACAATAGACCATATTCACACTATCAATCAGGTGATAGAAAAATGTGCGGAATATAATCAACCTTTATATATAGCTTTCATTGATTACGAGAAAGCGTTTGATTCAGTTGAAACCTCAGCAGTCATGGAGGCATTGCGTAATCAGGGTGTAAATGAGCCATATGTAAAGATACTGGAAGATATCTATAGCGGTGCCACAGCCACCGTAATCCTCCACAAAGAGGCGTCAGACAGGGAGATACGATATCTCCAATGCTATTCACAGCATGTTTACAGGAGGTATTTAGAGACCTGGAGTGGGAAGAATTGGGGATAAAAGTTGATGGAGAATACCTTAGCAACTTGCGATTCGCTGATGATATTGCCTTGCTTAGTAACTCAGGAGACCAATTGCAATGCATGCTGACTGACCTGGAGAGGCAAAGCAGGAGGGTGGGTCTGAAAATGAATCTACAGAAAACTAAAGTAATGTTTAACAGTCTCGGAAGAGAACAGCAGTTTACGATAGGTAGCGAGGCACTGGAAGTGGTAAGGGAATACATCTACTTAGGGCAGGTAGTGACCACGGATCCGGATCATGAGACTGAAATAACCAGAAGAATAAGAATGGGCTGGGGTACGTTTGGCAGGCATTCTCAAATCATGAACAGCAGGTTGCCACTATCCCTCAAGAGGAAAGTGTATAACAGCTGTGTCTTACCAGTACTCACCTACGGGGCAGAAAGCTGGAGGCTTACGAAAAGGGTTCTGCTGAAATTGAGGACGACGCAACGAGCTATAGAAAGAAGAATGATAGGTGTAACGTTAAGGGATAAGAAAAGAGCAGATTGGGTGAGGGAACAAACGCGGGTAAATGACATCTTAGTTGAAATCAAGAAAAAGAAATGGGCATGGGCCGGACATATAATGAGGAGGGAAGATAACCGATGGTCATTAAGGGTTACGGACTGGATTCCAAGGGAAGGGAAGCGTAGTAGGGGGCGGCAGAAAGTTAGGTGGGCGGATGACATTAAGACGTTTGCAGGGACAACATGGCCACAATTAGTATATGACCGGGGTAGTTGGAGAAGTATGGGAGAGGCCTTTGCCCTGCAGTGGGCGTAACTAGGCTGATGATGATGATGATGACCCAGAGTCATCTGGGCAACGTATGCTTAGAGTCCTTGAGTTGTTTCTCATTGTTGCTCTAACAAATTTCTTCTACCAGATCAATGAAGTAAAAGTTTAAAGCTTCCTGGATGTCCTGAACGTTGAAAGTCGGATTTTTTTTCTTTTGCCATTGGTTTTTGTTAGGCAGTCTAGCTCTTGACATAGCTTAAGCCAAGTGTCCGAAGTGGTTGCTGTTATAAGGCAGTCATCTGTTTTGCGATTAACTCTACTGGAAATCAAAATGAATAAGGACCTATGCTTAGCTTGACAAATAAGAGAAGGATTTGCAGACATTATTTATAAAAAAAAAAAAAACACATCAGGTTAAAGCAACTGTATTTTTCCGCCATCGTGAAGGACTGTACTCAAGATAACCTTGTCTGGTGCATACCTATATACTCTACTCGTCCTAATGAATATTGTTTTAATACAGATTTAACCCGAGTTGGATATGATCAACTGTCGAAGCGCAGTTCCGAATTCGTGAGCCTTCTTGCAATAATAAAATATTTTCGTATATAGCGATTTATTAAATACGACGAATATTAAGAAAGCTCTAGTAACAGGAAACAGTAGCACAAAAATCATATTTCAGAACCATCCCCGTTCATTGCTTTTTCTGTCGACTCCTGCGTGACTTACCGCATTTTGGCCAAATCTTGTTCGCCAATTCATTGTTCACTACATAAGGTTGCAGCACAAATTTAGCACGACCTGGAGAGAAAGGCTTCCACAAACCCGCAAGATTAATAATGGCCTATGCAAGTATGAACCTGCGCCTTAATGGCCAAAGGGTTTGCCCCTATCTCAAATACCGTTAATCCAGAGGAAAAGGAAACACGGCTTCGTGTCGTAGTTCGTCCTCATTTCAGTATCCGTCTGCGGTAATCGGCTAACGTTGCCCCACTCAGCTACACGGTAGCATACCACGATAGCGCAAGGACAAGGCACTTTTGTGACGGCGCCGGCTTTCAAATGATTTGGGTAGCCTTCAATAAAACACATGCTTGAAAAGAAATGCTGCTCAGTGTGACACGTTAGGGATAATATGGGAGGAACCAAAAAGAAAATTATTTTTTAGCTACTGTATTTTCTGGCAGCTTTCTTGTCCGCTGTAACACAGCACCGTTCACCACTGCCTCTATGATTAGATTTTAACCTCTGCCTAGCTTTGTAGAACCGCGGCTTCCATTGCTGAACTCTAATAACCAAAGACATTTTGAGTCAGCCAGAGCATAATCCCTTTACTGGTCGATTGACGCAACGAAAGCAGGATCAGTCAAGGGGCCGACTCTGTGCTTGTAGAGCTATCTTATAGTAATGTTGTAGCCGCACTCTAGGTTGAAGCATTGGTCAAGATTGGAAGAAAAAAGAAGAACCGCTGAAATGGGTCAGCGTGTGGGAGACCGATTATTCATGCTGGCTTGGTTGCCGTTTGCTTGCTGTCTTATTTATCTGACTTTTGTCTCGTTCACAGTATGGGCGTCTCCGTATACGTTTTACTTTATTTTATTTCATCTTCACTATTCTCCTCTGGAGAACGTGCTTAGCTTTCCGCTATCTGTACAATTCCTTTTGTACGCTGACAGATCAGTTTATTTTAGTGCCCAAATGCTGGGGCGGAGCTTTTGTCATTCTTCTCTTAAGCGAACTGTTCGACAGATTTCTTGCTGGTCCACGAACTCTTCCATGGTTTCTAAGGAATCGACCAAACGAGCTCAGTGAATGACAATGAGGCCGAGAACGGCAACGAAAGGTTGAATGCGCTGGGAATGGAATCGAGATATCGGAGAGGGAGCAATAATGAAATAACTTAATTCGGGTAGTCCTGGAGACAAGTTTTCTAGAGTACTGGTTAGGCTGTTAGTGTACTTTTTAGGCTTTGTTTACGCTGTTCATCACTGAGTTTGCATCCCACCTGGTTATAAGGAGTACTGATGACAAATTAAAAGGTTTGAGCCAGCCGGGTTTGCTTTAAAGTAACTGACACAGAGTGCGAGCGAAATGTCATTAAGGAGCGGGCTTTCAAAGCGGCACAGCAGTCACCACACGGTAAGCACTCGTGAATCACAGGTAAACACACTCGGCCAGTATCGCAGATATGCACTACGCGAAATAATCTTATTGCCACCTTTCATGATGTTTTGTTTCTTAAATAAGTCATCATCATCATCATCATCATCATCATCATCCTGGTTACGCCCACTGCAGGGCAAAGGCCTCTCCCATACTTCTCCAACTACCCCCGTCATGTACTAAGTGTGGCCATGTTGTCCCTGCAGACTTCTTAATCTCATCCGCCCACCTAACTTTCTGCCGCCCCCTGCTACGCTTCCCTTCCCTTGGAATTCAGTCCGTAACCCTTAATGACCATCGATTATCGTCCCTCCTCATTACATGTCCTGCCCATGCCCATTTATTTTTCTTGATTTCAACTAAGATGTCATTAATCCGCGTTTATTCCCTCCCTCAATCTGCTCTCTTCTTATCCCTTAACGTTACACCCATCATCCTTCTTTCCATAGCTCGTTGCGTCGTCCTCAATTTAAGCAGAACCCTTTTCGTAAGCCTCCAGGTTTCCGCCCCATACGTGAGTATTGGTAAGACACTGCTGTTATACACTTTTCTTTTGAGGGATAATGGCAATCTGCTGTTCATCATTTGAGAATGCCTGCCAAACGCACCTCAGCCCATTCTTATTCTTCTGATTATTTCCGTCTCATGATCCGGATCCACCGTCACTGCCTGCCCTAAGTAGATGTATTCCCTTACCACTTCCAGTGCCTCACTACCTATTGTAAATTGCTGTTCTCTTTCTCTTTTCCTTTCCCCCACCCCCACTGTAGGGTAGTAAACCGGATGATCTTCTGGTTGACCTCCCTGCCTTTCCTGTCCTTGCTTTTTTTTTCTCACTCTCTCTTCTTCCGAGACTGTTAAACATTACTTTAGTTTTCTGCAGATTAATTTTTAGACCCACCCTTATACTTTGTCTCTCCAGGTCAGTGAGCATGCATTGCAATTGGTCCCCTGAGTTACGAAGCAAGGCAATATCATCAGGGAATCTCAAGTTACTAAGGTATCCTCCATTACCTCTTATCCCCATTTCTTCCCAATCCAGGTCTCTGAATACCTCCTGTAAACGCACAGTGAGCAGCATTGGAGAGATCGTATCTCCCTGCCTGATGCCTTTATTATTGGGATTTTGTTACTTTCTTTATGGAGGACTACGGTGGCTGTGGAGCCGCTATAGATATCTTTCAGTATTTTTTACATACGGCTCGTCTACACCCTGATTCCGTAATGCCTGCATGACTGATGAGGTTCCTATTGAATCAAACGCTTTCTCGTAAACAATGGAAGCTACACATAAGGGTTGGTTATATTCCGCAAATTTCTCTATCACCTGATTGATAGTGGGAGTATGGTCTATTGTTGAGTAGCCTTTATGAAATCCTGCCTGGTCCTTTGGTTGACAAAAGTTCAAGGTGTTCCTGATTCTATTTGCGATTACCTTAGTAAATACTTTGTAGGCAACGGACAGTAAGCTGATCGGTGTATAATTTTTCAAGTGATTGGCGTCCCCCTTCTTAAGCATTAGGATTATGTTAGTGTTTTTCGAGGATTCCGGTACGCTCGAGGTCATGAGGTCTTCTTAAATAAATGTTCAACAACAAAGGTGGGCTACATCAGAGGTGGCTATTCATGACACAGTGAAGGAATCGGGGTTACCTCTTTCCCCGATAGCACTAACACACCAAGTACTCGTATGTAAGTTGAAAAACTTGCTTGACAATTTCTACCTGTAACTAGCTGGGATTACGATTAGAGTTATGATGCGTACTTGAAAGACACTGTAGGTTTACTTAGACCAGTGTAGTAGCAGTGCTTGTGTGTTCGGCCAGACACAACCTCCCCTTATATTTGTTTATTTGAAGCTCTGCCAAGAAAAGCGCTATTTTTGTGTGTTTACAATGAATGCCAATTGAGCGTTTTCTAAAAACTAAACATGCTTCGTACTAACATAAAATATATGCACAATTTGCTGCGTATTTCAAGGCAGAACCAATTTGTAAATTAAAGGAAGAGGAAAGCTCATCTATAGCAGGGCGAACATTTAGGAAGTGGTGAAGTCGTATACTGGCGTCTGCTTCAGTCCAGCCGGTTGCTTCCTTGCCTGTCGATATCATAGTCTATTGGAAAGGTTGAATTATGACGTTCCTATTCTTCATTTAAAATTACTGTGCTATTTGTACAGATGGTCTCAGTGAAACAAGAGGCTCGTTATACGAATGAATGTTTATGTGAACCGCGGCCAAGCGTTCGCCTAAGCATAGTCCTTCAGTACTCTTCAGCAAATGGTATCGAATGACTCTGCCCTAAGTATCCTGTCTCGCATGTGGTCTTGGACGCAATCTCGAGCAATTGTTTCGTTACCATACTCAAGTGCCACATTGTCTGGAAAACCAAGGGTAGTTTGATTAGCAGGACGTACGGCCGCAACAACGGTCACTGAATGCACAAAAAAAGGGGGAGTGGGCATCGGCTCTTCGAAATCGCGATGCACCTTCTAGAACACAAAGTTAGTGGAATTGATACACGCTGACATTTGTGACTCGTCAAACTACTGGGCTTACGGTCATCAAATGCTATACAGTGCGAAGACACTAAGCGTGTTTGAAGTTGCGGTTTTTATTTTTTATGTGAGGATACATATTATCTTGTAGGCGTACTAGGGATGACAATGATGTATTTTACCCCGTAGAGAAAGTGAAAGGGCCCTTTGCTGATATGTGCATCACTGACCAATGTTTTGCATGATTTAACCCATTTTCACTCTATCTGTATGTAGGTATTATCTTATCTATGCATCATTCTCACCTGTGCTCCTGTACAAGCCACACGATAGCGGCGTTCTGGCGGAGAGGCCTTTCAGCTATTTGGCTCTTGGTGTATAGTGTATAAGAATGATTCTTTTAAGCTTTCATGTCTGCTTGATACTCTATATCTATGACTACATTATGGCTCGTATTTCCTTTTAGCTACACTTGTTCTTGATTTCTGGAAGTCTTTACAGCTTCTTTTTGTTTTACATTATTAATTCTGTTCTTTACTGGTATATAAAAAAAAGATCATCAAAAGGATAGACAGTTGGGCGAGTTGGTACGGTAACATGATCTTGGCTTGTAGCGCGAAGTGAACACGGACACAGAAAGGAGCAGACAGGACGAGCGCTAACTCTCAACAAAATTTTTATTAAAACGAAGAACATATATATAGGTGATTGCAAAAACCGCAGCATAAGAACATGACAAGGTTAAAAAAAACCATCAGTTAAACATATCAGGAGGTATGGAAGTCAAAGAAGGAAACAAAAAACGATTACTTCAGATTAGTACACGTATTGGGAAGGTACTGAAATTCGCAATCTAACAGAGACAACGATGCATGGCTAACGCAAGTGTCTCCTAATCTTTTGATATGGAATGGCTCGATGATTTCCCGTGTGGTTTGGCATTTGTGTCTGGAAAGAATTTTTGTGTCTTCAAAGAAAGATTTACAACCACAATTGAAACAATGTGACGCTAACTGTGATGCATTAGGATTGTTTAGTGAATGTTTGTGTTCTTTTAGTCTAATGTTAATGCACCTGCCGCTCTGTCCAATGTAAGCTTTCCCGCACTCGAGTGGAATCTAATAAACTATACCGGTGTTGCAAGGCACTAAAGGGGACACATGTTTAACGCCGCAGTCATCTTTTCTTTTTTTTTGCCACCCTGTTCAAGTTTCCTATTTATCATAAGGCACATGTTAGACAACTTGCGAGGGGCCGATAAAACTGTATGGACGTCATACCTATTGGCCACGTTCCTTAAACCATGGGATAATCTATGTATATAGGGTACCACAGCAAACTTTGTATCTTTTTTCTGTTTTTCTTGTGTCTAACCGGGGCTTTTTACCCATTTGAAAAGTTTTTCGCAGGTTAGTGATAATAAATGCACGGGATAGCTAGCCTTTTTAAGCCTTTCTATCTGTTGTAAAAACTTTGTTGCATATTGTGCGGACATGACTTAGTAATGGCAGACCTAAGAGTTGAATAAGCTATCCCCTGTTTAACAAGTTTAGAATGACAAGAAGAAAATTCAAGCAGTGGCTTCTTAGCCCTGCGCGAATAATGCCAACAGACATGCTCATCCTGGAACGTTAAGCACAGATCTAAAAACTGTAATTTGTGTAACCGTAACTGTATTGTAAGCCCATTCCAAGCATATTCAGCAATTGAGAGCATATTTACGCAGCTTCTCTTGCGTAATCCGGGGTTAGCTATCCCCGTGGTGGTTGTCGCGCGAGTGCACTAGTCAGCAAAGTATTTAGGGGAATCAGAACACCAACAAGTGAGTAAATGCTCTCCTGAATGATAGGCTTAGTGATTATGGGCCCATAAATTAATGCTCTTGTGGCGCTGCAGGTATTCGCATACATAAAATAAATTCCAGACGAGCTTTTCGCCTGTAAAGGATGCACCGCCACGATAAGACCCTGTGAGTGGGAAAGACAAAACATGTAAGCTCCAAACCCTTTTTGTTTCAAAGGCAACATATGTAGCCATAATATAAAATATGAATATCGTGCCTGCAGCGACGTGAAAGTCATGTTCTCTGCCTCCCTCAAGTTGTCAAAGCTTTGCAGGTTGACTGACCCTGCGGCAACCCAGCAACGTGACTGCGGCACAAAACACAAGCGGTCTTTTCTTGAATGCGCAGAAGGTGCAGTCTATCGAATTCCTTTAAGGTGCGGAAAAGTGTGAGTTGCCCAAACTGGAATATGTGTTAACGCTAGGTTAAGGGAGCACGCGAACAAAGTAAAAAATGCGCGAGAAGGAAAGGATGTTGAGGTTTCTGGCAATGTCATTGTCTGACTTACGAGGACTGTTCGCTAGGCCTGTAAACACTTCCGTTATCAAAAATAGTAAAACGCGTGTGACACGGGAAATCGCAGAATCTTGATGAATTTCTAGACTTCGAGAGGGATGTGTCAGCATGGTCTCCATCATGCTTTCAGACAAAGAGCTGGCATATATACGCATGCGCTGATGACGATCCCTGGCTCCACGAGCACGTATTTATTCATGAGTCATTAACAATAATGTTGTTGGAAGTTCAACGATTGTCCTTGTCGTCTCATCTCCGTCCGCGCCTTTATTGCGCTGCTGCCTTTCCAAATAGGACGAATTTCAGTTTGGCTCACATTTCCAGTCTTTCTTTAACGTCAAACCCCACTTACAGGGGGATTAATTTTGTTTTATTTTGCACACCGGGTGATTGTCTTAATTTATGCAAAAGCTTATCCATTTATTCATTATTTTTGTTGTACAGAATTGCCGTTCAATGTACCATGTTTGTCACTAAATGGAAATTTCAAGAAGTTGTGCTAAGGAAACCACACTGTTTATTTTTTTTTCAGAACACTCGAATAGGATCTAAGGCATACACCATATCAATGCATGAAACAGTATTGTACTGTTTACGGTAGGTGTACATGATGTAGCGGAGCAAACACGAGACGTTTCAGGTTATTTAATTTGTTTGCGGAAGGGTGCATTACGGCTTTCATGGCTTTTGAAAGTGAACATGCAGGTAAAACGTACGTGTAGGAATTTATGTGAAGCAATGCTTTCGTGAAGTGGCTAATGAAAAGCTATAATATTGCTCATTTTGTTCCAGCGTCTCTTGTGTAACGGAAACTGGCCTCGGGCATGCGCTCTTACGTGCCCCTGCTACGCAATGTAACAAATCTTATATTGGCTTGTATTTCTTCATGTTTTCTTGTTTATTTTAAATGTACCGTCCGTTTCTTTGCCGATTGCCCGTTGTTGGTATGTGCCGTAGTAAGCAAATTGTAATCGTGATCAATACGCAGCGATTTTCTCAGTGAGCTAGTTGGTGTCGGCACGATATGTGTGCCGTCCGCTACTTGGCCAATGCCTTGTGTGTGGGTATGGGCTATAGTATGAATATCATCACCATTATAAACACATCACATCCATCTGATAGAGTTTTTTCATGTTGGTACGAGAGAACTGTACTTGCACTGTGGCCTAATCATCCCATCACACACTGATGAGTTTGTTAGGTCACAGAGCAGCTCGCATATACTAGTATACACGATGCAATAAATACCACGTAAGGAAAAAAAAAAGAACTGTGGCGTAATGGTTACAACATCAGTGTGGTTGGCAGGGGCGTTGCTAGGTTCGAATACTGCTCCGGACAAGCGTCTGCTTCATTTTTTAAAGAGTGAGGAAGAATGTACTCTCCGAGAGGCTGACCAGTGACCGACCGACGCAAGGACCATCCCAGGTGAAACCATCGGATGGTAGCAAAAGAACATTTCTCCTAAATACATTCTAGCCTTTAGAGAAAATGATTCCCATTCGGTGAAACAAAAGGCAGATAGTGGCTTCCACAATATTTGAAGCGAGACTGAGCAATAGCTTGCAAATATGAAAATAAAACACCCTCGCGCTGTTAAGAACGGCCAGCTGCAGTGCAAGTTTGCCAGCCAGTTACGCCAGCGGTCTTGGAAAGCCGCCGCCAACCTCTAGCCTTGTCGCCGTTGCGAGTGAAGGAGTTCGACGAAGCAGGCTTTGTGCTAAAACCGCCAACCTCTAGCCTCGTCGCCGTTGCGGGCTCCAGAGTTCTACGAAGCCCCTCTGACGTCGGCTCCGGACCTTTACACCAGTGTGTGTGTGCGGCAAGTGTATGTTAGCTCTCATCCTCCTCCAAGTCGACAGCCCTCATCCTCCTCCAAAAGGGCGGGTCATCTTCAATGACGTCGAACTGTGACGCAGCGAGCAGAGCGCTTATGAGCAGCGATTGTCGGCTGCTAGTGCGTGCTCGTTGTCGTTGTCTCGTGAGATGTGTGCTCGTAAGCTGTTTGGTGTATATTAGTCTTGCGGGCGCCATTTGGGAGTCACGCTAGACTGTCGATGTATGTCTTGTCTAAGATGTAAATAACGTAAATAAATCCTGCTCTCCTAAGTCCCGACGAAGAGTCAAGCTCCTTCATACAGCTACGACTGCCAAATCTGACAACGCATGGATCTTCGCGTATTGTGGCAAGGCGCCAAATGTGTGCAGACAAAAGGCTTTTGGGGTTTCTATTGCGTATTACTGCTAAAAAATATTGAGATTACTGTTTGCCAGTATGTTTACTGCGAAAGAGCCCAATATTCACTTTATACGAGGTCCACTAATATTGAAAAGCTAGGAAAACCAGATTGCGCACCACTACCCACGCAATAAATCATGTGAAATGGGTTGTATTTGTTCCACTATATTGTACACTTACAGCAAAAAGCAACATAATGTATCATTAATTGATAGGGCGTATGCTTTAGCTTAAGTGGCAGCAGTATGAAAAGCTAAGCAATGGTAGATTTTTTCAACAATTTTTTTGTAATTTTTCCATTTAGCGACAAATATGGTATTATGGGCGCTCATATTGTGGAAGGAAAGAACAATGGGTAGAACGATAAATTATGGACCAAATTAAGGCAATAATCCACTTGATCTTGCAGGAAATTTCAGCACTCTGGGTTTGACATTTGGTGTAAATGAAACTTGAACGATGGGAAGCGAACTGAACTTTGTGCTATGTTTGTCTTTTTTTTCTGCATCTGAAGTACACGCCGAACAATGGTTCAGTCCAAAAAGTAAGGGTGTATCTTTCCATTGAAGAAGGTGGACCATCAGACTACATTGAAAGGTTCCACAAAGAGGAATCCTGTATTCTTAGCCTACATGTACTGTATGTGTATGTTTATTTCCTTGAATAATTATTTTTCATTAAAAGCGGCAATTTTTTTTGTATAATTTGGCACTTTCTAACGCGAAGTCAATTGTCAAATATCTACTTCTATTATGAGCAGCATGGAATACAAAGGGTTAAAGACGGAAAACAGCATTGGAGAGAGACGTCGCTTTATCTGCAGAACGAAGTTGTTAACCTATTCCACGACCGTTTTAATGCAACGGTATCGAAGGCCTCCACTGGTATGCTCTTTATCAATCAAAGAGAAGACAGCAACGTAGACTACATCCGAGCCCTGAATTACCTTTCAAACAAAATTACATAAACTTTTAAAACCAAATTTACGTTTCGCATATGCCACTTGAACCGGCAACTTCCTGGCTTATATTTATTTATTTATATATTTACACAAAATACCCCTAAAGGCCCTCACAGCTAAGGGTACTACATAGGAGAGGGGGGGGGGGGTACAGGCAATTGATAAAACATAGAATACACCACAAATTCAAAGAAATAGTTAAGCAAATGTCACGAAATATAAATACCAAATCCTCTTAATTGCGACAAGCAGAAAAAGCAATAACATTAACAGAGCAGTAGTAAAAAATTATACCAATTATGCATCTTCCAAACAACAGCATAAAATGAAATAAAACAAGAAGACCAACATTATTAAAAATATAAAGTGAGCAGAAACAGTTAAAACATGAGATAATAGCATACGCATCCCGTTAAGCAGTAGTTAAGGCAGACAACGGATTGCAAAACTTATCGGGATCAGTGGCAGTGGCAACACGTGGAGGGAGAGCATTTCAGTCAGTTATGGCGCGAAGTATGAAAGAATATGCGTAGTTAAATGTACGACATGACAAGCGCTGAAATTTAAACGGATGGTCGCGTCGGTCAAAGATGGAAGAAGGCAAACAAAAAAAGTCATTATGAAATGTTGAGTGACGATAAAGCATATGAAGAAGTGATAAACGTGCGGCTTTTCGGTGGTGACATAATTCTTGCGGCCTGCGCGTTTCTTTAATGCTGTAATGCTGGTATGACGTTAGTAATTGAAGTAAATAAAACGAACTGCGCGCTTCTTCAATGATTCAATGTTACTTAATAAATGTGCTTGATGAGTCCGAAGCATATTCAATTTTAGGTCTAATTAGTGTACAGAAGGCCTGTAATTCATAATTTTTTTTTCTCAGTTCACGTGTGACCAGTTCCACATTGAAGGTCAGTTTTTAGCAGCCCAATACGACAAATATTTAGTGAGTATCGGGTCTAGGTATTTTGTCTAACACCAGTTTCTTTATAGGGGCGCCATACCATGCACTTCAGCATTTCATAAGAGTTTCATTACCATTCCGTCAGCATTTCATCTGCGTTGGTTTAGGCCCCCACGGGTTTGTTGAGGACCCCGCCTGCTGGTAATTTGAGGGGCTTCAACCCGTCGCTGAGCCCGCAGCCCCTCCTGGGCATTCTCTGGGGATGGTGTCTAGACCTTAGTCCCGTGCATCACCCGGCATGCCCTGTTTATTGTTCCAAGTGTATGAGAACTCCTCTATGCAGCTTCGCTGTTCCTAATGTATCAGTTGCTCAAATCAAGCATTCATCTGCGAAGATTTCAGGGCGCAGCTTTCTCGGCTTCTACGTCGCCCTTTGGTGTCTTCTTATAGAGGAGCGACTTTATGGCAAATCTCGTCTCCGTGGACGTAGACCAACGATGTTTCATACGTGGACCGATACCGAAGATAGTGCAATGCCGGGCCGACCCGCGGCGGAGGTTCGCCATTAAGAGACCAACAGCTTAATGGCGAACCTCCAGCTTCGCTGGTCATCTTTCTCCACAGAGTGGAAGGGCACTGAATTTTTTCTAAACATTTATAACCTCCGTAACCACTATGGGCTTGCTGATAACGCAGTCTATCTCAACCACAAATTCTGTACCAGTTTCACAACCCTCACTCTCATGAATATCGAATCAACCCGGGTCGACTGTGGCGTTTGACTAAAGGTTGTGAGCTAAACATGGTCCCTTTTCCCTGACTTAATTTGGGATGCATGAGCACTGTAGCAGGCGATATAAACGTGCGGCATTGCCCAGCGTGGCGTGTTTCGGCAGCAGCAAAAGCAGTTGCATTTCGCAAATAATTGTAAGAAAAAGGTACTTGGAACTGCTAACCTATCAGAAAGACGGTTTTGGCTCGTAAGCGGTATATATAAGGCTATAAAATGCCATTTCTCCCCGTTGTGAAAGGCACCTCTTCCGAAGATCCAGTCTGCTACGAAACAATAAGAAATGACTGCAAGCCAAGGATTCGCCGTATTTTGTAAGTAATGAGACCGGCACATTGTACATGCTATGTGTTGTGTTTCAACGCATTGTTCCTCCATACTAAGAAAAATTCGCTTACAGGGACAAAAATTAGGGACTTTGGCACTCGAGACGAAATTCGCTGGCCTTGAAGCTTCACGCAAGCTTGGCAGACAAGCCAGCGCTTGACATGCTTGGCACGCTAGGGGCATCGCATAGCAACAACCGTGCAGTAAAACACATAACAATGACAACAACAACAACAAAAATCGCTATTTATTTTTCTGGGCTGCAGCAACGTCTAAAATAGCTCTACAGCTGCTAGCGCATCTATTAGACGTCTCCGTACTCGTACTGTGAACGGAGACGGCACATGCACACTCGTATATTTAAGGGTCACGCACTATGCGTCACTGTGGTCACATATAGGGCGCGCAAGTTAGTTGACACAATTGCTTCTACAGTCGCAACAACCTCACAAACGGCGCTGAATAACTGCCAGTGCAGTTACTAAAAGCCTCTGTGCTCGTACAGTGACCGGATGCGACGTGTGTGCACGTTTATATTTAAGCAACCAATTCTTAATATAATTCACGAAATAATGGGGCTGTAGAGCCGTGAGGCTACACATAGGCTACACATATTACGCCTTTACCTCACGCGCAGTCGTCAACGCCTGTCTCTATCGGAAGCGAACTGAGTTAGGCCTAGAATGCCTACATACAAAGGACTTGAATACAAGTCAGCGTTTGTTTAGCTACCCAGCATATGATGGTAATTACAATGCTGCAACGCTTCGCATTACCCATTGCATTTATTTTTGGCATTTTTTATCGGGGCGTGATTGAAGCAGTCTTTTGGGAGACTTAAGGTTGTGTCTGAAAATAGGGAGAAATTGTCGGAATTCGGAAGTCTCCCTAACAAATAGAGAGAGTTGGCAGGTATGCATGTCAAACCTTCGACGTTATGTTTATCTGTGCATGTATGATCTGCTGCAACCGTATCCAAAATTTCAGTCGTTTATGCTACTTGAAAGCTGTTGTCATGAGGCGAGAAAAATTACCCCCCTAATGAAACAAAAATATTTAACAATTTTTAAGGCCAAGGTATTTTATGCCGGGGTCCACGATAAACATTCTTTAACGGATGTGACATCGCTGCGAACGCGTAAAATATCCTGTCCTGACAGAGATGGCGCCGCCACTAAGAACGGTGAAGTGCTGCATCACGATATTAACGACCGTTCTGCTGAGGTGACGCAGTTTCCGCAAATGGTTTGTCTTTCGCGTCGGGTTAACCTGTGGCACCTCGTCACCTACAGAGTACAGCTTCAACATGCGTCAGCAGTGATTACAGGCCACCTACTGCTTCGCTTGTGGTGGCGCCAACTAAGAAATCTGCTGCGCTAAATGGTGCAGAAAGGCAATGACGTCGACGGGCCAATGTCACTTTGGTCTGGCGAGAAATGTGTAAGCGTGAAGCAGAACGCCTTCGCGCGTTCGCGGCGCACACTGCGAACGTTGCCACCCGCATTCGTGAAGCTAAGCGCATCCTAACTGGCTTCCCAAGACACTAGAGCCCAACCAAAATGCTCATAACTTCGCCATAGCGACTCGGGAGCAGGACGCAGCATGCCATGCAAACCTGCAGCACGGTCGCCGTCTCGCAAATCGTGCGCCTTTCGCTGCAACGGATGGTGAGTTCACAAAACGATTTACTAACAATCCGTTCCCTTTCGCTTGCGCGGTTCGCGAACGCCTGGGGTTTATGGCGCATTCGCGCAGTGTTCCGGCGCGTGCAATGCCGTTTTTCCGAGGGTTGCTTCCAGGTCGCGAGTCATTCTACGAATTTCGCTTGTGACACAAATGTCGAGGATCCCGGTGCAGTGAGTGGTAAGGTGCCGCTGATGGCCAGTTGGAGTTTAATTCTTCACGTAGAATGAACCTGCAGCAGCTTCTGTGAAGACATGTTTCACTTTCGTGTTCTACCGATTCCTATAAAAGTGGGATCAACCATATTTTTTCGTAACATTAGAAAAGCAGGGAATAGATTATTTTAGTGAAATCACAGGAAAGCAAGCTAACACAAAACACAAGAAAGGAGAAAAGATATTTTACAAGAATTGTTATACTATTTCTCTTTTTATTTAACAGTGGGCGCGTGAGGTGCGTCACATAGTAGCAGCGGTCAGCGCACAGCAAGTTACGATTTACATATCAAAACTGAGCGCACGCGTCTTATAGCTGACGATGAGCAAAAACGAAGTAACGGGTCATGTTCAAATGGTACTACCAATGATATAGATAAGCGCTTTACCTAGCATAACTGGGGCGCCTTGTAGTGGTTGCCTTTCGGTCCTCTGCTTTGGGTCGTCCGAAGAAGGACTCTTCCATGGATCTCGATGAACGTAAGCGGCGCTCTTTGAAGAACGTAATCTCTGAAAAACAATAAACCTGTGCGCACACGCACACGCGCACACGCACGCACGCACGCGCAGGCATGCACGCACACGCACGTACACGCACACAAACACATACACACACAGACGCGCACGCACGCACGCACACACGCACACACGCACACAGACCATTCAAAAAGAAAAAAAAAAGACGAACGTTATGGCATATGTTTTTACTGACGTTTCGGCCGGAGAACCGGCCTTCGTCGGAGTGCCACTCCGACGAAGGCAGCAAACATTCAGTGCGCAGTAATTGGCGCTTCTATACTACTGCGCTCGCACATTGAAGTTTAAGTTGCGCCATGATAACGAGAAACTTCAAATAAAAAGGCGAAGACGAGGGATGTGAAACTTGAAGCTCGCCTGTGTTTGCATATGCAGTACAGAACGTTTGGGGATCATATATATGGTTGAACAAATGCACTGGTACTGTTGGCCTTCAGGTACGTCATAAGTTCGACTAAAAACATAAAAGAATGAATTAATCTATACTTAACTCCAAAGCAAGCTCAAAATTAGGAGCAGTGTCTACCTTCACTTGTACCATGAATTCCTGAAGGAAAAAGAAAGAACTGGAATTAGGAATACATGATAATGTATTACCTCATATGTATGTTTGTGAGGAGCCCCGACACATCACTATAAAAACGTAAAAACAGAGCAATTCTTCGAAATTTCTTTCTAGTACTGATACAATTTTCTCTAATTCAACTTTTTCGCTTTCTACATAGCTACATTTAAGAGAAATTACAAAAAACAAAAAGAAATACACGCAGGCGCCGATCTTACTTTACGCGGGTACTTAAGCCCACATCTGCACTTGTATGCAGGATTTCTAGATAAAGGATTGTTTAAACAACGTCAAATACGCTTGCCCTTTTGTCAGTCGTAACGTCAGCATTCAGGAACATTGGAGTGAGAACAGGAAATCGCGCGGACGATTAAAGCCACACTCGTACGCCTCAGGGTGTTCACGAGATTTAAGTAAGCGGAGCCGAGACACTAGGAAAAAACCGGCTCAAAGAATTGATGTGATGAGCGTGCCCACGTGACACACACAAAAGACAGTTGGAGGGTGATTTTTTTGCTTTTTCGTTTTGCCTTGTTCTTGAAAGACGAAAGCCAAAAAGAATGAAAAAAAAAAAACAGCATTGCATTGAGCCACGTTCATAGCAGAAACACGTGCAGAATCACTTGAAATTTGCTCTTGAGTTTCTAGCAGACATCACTAAGGTATATATTGGGCCTGTTTGTGTGTCATAAGTACGTACAGAATTCCCCATAAAGGAAGCGGACACAACAATGAATGAATGAATAGAATTTATTGATAGGAAAGACAGAGAGGTCGACCTGAGCTAGTGCGCTCTAGTCTACTACTCTGCACTGGGGAAGAGGGAAGGGGAGAGAAAGTATTGGGATGGATGATGATGATAAGAGAAGTGGTGAGTGCTTATGTACATTAGACAGTTGTCTCGCTAGAGCCGCTCGTCGAGCTTGGTTTCCTGCAGAAACTTCAGCAATAAGAACAATTAAAAAAATTAAATTATGGGGTCTTATGTGCCAAAACCACTTTCTGATTATGAGGCACGCCGTAGTGGGGGACTCCGGAAATTTCGACCACCTGGGGTTCTTTAACGTGCACCTAAATCGAAGTACACGGGTGTTTACGCATTTCGCCCCCATCGAAATGCGGCCGCCGTGGCCAGGATTAGCAATAAGAACAATGGCAAACAAGGCGCAGATTTACAATAATTTTTGTTTGTTATGAGATCGGTGTAACTTTGTGCCTTGTGTGTCCCATCGTTCTTTCCTGTGTCCGTGTCATTTATGCGCAACTCTGTACATACTTCTAGCTGACAGTTCGTGAGAAGTAGAGATAAGTGGTAGAAATGGTAACATCGGCTTGCGTCGGTAGGCGTAATACGCATTTCTGCTTCTCATATACTGAGCTTTTCTGCGCCTTATCGGCGTGGGAGTGTATCGCCATATTTCAAGCTGGAAATCGCAATCATTACACCATTCAAGATACGTGCCCGTTTCTCGTGACAGATTTTTGGGTATTAAAATCTTCTGGAATAAACCGTGGTCCCTGTAATGTTGTGATAACAGCCAAAACCCCAGATTCACAACGGTGAATAATTGCCCGCCTCAGACTAGCCCTTTCGATCTTTTCCGTGAAACATTTATGAGCCGCTGATATTCATGCGTTTCACGTGCTTTGTAATTTTGCCGTCGTTTCTCTCCAAAGCACGTGCAGTAATAGCAACGTTTGTCAAACCACACTGGCTGATGTTTTACCATATATGCAGTAGGGTACGTGTTTCTGCCATTAAACGGTTCTTGAATCCTCTATGCGATGTTTTAGCGCTATGAGATTGGCGAATATTCTGCCTGTCATCAGTTACAAAACATTCGAATCTTATGAGAGAACCTGATCCAAGCAGATCATATTTATAAAAAGTGTCGCTACGTGTTGTTCTGGAATATTCTGCGTTTGTCGCCTTGGCTTTGTCGCCTTTTGCAGCCAAATGCATTGCGAATATCCGGAGAAATTTCAACCCACCACGCGCGGGCCGCGCATGCGCATGCGCCTATGCGCCTATGAGCCTCTAGCATCCGTGTTAAGCGCTGTATCAATATAAGCAACTACACTTGATGAGGCCATGCAGGGCAGTGCAGCGCCACACTTGGGGCTTCTTTGAATACTGAAAACGTTGAATGCAACGGCATTTCAGTACTGACCACTCTTCTCTCCAGGAGTCATTACGTTGGTGATTACCTAAGTTACTCTTCAGTAGAATAAGCGTATTGGAAACGGTGAAATAATAATTAAATATTAATAATTAAACCCTCACCAGGAGCAAAAGCTTGTTTTTCACGCTACCCGCGGAGCTGGTTAAAAAAAGGTACATAAAGGGAAAAATGAAATGTTGGAAAAAACATGGCCTCCAATTCTGAGAGCAAATCTAATAGGCCGAGAATGAAATGGCGCAAATGCTGCCAGAAAACATTGAAACATTGTATGAATCTCTGGACACTGCCACGGAGAGGCTTCTTTTTTTTATAAAGGTATAATTGGTCGATTATTCAATGCGTCACTCATCGAACCGAACAAAACGACGAAAGCGCCCCTCGGAAACGGTGTGTCAAGAAGATTTCGTTTTCAATTACAGGAACTCGGCACCAGCGCCCCCGTCTTAGTCACGTAGAAACGAAGGTAGGCGGGTGTTGTAGCTCTGTGCGCCTGCCAGGCTTTCTGACGTCCGTCCTTATGTGTGCGATGAAGTGCTAGTGGGGTCATTTGTTTATCGGAACCGCAGTTGTAATCAGTTTCACCACCTCGTACTACGATGTGCTTTCACCCGGTCGGATAATTTGATGGTACTGAATTCTACATTAAAGAGCCGACACAAACTCACCCCTCCTCAAACTAAATACAGACCGGAACTATAGCACCTCTTAGAATTTGGTGCGCATCAAGAAATAAAAATGATTTTTGCTCATATCAATTCTAATTTTTCTGTTTCTATTCCGCAACTGCGTAAGCAAGTGAGTTGTAAATTATTGCACCCTTAGTGGCACGCCCTATTTAAATAATATTAAAGTACATCCAACGCTTCCACAGTTTTCTTAAAACAGCGTCTTTCTTCTCAGCGTTTAAGTTCACTTAGTTTTCGAAAAACATGCCAGCCTGCAAAGCAAGCGGCTGCGGGCCCAGCAAGCTCCAGGACAGTTTGTTGATCAACTCCCGCCGTGTTCTTGCACGCAAAATGCTTTTCTTCCCGCAATCACGTGTGTTTATATATTTAATAAGAGAAATCGCAAAAATCTAACAAACCATTTTTCCTTAGAGGCATCATCATTCGCTTGGTGGTCTTTGCCATGAACTGTAAGCTGAAAGGTGAATGAGGGGCTTAACTAGTTTGGTAAGCTGCTATTTTGTATGTTTTAATATCTCTCAATTGTATTGGACGTAGTCCTGTATCGCTAGCAGAATCAAATTAATATCTTATTGCTCAGCACAAGATGAGTTGTGGAATAAAGCGTAGTTTAGATTGTACTTTTTAATAACGTCCAAAACTACATAAAAAGCATCTGCCAAGCATAGTTATGTTTGCTCATTGTTATTAGGTTACCTTTTTTTATCAATGCTTACTCTTCAGTTCTTTCTAGCTTTCGCTTCGGTAGCGGTGGAGTATTTCTTACATTTTTCGTTCGTTCAGTGAACATCATCGGACTTCAATTATTCCCGAGGCAAATTGTGCTTACCGCACAACCTTTCTACATGGAACTCCAATGTTCACTTCCATTTCGCGTCTCTAAACGATAGCTTCCTGTCTTTCTTTAAGCTAGAAAAGGAACCAGCTTCGACGTTTCCGTCCGTACGCCGAGGTTGCACTGGAAAAAAAAAATCACAAGGACATCAGTTTCTCTTGAAGAGGCAGCTCTCATTACTTTCTGACAGGTGCGCTTGGCTGTGCAGCAACGATTGTTGCAGGTTTGAGCTTCGGTGCACCCTGCACGTCACGCTAATTTCAAATCATTCGGGCACGAAGAAAGCGGATCGACAGCTCAGCAAGTGTGGGCGACCGCGCTTGCATTGGTTGAGGCAGTCGAAAGACGTCATCAACGATTGCCTCTGCTACAATCACTTCGTGACCTCCCCCTCCCTCTTCCCCCGCGTCTCCTCTTCTGCTGCGCTCCCCTGCCTTTCACCCTCTCTCAGAACAGGAACACGAGCTACGGCGGGACTAGTGCAACAGAGACGGTAACAAGAGCAACCGCATCGCGCCTCACCGCGTCTGGCGGAAAAAAAGCGACGAGGAATCAAAATGAGGCAGTGGAGACACGCCCGACCCCACTGTCCAATCATGTTGCTTTTCCTTCGTCGCACTGTTTTCCCCGCCCCGAAGTTAGGGGAACTTAGATGACAGCCACTAATCAATCATATTAGGAGCTCTTTCAGGTGCGATCGAATGTAAGAAGCGTGGGAGCTCTCTCATTGGCGCGAAAAGGAAATGAAACGGGAAAAAGAGGTAGAATTGGGGAAGTGAAACAAGGGTATGGGTCTGAGGAACATTGTTAAGATGCCGCCTCCGCGCCTTTGTCGCAGACCTGATGTTTTACTGCGGTCACTTTATTTTCGCTGTTTCTGCCCAGATGATTTTTACGAGCCCACGCGCAACCAAAGTTCAGGAAAGGTTTCAGCTCACTTTTGTGATACAGCACTGTTTATCGTCTCCGTCCCTCTATTTCGATATCTATTTTCCGCTTTCTTTTAGTGTCATGTTCGCCGATCACTTACATCATTCGCAATTTTGCTTCACTTACATTTACTTTGAAGCCCCGTACAGCTCGTATTTTCGCGAACCGTTGCCATCTCTAACAAGCCTAAGTGGCGTACCATCTTATCAATGTCATAAGGCATTCAACCGACAAGTTGTTGCCCTTCATACCACGAGAAGAATTCAGAATATCGAGCAATCATGCTATGCAAAAAAAATCACACCTAGGACCCTATAACCGTAAAACTATTCCATTAATATTTCTACTCAATTATGAAGACGGAAACAGAAGTTGACGGCACAGTTGCCCTGTGAAGTTGTGTTTCCGCCTTGTTTTTTTCGTGTGATGCTTTTAAACCAGCGCCTTCGTAAAAGAAATCAGCGTTATTCTGCTGCGCAAGAACTCTTCCTGTGCGCAAAAACAAAAAAATCAATTCTCGCCTGCAACTTTGAGTAGCCAGAGCCAGAGCAATGGCTGTCAGCCATATTCTATTACTTTCACAACGCGACAGTCTCCAGCTCTTTCGAAAAAAAAAAAAAGAGCACTTTTGTTCGATATATAAACGCGTCTTTAGTGCGTACAGGTCTCTTTCCTGTGATGAGTTTTCACGGTTATGTGATGTCGCTTGACAAATAAGCGAAGTGGGCACAGCCTGAAAAATATTTTGACATATGATGGAGGACTAGTAGCGAAAAAGGCATAGAATTAGAAATCACTTTTTTTTTCTTCTTTTTGTTCGGCCTAATCAAGCATAATCAATGTGTACCCGTCACATAAAATGGAGAGTTTTCGCAGTTTTCGTGATGTGGCGTGACATACCGGTAAAGTAGGCGTAGTCCCACAAACTTTAGCAATCGTAGAAGACAAATTAAAGATACGAAATTGAGCCAGGTTGGAATTACCTCCACGTTATAGCAGCGCTAGACTGCAACGCATAAGTTATCAAAGTTAACAAACAGGTAGGAGTTGTGAGTGTGAGAACAACGATAGTTTTCATACAGCTCACCATGCACGAGTGCGAGCTGAGCCACCATAACACCGTGAGGAAGATTCAGTCAGGCTTAACCTTGCATGCTAACTAGGAGACCGCATTCAATACATGCCTGTGTGAGTGGCCATCCAGGGGGAGAAGGCGGAAGGGCTCGTGGAACATACCTGGCAGTGTGCGATTCACTAAACCTGTTGTCCGCAATGTGAACATGTTGACAAGACTGCTTTTCGTCCTTTTTTCTTTTTCTTTTTATTTGCACCGCGGCTTTCGCTTCGGCTATGACTTGCTGTAGCAACGCCGGAAAATGCGGCGGATGTGCGTGTGGCTGCCGCTTTCGTAGCGATTATTTGAAGGGTGAGCCTGGCCACTCACTCGTGAAAACTTCAACTGCATGCGCTCGACAGCGTGTGCTCCCCCCCTCCCCCCCCCCGTCCTTCCCTGCCCCTGCAGCTCCAGCTTAGCCCTCCTTTCCGCCAGAGTGAATTTGGCTCCGCGCGCATCGTTCGCAGGTGTACCGAAAACGCAGCCTGGAAAATTCGACTACATAGGCTTGGGGTACAGCTTTACAGCAAAGTTGTGAATGCAACCAAAACCGCTCAAGAACTCACAAAGTTTGTTTTAGAATATATGGGGAATGCTTTGGTTGATGTGCAAGTAAATTTTTATGCGTGTGTGCCAGAACAATAATAATTACTGAACCCTCGTTTCTGACACATTAAAATACATTCTAGGAAACGCTGACAATACTTTACCGCTTCCCTTGAAGGACAAAATATTGCAGATGATTCTCATTTAGAAGAAAGGGAGATCGTCACTCTATGGGTACCATGTACTGAAAGTTTCAAATGTGTAGGCTACATATGTGATTTGAGAATTACTGAATAACGTATTTTCTAGACTATAAGTCGCAGCTCTATATATGTATATATATATATATATATATATATATATATATATATATATATATATATATATATAATATACCATTATGTGAAGCACATGCTGTCGTTTAGCACTTCGTTTCCGATTCAGTATTCGTCTTTCTTTCCAAGGTTTACGACATTGCGCTTCTTTTTCTTGGTTTCCATCATAAGGTAAGGTAAAAATTGGTAAGTCCCATTTGCACAATTGAAATAACCTTGGTTTCATGATTTCTCTTTTATTACTCTCTTAAACTGCACGCCGCGTTAAGTGTACTTCGTAAAGTAAAGCAGACTTGATCACATCCATGTCATCAATCAGGTAATCGAGAAATCTGCTGAGTACCACCAGCCTCTCTATATGGCTTTCATAGAATACGAAAAGGTATTTGATTTAGTAGAGATACCAGCTGTCACAGAGGCATTACGTAATCAAGGAGTACAGGACGCTTATGTAGATATCTTGGAAAGTATCTACAGAGACTCCACAGCTACCATTATTCTCCACAAAAAAGTAGGAAGATCTTTGTAAAGAAACCAGTGAGACAAGGAGACACAATCTCTACAATGCTATTCACTGCGTGCTTGGAAGAAGTATTCAAATTATTAAGCTGGGAAGGCTTAGGAGTCAGGATCAGCGGCGAATATCTCAGCAACCTTCGATATGCAAATCACATTGCCCTGTTCAGCAACACTGAGGACGAGTTACAACAAATGACTGAGGACCTTACCAGAGAGAGTATAAGAGTGGGGCTGAAGATTAATATGCAGAAGACAAAGATAATGATCAAGAGCCGGGCAAGGTAACAAGGTTTCAGGATCGCCAGTCAGCCTCTAGAGTCTGTGAAGGAGTACGTTTACCGAGGTCAATTACTCACAGGGGACCCACATCACGAGAAGAAAATTGCCAGAAGAATAAAAATGGGTTGGAGCGCATTCGGCAGACATTGTCATATCATGACTGGGCGCTTACCATTATCATTAAAAAGAAAGGTTTACAATCAATGCATTCTACCGGTGCTGGCATATGGGGCACAAACTCTGAGACTGACAAAGAAGTTCGAAAACAAGTTATGGACCGCGCAAAGAGCGATGGAACGAAGAATGCTAGCCGTAACGTTAAGAGACAGAAAGAAAGTGGTGTGGATTAGAGAGCAAACAGGGATAGCCGATATTCTAATTGACATTGAGAAAGAAATGGAGCTGGGCAGGTCATATAATACGTAGGTTAGATAACGGGTGGACCATCAGAGTTACATAGTGGGTGCCAAGAGAAGGGAAGCGCAGTCGAGGACGGCAGAAGACTAGGTGGGGTGATGGGATTAGGCAATTTGCAAGCGCTAGTTGGAATTGGTTGGCGTAGGACAGGCGTAATTGGAGATCGTTGGGAGAGGCCTTCGTCCTTAAGTGGACATATGATAGGCTGATGATGATGATGATGAAGAAGAAGAAGATTATGATGATGATTTATTGGAAAATAAAACTATCGCTCAAACCGGCGCAATATCTTTGTCTATACTATTGTCTCGACGCGGCGACTTCGCAAGCAGTTAGTAATGCAGAAGTACTTAAGGATTACGTAATGTGCGTATGTTCTGAATATAATGTCTTTTTTTTAATCTATTAAGGAGACGTCTGTATAGCGTCTACGAAGAAATTTCAGTTTATGAAAACATAAGCACATAGAAACGTAAAACCAATCACTCGTTTGTGATGGCATTGCGACGCTGGTATGACTACGAATGCATGAAGACGACTGTATGACCAGGACGGCCTAATAACGATGGAATTACGACCGCGTGTTGACAACGGTATGACGATTATGGCATGACGACTACGAAGTGGGAATGTGTGCATAATTACGGCGGAGTGACGACGGCGGAATGATGGCTATACGCAGTGGAAACGACTGAATGATAATGGTGGCTTGACATCGATGAGGTCCGGACGACAAAATGACAACGCAGTGACGCCGACAGAGTGAAGACGGCGGAATGGTGACAACTGCATGAAACTGAAGAAATCGTCAGAATGAAATAAACGCAATGAAGCGACAAGGACAGCATGAAGGCGACGGCGTATATGTGTTAAAGCTCACGCAACGCTTACGTACAGTCAACGGCAAAAGTTTACGGGACGCAGGATCTGCCAAGAAGCTGAATTCTCGCGAAGCGTTGTCACGCAGCCTCGAATTAAATGTTCCAGCATAAAGTGTCCTTCGCCACCTACACAGTGATTAATTAAATACGAAGTGTCATGCCTTAACAGTTCAGGAATTCACATTTGAAGGGGAAACAGCATCCCGCATACTTTTGCTCTTGACTGTACATGACCTCCCAACACAGAACACCTCGTTTTGCACTATAGCCTGTGCTTGTTTCTCTGCGATGCCTGCCATTCCTACGAGATAGCAGCCAGCACCCGAAGAAAGGGAGAGGGGGGAGAGGCAAGGAGAGCTTCGTTTTAATGTGTTTATTAATTTAACATTAAATTCAGTAAATTTTTGCATAAAACGGGATTCTGTCCTTGTACCACCGTCCAAACACATATGCAAAAGTAGAGGGAAAATGAACGTCTCAGGCTATCTTTTATTATTCAAGCTAGACAACAGGGCCTTATTGATAAACAAGACTCACTATTTTAGGGCCTTGGCAAACTTCTCAATCTCTTTAGCCACGGAACTCCTGGCGTTTTTATACCCACTTAAGGACTCTACACAGCAGCTCTGAACTGGCGTAACTGAAAAAAAAAAAAACTGTCACAAATCTGAGATCTTTCTTTCTGCCCTTGCAATTTTTATGTCTTAATTTGTGAGAACTGTAGTGAAATATAGTCATGGTAAGCTTGAAAGTATCATCAAGACGCCTGAAAAAAGGCTAGAGAATCCGTTTTCATACAAAGCATTAAGCTGACAACTTGGCTCAACAGTAGGCCGAATTTCCCAAACCTCAGCAAGCTTTAGTAATTATGTGACTGCGCCAGCTAAGAGAGCCTTGTACGCGATCAAGTAATTAAAATAAAGAAAGAACGTCTACTGGATATATTTCAAATTCATTCAAATTTGTTGGGTGAAGCGAAGTAATGGGCCATAGGCGCAATGTGGAATCGATGAAGGGCAGTAATGAATTATTTGACGGTCTGGTTACATTACCAGTCTTCTTGGTGGTAAAGCACGACTTGAGCCATTCAAGAATTACGCCACAATAGGTGGCACTCGTGCGGGCAGCAATGTTCTGTAAGCCACGCAATGTTAAAAGTTGGAAGGCGATTCAACCTCCAGCAGAAGTCAATGAAAGGCAAAGTGAAGCTTGCTCAGTAAACACGGGTGGCGTTACGGGCGCAGACACACATGGCCAAAAAAAAGCTCGATGAACAGGAGCAGCATCGTCGAGAACTTCAGCGTCATGTCGGCGTGGTCGCCTTGCGTCAGCCTCGCGTTCCTCCACTGTTTCATGCTCACGGCTGGCACGATGCGGGCGTCCGCTTCGCGCGTTGAAACTGCAGGGTTCTGTCAACGTTGTCGCACCTAGCCTCGGGCTCGGCTCCAGCAGCGCCGCGTCTGGGCTCCTCGGCGTTGAGTTGCAGGCAAGCAGCTGCAGGCAAGGATCTCCAGCAGCACACACAGCAGCATGTAGTTTTTGCGTCTGGACCACGGAGTGGCCTTGGAGCGTATGCCGGCCGTCAATGCTTTAGTTCGATTAGCGTTTAACAGTATCTTCTTGGCTGGCGTTCCGACAAGAAACGCATGGAGGCATGTTTGCGCGATGGGAGGGATGCGGTGCTTCGCTGCAGAAACCCCGCACGGAGGGGTACTACCATTCTAATACGTATGGGAAAACAAGGGCACACGCTGACAGACTCTGCACACCTGTGGTGGAATGCGTTGCAGCAATCAACGCTGTCTAACCTGAGGTCTTACCCACCTGTCATACGGGCAAACTCCAGCTTCTTCGGCGCATCTGTCCGCGCGATTGTAGTACGAACATGTTCTGGCACATTTTCCCACCTGGAATTCAAATTATGATAGAAATCGAAAGTGTGGACATAACATTGGTAATATTCTTCAAAAAGTTGAATAGAACTTGAGAGATCAGTATTTTTACGTGTAATTATCGACTATGGCCGACTATGGCTGTCATCGCAGGAGTGCTCACAAAATTGATATCGCAATAAAACATTTCAAGTGCCTAACCGCGCTTGCTTGCACGCGGGAAATGATTATTTATTTATTTATTTATTTGTTTGTTTGTTTGTTTACTTGAAAACACTTTCAGTGCCATTACTGCGTTAAAGAGAGGAGGGGTACAATTGCGGTACATTGTTGCAGATGTAAGTCTCGAAAGAAAATTGATCAGGGTTTCTGGGGATGGCGGCTGGGAGGTTATTTTATTTCGGCGAAGTCTTTGGCTCGAGATTGCCACTTGAACTTCAAAACTATGATCAACACCTAATCAGATGTAGGACGGCGCCGAAAAGAGAGAATTCTTGAGATGACGGATAGTGGAAAAGACTATGAAAAAAGAGACCGTCAACGGCTCTTCTGCTACGTAGATCAGGAAGTTTAAGGGAAGACTTCAATGTTATACCTCAAGGATGTTCTGTTCACCTTTTTGGGCACGCGTCATGAACTAACGGTTATAGCATCACGCTGCTGTGCTAAGGGTCATCTGTTCGAATTCTGCCGTTGGACAGCTTGATTTATGTTTATGTATTAAATATATAGTGTAAATATACGCCTATACAATTATATTCGTAAGATTACGAGGACCAGTGGTCCCAGGGGCGCATACATAGTCATACGTAGATACATATATAGTCAACGTCTTTAGGCTGCACTATCTCCGGGATCATGCTTGAAAAGCTTGCGGTCTTTTATACGCAATGCTCATGACTGCAAGTGTAGCAGAGAGCTGGAAGAATGCCAACGTTATAGTAATTCATAAGAAGGGAGACATTAAGCAATTGAATTATAGGCCCCTTGCCGAAGCTTACATTATACAATAAAATGTTCAGGGAAATAATTATTATATGAACAGGGCAACACTTGACTTCAATCAACCAAGGGAACAGCCCAGCTTCAGGAAGGGATATTCTACAATGGATCGCATACCTGCCATCAATCAGGTAATTGAGAACTCCGCGATGTACAATCAACCTCTTTGTATGGCTTTCATAGAGTATGAAAAGACTTTTGATTTAGTAGAGATAACAGCCGTCATAGAGTCATTGCGTAGTCAAGGAATACAGGAGGCATACGTGAATATCTTGCAAAATACCTAAAATTTCACAGCTACCTTGGTTCTCCACAGGAAAAGTAGAAAGTTTCCTACCAAGAAAGGAATTAGGAAAGGAGACACAATTCCTCAAATGCCATTCACTGCATGCTTAGAAGTATTAAAGCTATTAGACTGGGAAGGCTTAGAAGTGAGGATCAACGGCAAATATATCCGCAACCAGCGGTTTGCAGATGACATCGTCCTGTTCAGCAACACCGGTGACAAATTGGAACAAATGACTGAGGACCTTAAAGGTGAAGGTGTGATGATTTCTTTGTATTGTTGTTGTGTTTATGTAATATGACTGAATTTATATTGTCTGGATCACGTTGTGTCTGACGTGCCCACCTCCCTCTGTAATGCCGAAAGGCACTGAGTGTAAAAATAAGTGAAATGAAATAAAAAAAGGTAGGAGTGGGGTTGAAGATTAATATGCAGAAGGACAAAATAATGTTCAACAGCCTGGCAAAGCAACAAGAATTCACGATCGCCAGTCAGACTCTAGAGTCTGTGCAGGAGTACATTTACCTTGGACAATTACTCACAAGGCATCCTGGTCATGAGAAATGAATTTACATAAGAAAAAAATGGGTTGGATTGCAAACGGCAGCCATTGCCAAATCCTGACTTGGAGCTTACCACTCTCGTTGAAAAAAGAAGTGTACAATGCTTGCATTTTACCGGTGTTAATATAATAGGCAGAAACGCGGATGTTCAGAAACTCGAGGACAAGGACCCCGCAAACAGCGATGGAACAAAAAATGTTACGTGTAACGTTAGGGGACAGGAAAGTAGTGGTGTGGATCCGAGACCAAACAGGTATAGCCGGTATTCTAGTTGACTTAAAGAAAAAAAAATGTAGCTGGGCAGGCTAGTTAATGCATAAGGTAGATAATCGGTGGATCATTAGAGTTATAGAATGGATGCCATGGAATGGGAAGCGCAGTCGAGGTTTGCAGAAAACTTGGTGGGTAACGCAATTAGGAAAGTTATAAACACGAGTCAGAATTAGCTAGCGCAAGACAGGGGTAATTAGAGATCGCAGGAAGAGGCCTTCGTCCTTCAGTGTACGTATAGATAGGCTGATTATTATTACTATTGTTATTATTATTATTATTATTATTATTATTATTATTATCTCTGGCACCAGCCTATACCGTAAAAGGCTAGAGACATACCCGATACGGAAAATGGTGGTAACTCGCTAAGACTTCGCCTTTCAAAACTTCCGTTACACAACAGAAGTGGATCAAGGACTGAGGAACCGAAGCGGGGTTAATAATGAGCGTGAACATTAGCCTTAAACTGTACAACGCGGTCTGCTTTCTAGAGCTCAACGATTTCTTGCAAGAATAGGCTGGCAAACCATTTTCATCATGTTTCTTTCTGTGCGGACTGACAGAAAAAGAACGCTCACTGCGGCAGCCACGTAATCAATGTGGTCAAAAGCCTATCATCGATCGTTCAGCGTCTCCTAACGGCACCCGAACACGGAACACAGGATCTATACACAGACGATGTGCATAGGCGGGCAAACACACGTTCTAGTCTGCAATTCTCTGTACTCGAAGGGGTATCTTCCTTCAGCAAGGGCGAACGCAATCGCGGACCGCTTCCGAGCAGACTGTGGAGCTCGTTGTCGCCCAAATCAACAAACTCTCATTTGGTGCCGGAATGGCTCCCTCGAACACACCCGTTCCCGGTCCAGCCTTCATTTCCCTCGAGACATTGATCTCGCCGATAATGAAAGCCAGACATGGGACTACAGACTGCGAGACTGTGAGGGGAAGCCCGCCGCCTCAATAACGTTCCGTCGATACTATGGGACCGCTGTACAGGTCCTCATTGCGATGGAGGGGGGGGGGGGGGGAGCGGGAGTCAATCAAGGAAAACGCTTGCTTACTATGTGCGTCGGAGCAGTGTCATTGCTGCGTACGTAAGAATTTCGTGCGTATACGTCCGCAAGAGCGTCTCTTCTGTATTTCATAATCCAGTGGAGTACAGATGTGCAAGTGTGCGGGCCAATTTTTGTTTGCCTTTTGTTGCAAGAATTTATGCTGAATTCACTGTTTAACTTACAATGTACAAATATCGGCAGACGTGGGAGCCATCTAAAATATAGCGCTTAGACAAAAAGGTAACTATTTTATGTGACATTTGAAGATTATTTTTTAGAGTAATAAAAAAACAAGAACTATTCGCCCTCTACATAGAAAATGAAATTAGTAAGGTCTTGATGAGGGCTAGTTTGTTCATATTTAGAGCTGAAGTTAAACATTCAGTTTTCATGTTCAGTTCAGGTTAAATAGGTTAAGTTCTTGGATGAAAGACTATGATGTTGCTGATTTGCAGATGTTTTTGCGACTGGTGTACGCATGCCTATGCTGAAAAAGGTATAAATTGGCTGGAGAATTGCAAATAGACTTCCAGTTGGCAGCCAGCGCTTGTCTGTAGTATTTGTTTCCTCGTGTCCTTGTTTTATTCGCGCTGTTTAACCTCAGTTCTAAGAAATGAAATTTATCGTCGACACTGAACACTGGTGCCGGAAGGCAGTGCAATAATAGGGGAAACCTGCACGTACACTACAGGGTGTGCTTGTTCGGACTAGTTGGTGAGGCATATTAACAGATTAACAGCGTAATTGCCGACAAAGACAAGAAAGGTGACATGGCCCATCTTGTTACACTTCTTGTCCTAGTCGGCAATAGCGCTGTTAATCTGTTAATACGAACACCGCTTTCCTGTGCCATCTTATTCGAGGTGTGCCAAAAGACGGGAAAGGCCTCTGAATCACCACAATTTGTGAAATAATTAAAAATTATATTTAATGACTCAGTTTGTTGGTAACTTCCTATTAACGGTGGTCAGGTTGGCATGTCGAGAGTTTGTGCATCTGAAAACGGGTCCTAATGAAGCAATTTTAAGTATTATCTCCGCGTGAAGCTGGAACTGGACAATGTATTACCAGCGAAAACCACGAATATTCTTTAGCGCTCTTTTAGTTAATTGAAGATTTGGATACTAGCGTGTCGCCAATTTTACTGATAAACGAATATGCCTGCATAAATGTCCGCCAAAGCAACAAGCGGCACATCAATGTCACATCACCACAATGATTTAGTCATATCGCAGGATTTAACATTGCAAAGCAGCATTGTAGTTAGGTTAGGAGAGCGGAGTAAATATGACAACCTGCAGTTCTTTAGCATGGACATAAATACAAGTACACAAGCGTTTTGACGTTACGCCCTCATCAAAATGCAGCCGCAGCATGTTGAAATTGAACCCGTGGCCTGATGCTTGATCACCACAAAGTCATAGCGCTTGCGCAACTACGTCGCATCAAATTAGTCAGGGCTGTAGCTATTTTAAGGAACTGTTTCTAAGTACTCGGTTTTAGTACAGCTCATGGCATGGCTATATAGACTGGTACAGGGGGCACATGGATGTGTTGCGTAGTGCCTGGTGCCATCGACGTAAATGTCTAGTCAGATGGTGCGGTCACATCTCACATAATCTACGTAGCGTGCTTATCTGTACATGTATGATCTGTTACAACGGCATGCCAGCATTTGACTCTTTCGTACTTCATGACAGCTGCAGTCATGAGAGCAGTAAAAGTTGCACCTTCACTTGAATACACTAACAATTTATTCTCTACAATTACGAAAGAACAATAAACAAATTGTGCTCGTAAAATCAAAGACGCACAAGCTAACGGAAAACAGAAGCGAACAGATGTTAGCAAAATTGAAACACTTTTTTGTTCTTTTTTTGAGAAGGAACACTTAGTTGTGTACTCCAACACTAACAATGGTTATCTTCCAACAGTTTCTTTATAGTTGTAATAATATTCACTGACTGCAAACTGAAGACGCTTGTGCCGCATAACATACTGGAATTTTGGCGTTTATGAAGACCACTTCTTCTTCATTTGGCATACATTCTACTATAACTTCTTTATTGGTAATAGACAGTTCTAATTTCGCCGTTGATTAGAAAAGCAAGACCTCAGCGGGGCTAGCAATAAGTACCAGCAGAGTGAGCTGCTGGATGTAGATTTTCGAAACCTCACGTTTGCGCAGAACCATACGCAGCACATGCAATGCGTGTACGATGGACAACTTTGTACGTACATTCTAACCACTGTACTATGACGGTTGTGGGAATATTCGTGGGATACGGCTTTGCGAAAGAGTTTTTCCCTTATGGGTACACCGTAATTTCAAGGGGATAAACTGGTAGATCGGACGTACCCCGAAATAAATAAGTAAAGGTCTCGTTGACGCACTTTTAATAAGTGTTTGCACGTGCGTACGTTTCTTTAAATCTATCCACAAAGATAATCATCCTGGTTGTGAATAGAACCCACGCGCAGCCTTTGAGCTCTGTGTTTTGTAAAATGACGCACATTCAAACAAGTTGAAAAAAGAGGCGCACTATAGAGATGGCAGGAGCACTCACGATAGTACATAGCAAACAAGATTTTCACCTTCTGAAGCATCAGTCGAATTCGATGCAAGGACCCGTGGCAGATGGTTTTGATATCGTTTGTTCAGTGTGATCACAGGAGAAATTTATTGGCATGCCTAATATTTTCGCTATGACAATTCGTGTCAGATGCAAGAATTACAAAACGCTTAGGCACAGTAATATTATGCGACGATGACAGGCCTTTAGCAAAAGACCTGCGGTGATTGCGTAGTTGCTATTGCGTTGCTCTACTAAGCCCTAAAGCATGGGATCGAATCCCGGCGTCGTCGGCGGCTGCTGCATTTTGATGGGGGCTAAATGAAAAAAAAAACATCCATGTTGCGTGCACTGGGTGCATGTTAAAGTATACAAGGTGGTCAAATCTATACTTTAGTCCCTGACTACGGTGTGCTTCTTAATCAAATTGTGGTTTTGCCACGTAATAGCCAAGATCTCTTATTTATTTATTTTTTTCATATGAGAAGGGAAATGAGCTGGGCATGGCATCAAATTCCAGTGGATACCTGGCCATGCCGGTATTTAGAGAAATATAAAAGCGGATGAAGCTGCCCGAAATGGACTCGAATACCGCACTTTCAAAAGAACATTTTTTTACAAAAGCCAGTGCTTAAATCATGGCAAAAAGATATGCCTATCAAGACAAAGACCGCATCTAGAATCTGCCACTTCACCAAGATAACTTCTTGCGTTATATTGACCCAGATATGAGAATGAAAATTCGATGACCACTTCCTCGACACTTTGAAACATTGTACCATCGTCTTCGACTGGACGTGGCATTCACGAACAATTATCTGTACTGCATAGGGCTTACCACTAACCCCTACTGTGATAACTGCGGCAACTTAGAGACAATGGAGCACATATTACTAGAATGCCCCACGTACTGCGACGAGAGGCACTTCTTTGAGCAACAAATGGACATTATTTGCTATGATCTGTTAACATTACCGAGAATCTTAGGTCCAATGCCTGGCCCTTCAGAACAGCAGCGCGTTTTGGATTTATTGTTCAAATACTCGCCAGAAATTGGTCTAATAGGAAAGCTTTAAATACTGAACATTTTATATGCAAAAGCCTAAATTTACCCGCCATGTCCCCTGTAAATATTAGTATCAGGCCACTTTGCCCATTTCATATTTATTTTTAGTCTCTTTTTCTCCACTCTCCTCTGGAATCTTTTAATCTCATTCCCCATCTCTATACAAAGTAGCATGTCAGCGGTTGTATACGCGCCGGCAAAAATCTCTGTTCTTCTAAAAAAGAGTCTCTCTCTCTCTCTAGGTCAGAACAAACAACGTAGCGGACGAGGATGACATTGCATGCATTGAACAGATGTTGTTCTTTAGAAGGACGTAGTGGGTCGGCGTGAAAATCCTTATCGTCATGCTCATGGAAACAGCTTTGATGGAACATAGAAGGCGTATATGAAAGTGATGAGGCTGATCATGGGCCTCAAACTTACACATACCCCGAATAGAGGTCGTGCTAAGAATCGATTGTTGTTGGAAAAGGGCGTCGGCGCACTGACGTAGTCAGTAATGAGAAGATATGGCTGCGACGATGTCACATATCTAGCTTTTTTTTACGCAGTGGCATCGCGAAAGTTCACAAAAAGAAGCTTTCCTAAAAATTATGTAAATGGCACTGGTTCATTTCGCTCATGACATACGTTGTAGAAATTGAGGCCTCAAAGTTGAATAATCCACAGCCGGGACTTTCAAAGCGAGCCAAGAACCCTGAAATGAAGAACTGCTTATCACAACTGCGTCAACTGCGGCTTCAACATTAATTTACACCAACACCAAATTTCAATTTGTCTAAACAATCTTAATACGCAAAGGTAGTCTCGAGAGCCAGGCTGCCGACACCTCGGGCAGATATGTGCTTGTTAGTTTTCTTAATGAATGGTGGAATAAGAAAATATGAGAGTTTTAAAAAACTCCCCACAATTTACTACAATGATCATAAGGCAACCTAACCGTGACAGTGCACTAAGAAAAACTAAATGCACTGTAAGGAAGAAGAAGTGCGCCGTGCCGAGCTCCGCAGCCGGATCGCCAGCGCTACTGAAGTGGGGCTCGGGCTAGACGCTGTTCCTGGTGTGACTGGCTAAGCCTACGCTGCTGCGTCTTCTTGTCCGCGTCCTTCGTGTCGTCCACAGCCGTGTCGGACTTCTTTGCCATAATTGGTGGAGGTTTGCTGGGTCTCCTGCAATCCTGGAATTGCGCAGCCGGACTCTCCCTGCCATCATGACCACCGAAAGCGCCACGAGCTTACCACCACCTGCTCCCCAGTCTACCGTGTGCCCCGGCACGTTCCGCCAGCGGGACCCTCCTATCTTCAGCGGCACTGACGACCATGACGTTGATGACTGGCTCTCATCATACGAACGCGTCAGTCGGAACAACAAATGGGATGACATCACTAAATTGACCACCGTCCCTTTCTACCTCACTGGAATTGCCCACTTGTGGTTTCGGAACCACGAAAGTGAAGTCCCAAGCTGGACGATGTTCAAGACAAAGTTCAGCGAGGTCTTCGGCCGCCCTGCTGTTCAAAAGCTTCGTGCCGAACAGCGTCTGCAGTCGCGCTCTCAGCAGCCTGGTGAGAACTTTACCAGCTACATCGAAGATGTCATCGATCTCTGTAAACGCGTCGATGCATCCATGACTGAGTGCAATAAAATCAAGCATATTATGAAGGGTATCGACGAGGACGCGTTTCAGATGCTCATCTCAAAGAGCCCCTCTACTGTTGCCCAAGTTATTGAACTGTGCCAAAGCTATGACGAGCTACGCCGTCAACGCCTCCTCACCCGCCGTCCTGCTCCCCATCAGGAATCGTTGTCCGGCTTGACCTCTCCTTTTCCAGATGCGACCCTCCTCTCGCAAATCAAGGCTTTCGTCCGGGAAGAAGTTGCTCGCCAGCTCTCCCTCATCTCCAATCCACCGGAGTCAAGTTCGTCCCTTAGTCCGACCCTACGACACGTTATAGAAGAACAAGTGTCCGAGGCCCTTCCTCTGGAACGGGCGCCTCAACTCACCGCCCCATTGACTTACGCCGACGTTGTCGCACGACCACGACCACCGACCTTCCGGGCCCCGCCTCCAATGCCTAGCCCTGTTTTTACCCCCACGCCGCCACGACCTCCAGTCCATCGAGTAATGAATCCCTGGCGTACAGCGGACAATCGGCCCATCTGCTATTCGTGCGGTATTCCCGGTCACGTTGCACGCCTGTGCCGCCGCCGTCCACTTCATCCACGTGACGACCCACGCACAGCCGCGTACGACCACCCGTTGCCTTACGCTCCTGACCGCGATTTACCCCTTCCCCGCCAAAGCCTTCGTCAAGTTTCTGACCGCCGTTCTCCTTCTCCTCGTCGTCGCTCGCCCTCCCCGATGCGTCGACGTCCCTCTCCTGCTAACACGGAAAACTAAGTGGCGCAGTTCCTGAGGCAAGAACTGCGTCATCGCCGCAACGCTTAAGCCCTCTTCTTTCGCCGCCTAACGTTATTGACGTCGCTGTTGAAGGTGTCTCTGTGCTTGCCCTCATTGACACAGGTGCCGCCATATCTGTAATTGCCGAAAAACTTTGCCGCTCAATACGAAAAGTCACGACGCCTTTCTTCGGTCCTTTACTCCGCACGGCCACAGCACAGCACGTCCAGCCGGTGGCTGCGTGTACCGCCAGACTTGAAATTCAAGGTGTGCTCTACACAGTCGAGTTCGTCGTTCTTCCCCACTGTTCCCACGATATTATTTTAGGTTGGGACTTTCTCTCCCGTCACCAAGCTGTTATTGATTGCTCCCGTGCAGAAGTCGCCTTCTCTACGCTTGGCAATGCCATATTTGATGACGTTTCGCTTTCCTGCACCAAGTTGTCCCTCACTGACGACATCCTAATACCTCCACACGCATCCGTTCTGGCATCTGTATCCTGTTCCGTTGCCTCCGACGCCACCGTACTCTTTATACCTTCGACTGCTTTCGTTCATCGCCACCTCTCACCACTCCCAACTGCGCTGCTTGGCCTTCAAGCTGGCGCGACTCACCTTCCTGTATACAATTACTTCCCGTTCCCGATTACGTTGCTTCGCGGTGAATCTCTCGGCACTGTGGAGCCTTACGACACCATTACCACGTTGCAACTTCCTATTGGATCGTCAGAAGTCAGCACCCTCTACTGTAGTCCCGTGACTGCCACATCGCCTGAAGACGTTTTCAACCATGTCATCGACAATGCCTTAAACCCCAAGCAACGCCATGACCTTCTTCGTCTCCTCGAGAAATTTCGTCCTGCTTTTGACAGCCATACCACTTCTCTGGGCCGAACGACGACTGTATGTCACCGGATTGACACCGGTTCTCACTCACCGCTACGGCAGCGACCATACCGCGTATCGTCGACCGAACGGCGCGTCATTGACGAGCAAGTAGGTGACATGCTAAAGCGTGGTGTCATTGAACCATCCGACAGCCCATGGGCATCGCCAGTAGTTTTAGTTAAAAAGAAAGATGGCTCGATCCGCTTTTGTGTAGATTACCGTCGCCTAAACAAAATAACCCGAAAGGATGTTTATCCATTGCCGCGGATCGACGACGCCCTAGACTGCTTACAAGGCGCAGAGTTCTTTTCCTCCCTCGATCTGCGCTCTTGTTATTGGCAGGTGCCTATGGCTGCAGACGATAAGCCTAAAACTGCTTTCATCACACCAGATGGCCTATATGAATTTCGTGTGATGCCATTCGGACTTTGCAACGCGCCCGCGACTTTTGAGCGGATGATGGACACTATTCTCCGAGGCCTCAAATGGAACACATGCCTGTGTTATTTGGATGATGTAGTAGTGTTCGCACCCGATTTTCCTACTCACCTTCATCGCTTGGAGCAGGTTTTACGCTGTCTCAGTGACGCTGGCCTCCAACTAAACCTGAAGAAATGTCACTTCGGCGCACGCAAGCTGACAATTCTCGGACATGTCGTGTCGAAGGACGGCGTTCTACCTGATGCCGCTAAGCTCCGTGCTGTTACAGAATTCCCGAGGCCAACGTCACTAAAAGACTTGCGCAGTTTCATTGGCCTCTGCTCGTATTTCCGCCGCTTTATTCGAAATTTCGCTTCGATTATGGCACCACTGACAGAGCCTCTTCGAGGAGACCCCAATCTTTCCTCATGGTCCCCGGCTTGCGATCATGCCTTTGCGACGCTACGTCGCCTCCTCACAACACCACCGATACTACGCCATTTCGATCCAACTGCTCCCACAGAAATCCATACGGATGCTAGCGGTGTTGGTCTTGGCGCTGTGCTCGCCCAGCGAAAGCCCGGCTGCCAAGAATATGTTATTGCTTACGCGAGCCGCACTCTGACGAAAGCTGAAGCCAACTATTCCGTCACGGAAAAAGAATGCCTCGCGATCATCTGGGCCATCACAAAATTTCGCCCATACCTGTACGGCCGGTCCTTCGATGTCGTTACCGATCACCACGCACTTTGCTGGTTGTCGTCTCTCAAGGATCCCTGCGGCCGCCTAGCCCGGTGGGCACTGAGGCTCCAAGAGTACGATATCCGGGTTGTCTACCGCTCAGGCAAGAAGCACGCCGATGCCGATGCTCTTTCGCGCTCGCCTGTCCACGCCGACATTGTCAGTGTGTCCGTCCTAGACGACCCACTTCTCCCATTCGCTTCTGTCGACATGGCTTTGGAGCAGCGCAAGGACTCCTGGATTTCATCTTTGATTGATTACATCTCTAATTCACCTACACGCCCACCATCCCGAGCGTTACGCCGACAAGCTTCGCACTTCGCCATCCGCGACGGAATTGTCTATCGCCGTAACTACAGTTCCGACGGCCGCAAATGGCTGCTTGTAATACCTCGGCAGCTCCACACTTATGTATGCGCCGCTTTCCACGCCGACCCTCAGTGCGCACACGCTGGTCTCTTCAAGACCTACACCAGACTACGTCATAGGTTTTATTGGCGTGGTATGTACACATTTGTGCAAAAGTACATTCGCTCTTGCACAGAATGTCAACGTCGGAAGCCTGATCCTTGCCGCCCTTCTGGACCAATGCAACCTTTGCCGTGCCCTTCGCGACCCTTTTACCGGTTTGGGATAGACTTCTACGGGCCTCTGCCATACACAGCTGCTGGCAATCGCTGGGTCATTGTAGCTGTAGACCATCTCACGAGGTATGCAGAAACGGCCGCTCTGCCAGCCGCGACGGCTCGTGACGTTGCCTCCTTTTTCCTTCAACGCTTCGTTCTACGTCACGGCGCTCCCCGCGAACTCCTGAGCGACCGTGGCCGCGTCTTTCTCGCCGATGTCATTCAAGAACTTCTCGCTGAGTGCCGCATTATTCATCGCTGTACTACCGCATATCACCCGCAAACAAACGGATTGACAGAGCGCTTTAACCGAACTCTTGGCGACATGCTTTCGATGTATGTGGCCTCCAACCACACCAACTGGGACCTCATCCTTCCCTATGTCACGTACGCCTACAACACGGCACCCCAGTCAACGACGGGCTTTTCTCCCTTCTTTCTTCTATATGGCCGCGAACCATCATTTCCCATTGACACTATTCTCCCTTACCGTCCCGACTTATCAGAAGGTACACCGGTTTCCGAAGCCGCCCGGTATGCAGAAGAATGTCGGCAACTAGCTCGCTCCCATACAACGCAAGAACAAGCGCTACAGAAATTTCGTCATGACGATGGGCGCCCCCACCACCAGTTTTCGCCTGACGCTCTTGTTTGGTTGTGGGTGCCTCCTACTTCGACACAAGGTGTCTCTTCCAAGTTTGTATCCCGATACCATGGACCTTACCGGGTTCTACGCCAAACTTCTCCGGTGAACTACATTATCGAACCTCTGACGCCCCCTACGGACCTGCGTCGCCGAGGCCGAGAAATTGTGCACGCAGATCGGCTCAAGCCGTATCACGAGCCCTTCGTCCTCACGACGCCTTAGGCCTCCTGTGCAGCTTCGTCTTCAGCGAGGGGGGAAGTTGTAAGGAAGAAGAAGTGCGCCGTGCCGAGCTCCGCAGCCGGATCGCCAGCGCTACTGAAGTGGGGCTCGGGCTAGACGCTGTTCCTGGTGTGACTGGCTAAGCCTACGCTGCTGCGTCTTCTTGTCCGCGTCCTTCGTGTCGTCCACAGCCGTGTCGGACTTCTTTGCCATAGCACCAACATTGTATCAACCAAACATTTTCAAAGAATAAAAAATAAAAAAAGAGACATGCAGCCTTTCACCGGAGAGCTGCGAACGTTAGGCTTTATAAAGTGATACAGTTGAACTGAATATGTCTTTTATAGCAAGACGCAGGAAGTATGGCAGTGCTAAAGCCTGTCAGTGTGTTCTGAATTCTACAGCATGGATTACTACATCTCATAGAAGAGAAGTTGAGTACGTCACAAAGAAGATAAAGCCAGAAGTTAATTATCTTAACAACACTATTATTTTTCTAGCATAGCTGAGAATGTCTAACGATCACGTAAATGATATTTCATATGTTTCATTTCTTCTGAAAATTTTTATTTTTTTACGCTTTATCGACCACACCCCGCATTCCCAATCAACAACCATGTAATCGCTGACTTTCTGTTCTTCCCAGTACTGGGTAAGCGCAATTGTTTGATGAAAAATAAGGAAGCAAATATAAGATGGTTCTTTTAAGTGTCGGAAAAGGGCTACTGTCACAATAAATGAGTTCAGAGTAGAAAGAATGGTTCAAGTCCGCGGTTCTTTTTTTCCCCCCAATGATGGTGCATTTGGCATCTGTTTAAAGCGCGCAGCGTGTTTCATTGATGCGGAAACTGCGCATCGCAATTTTCTACACATTATTTCACCACTACGTGCCATCTTTCAGGAATAATTTCAATATTCAAGGGCTCGCCTTCTCTGTTCAACAATGCTTACGGCTGAAGACTCAATTCAAAAGAATTCCTCACTTGGTTCTTTCTAAGGAACCACGCTTTTCTTTTACTCTCTTTTTGCAAGACGGGAAGATCCCATTGTTCGAGGTATCGCTTGAGCTTGAAGTCGAAACCCTTGTCGCTTTTCTTCCACTCAATGGCTTCTTGCTTTGTCAAAGGCGAGCGGTCTTAAACAGTTTGGCAACGTGCCTATGCAATATCATCAGAAGGTACAGCAAGTATAAGACGACACGGCTCTCAGGAGACGCTTCTAAATAGGGCAAATTCTTAAAAGCGCTCATTCAAGTTATCCGAAGTTCCTAACATATAAAAGAAAGAAGATGAGCTTCTAGAGAGAATAGGCAACTCGCGCCTGCGAATAGCTATCAAAGGGGACGTTTAAAGTTTCCTGCTTTATGGAGGCTCCAGATATCCATTTTCAGCTTGTTCCTGGGCACCAGTGCATTCTGCGCAGCGGGGCAGGAGAGAAGTGCACGAATGCTCACATGAAAGCACGAACACAGGGGCGTGTTGCGCAAACATCCATGTCCGTTTGCCGACTTTTTCGCAAGGAGTGGAGGTAACGGCGCTCGCTGATCCTTTGTCATCGCCGACTTGACGCATCAGGAGGCACCGAGGCATCCTGATCTTCACATTGGGCAACGTTCGGCATTCGACCTGATTTCATCAGTTTCCCAGGGTATCAAGAGTATTCGTGTGTCCTGGCCTAGGCCACGAATACAAAGGGCGCATAATAGCAAAAAAAAAAAAAATGAAAAGTAGAAAAGAAAGTTTGGACGTCGTGTCGATGGCAAGGTAAGATGGCATCACTTATCTGTTGCCTCTAGAATTGTCGTCCGTCGGTAGCCAGCCATCAGCCCATTTCGCAAGGCCAGATTTGCAACGCAGGGCGTATAAGCTCGCTTCTGGACGTAATTTAGCGCGAATGATACAAGGCAACATTGAGCGGCTCGAACACAGAGAACATTCACAGTAGCCGTAAAAAAAGACAGAGTCAAGGTTTGAGAAGAGAATGAAGTAATGATTTTGGTAGAGATGAAGTAAGCGCTTCCATCCCCACCCGGCGGGAAGAGTAACGGGTATGTGGAGTTTTTCGCCAAACGACCATAAGCAGAACGAATCAGTAAGGACAGAAAATTGGTTCCGGTGATGAGAATAATATCGAACTCTATTAAGCAGAGTCACACTTGGGTGTTTTGTTACGCAGCATAACGCGTACGTAGAGAATCGCCACTCTAAACGGGGACCAGTAAATATATTTCACTGCAGTCAGGTCTTTCTCACGTGCCAAATAGCGTTTCCGAGTTCTTGTGAAATCTTCGCCGTTATAGGTTTACAAGTCATCCACCTGTGCGTGCTTGCATGGGCAGGTTAGTGGCATGTCATTACTGATTCCGCCTGTCACAGGCTATTCTTTCTGTCCGAAGATACCTTATTGAAGCGCCACCCCCGCTGAAGAAGAATTCTCGCGATTTGTGCAAGCTGTTGTGCCGCGGGTTGTCTTGGTCTCACACGACTGTTGGGATTGCCAAGTGTTTGAAAATGAAAACTTGAATAGTCTTTTAGCTGCGTTTGGCGTTGGGCACGTGCGCTAGAAATGTGTGCGTGCGGTGCATACAAAGTTCGCATTACATTCTAGCTGAACATATTACTCCGGACATTTATCGCCTAACGTGTCTGTTTAGCTTGCCAGAACAAAAACTGTGGTGTATGTGCATGAATTTGATTTAAACAAAAAAGGGGTCAACAGAAGTGTATGGTGGTTGGTCAGAAAAGCCAAAGTCATTTTTTTGCCGCGGCTTTTAGACGGCTACAGCTCTAAAGCTAGGTCGGGTAGTTGTAAGACTTACATTAAATGCGACTGCTCTAATATACGCTCAAGTTCTTCGAGGTGATTGGTGCATTGATAACGAAGATCGTTACAACAAGCAACAAATCTCTCTTCGCCACCACGATTTGCTTTTTTAAATTTATTTATAGAAGGAGATGCAACCAGAAACGAGGTTTCCAGCTCGTGTCTCCACTGGCTGATAATGAGCCTTGACAGTCGTTTTTTTATAATTTAGAAAGAAAAGAAAACCATGCAATCACCATAGAGAAGTAAACGGGGCAAGTCTGTTTCCTCTTTTTCTTGTTTGCAAGCGGTTTTAGGTGCCGAAAGCTCCTAAAGAAGCACCGCAAAAATATACTGCTTTTTGCGCGTTATATCTATAATTCGACCGAGCAGAGTCATTGACAAAGAAATAATTTGGCGGCCGTGGCTTACTTCTCTCTTTTATTAGCATTTTTTTCTCACGAAGCCTAGAAAATAACATTCTTGTGATTTTTTTTCCTGACAGGCTGTAGCTCACTTAATGCTATATGCCGGGGGAGCTAGTGGGCTTTCTTTTGTCGTGTCCCACTCTTCAGCCGTAGCATATGTTGTTATAATTGAGTTACTTCCAACAAAAAAAGTAATATTATAATTAAAGGGTCCTTGTTATTAGTAGCAAGCGGGGATGGTATAAACAGAAACTTGTTCAATAAATGCTCAGCCTTCGTACGGAGCGCAGTGAATCAGTGTTTATGTGTTTGGCCGAGGGGGCAAGGGGGGGGGGGATTTATACATTTATTCAATAAGAATGGTGATATTCAGCAGTGAGACATAGCTCCCATTACGAAAAAATTCTATGTTCATTTTTTTTTTCTCAACCAGCTTCCACTTATTCCCCTAACGCCTGAAACATAGTTGCACCATTTGATGTCACCGTTTCTATTGTTGCCGCTGGTTAATGCTCGCCTTTCCGTTGAATGTTGTTATTTCGTTTTATTTATCTGTGAAGACACGATGAATTCCGCTGCTACGTAGCCGGATATCCGAATATCTGAAGTGATAATACGAAAATGGTTATCCGATGCCATAGTTGCTCTTCCCGTCACACGTTGAACTCCTTTGGTGTATTTCTTCCAGTTACTTTACAGATAGTGACAACAAGGAAGCCACAAATCGCAACGGTGTCCCACAGGTGCCGCAGTGTCAATCTATGTAACGGGCCGGTTTACACCGCAAGATGATTAGATCTGCCGCTGCGTTTATAGCGCTTCCTTCCACCATTGTTCCTTTCTCCTTGTGCACGTGTATGTGTTGGTGTGCGTGCGTGGTTCTCAAAGAAATAAGAGCTTCTCCTTTGAAAAGCTCCAATCAATAAATGAATAGTAATCCACTCATAACTTGCGTGGCTTACACTGTGCAATTTGAACAAGGATTGCACTGCACTTTATCCGACCACCGAACCTTCGTAAACTTTTTTTCCAGAGTGGTACTCATTTTATTTAAAGCAGAATGCCCCAGTAGCAAAGAAAAAAAGAAGAAAAGAAGATGAAAGGGAAGAAGAAAACCGTCTAGAGTTACAGTCGGTTGAATTTCAATAGGAGAACGCAAACTTCAGGGAGCAAGAGAACAAGGTGATGCGAGTAGGGGTAGCAGAGTTCTTATTTAACCGAGGTCCGGCTGTTGAGATATTTCACTGAACTACTGCCAAAGAGAACAGAAAAACAAGGTGAAAGAAGCAGATAGCGAAGGAATTATGTGAAAGAAATATTAGAAATGTTGGCCAGTTAATTCAAAGTTCCGCTCTCGGGATTACTCTTTACAAAGTGATCTCAAAATTCAACCCCCCCCCCCCCCCCCCCGTACGCAACTTCATTCTTATCACTTAATGTTTTGTTTAGCTACAACTTGTTTGTTGTTTCATTTTCCTGTTAAGTCTTCATGGAAAATTAGAGGACAAAAATGAAAACACGCATTTCAATATAAAACATGCTGCCCTCGATCATCGCCCAGGTCCTCGTTCAAAATAACCAAAAGGTTTTAAGCATAAACTAATACTCCTCAAGTTATTTTCACTTGCTACAATATCAATCCCATTGCCATCCATGTAATGCAAATGCGATAATTAACGTAGCATAAGTTACAAAATAAACGTACATTGATGACATTGTTTCTGATGATAAGAGAAAGAAGTTGACTGGGGCAAGGTAAATAGGTTTCTACAATTGAGTGCACAATTTAACATGATTGATGTGAAGTACACAGAGGTGGCAGAGGTTTAGAGCTTTTGGTGAGTTAGTTAGTTAAAGGACGGTCTGTATTCACGCAAGAAATTCTAATCAGCTTTAGGAGATCTCAATGTTGCAAAAAGAAATAAGAGAGCTAATGATATACTATAGTGTATTTTTTCTTACGCACGATTATGGTCGCAACCATAAAAAAAAAATTGTTTGCTATAAATTCTTCCATTTATCTGTGATTAGACAGGCTATTCTGTATAATTTTTTGTCGCTTAAATACAGAAATAGGGCCTACCCGTACCATATATTCTTTCTTTAATATACAAGCACACTTTATTATACTGTGCCCCGTACAGCAGGTAAAACGATAGATACAGCGACACTTTCTGAAATTATGCAAATTCGCGAGAAGCAGCTACGCATGTTCTCGCATTGTAGTGACGGTTAAGCACAATAAATACCGCAGGAAGTGTGGCTTATTGATATAACTCACTATTAGCCCAGCATGCGTCCAGGAAGGCAAGCAACACTCAAACCACAAGGCTAGCTCCGAGCACAGCCGTCAGTCGCCTCCTCTCATATCGCAGGTCAAGTGCGACCGCTACGCCACACAATAGATTGCTCAGTAATCGTTGGTGTTCACGTACATCGGTGAACGCACGACGCTATTCGCGACTCAGACACAATCGGACCAAACTTGCTTTCTTTACTAAATAATTGGTCGCAGGCTTCAGAAAATTTCGAATGCTAGAGGTATGTCCTGAACCCGATGGCTGCTTCATAACAGTGATCATCCACTTAAGAGGAACTTTGGCAACAAATAAAACGACGACACGTGGCAATGAATGGTTTTGAGTGTCGCCACACTACTTTTTGAATATGCACAGAAAACATGGAGATTTGGTATATGAAGTATAAGCTTTTTCGTTGAGCTCTGTTTGTTTGGGCGCTTGTTTAATCGCGTTTCTGTGAAAACTTAAATTTGTTTGGCCTATTTGAAAGTGATGCCGATTGTAACACTGCTACCATATATGTTTCCTGTGCGCGATACTGCGCCACTGTCTCAAAGGCAAGTTTCTAAGAACAACATGAGCCCCAACAACAATCGTATACTTACGCATTTTTCTTGAAGAAACGTGAAACACAAATAAAGTCCTATGGACTGTGCTTGCCATGCTGCAGTTTCTTGAGCAAAGGTTCTTAGACCTCATAATTGCTGCAGACATGAGGCAAAGTACTGAAAATGATACATTCATAAATTTTTCTCTTTATTCATGCAATGCGTTGTACACTTGGCATTTTTCAAACAGGTGTTAATCTGTTGAATAGCAGTCTGAGTGCTGTACAGTCCAACAATCTGTACACAGAACAATCTCCATGGAAGGGTGCGAGGAGGTGCTTCTTCACATGTGCGCACTCGGCAAGCATGTAAAGGGTCCCAGCCACTCATAATGCGGAGTCTTGTTGAGGAGAAAGTTATGACCCGCTGTTCAAAAGAAACCTATACAGTGAGCCGTTGGGGTCTCCCTAATGTGCTGCTATGCTCTACCATTCTTCCGTTTCTGTGCACCTTTTACCGCGCTATTGCTTGCCGGCTGTGCGGCCATTTGTACGAAGACCTGCAAACACTTTGGGACAAAGAGGAGGCCGGCTTCATCACATAGTTTTGATTTCTTTAGGTCTCCTTAAACTTTCATATTCTGCCATCTTTTAATACTTCGCATTATATTCGATAAAAATCTAACATTTGGTAGCTTTTCTTCACTCCGTACAGATGTGAACTTCGTTTTTGTGTTCTTCCAACTGTGAAGTATTATTTTGCGTTTTTGACTATCGCCGCAGCAACGCTCTTCCGTAAAAAAAGAAGCCGTGTATTGTCTACTGGGTCTCAATAGAAGGTCATCACGACGACCTACGACCGTGCCACGTTCCTTCACAGAGGCTGTTTTTCTCCATTTCAAGCCCTCATGAATGAAAGAAGGGAAGCCATTACTTTTCTGCACGGCTACTTTTCTAAAGGCAACCCGCTTCTTGTCATTGAAAGCAAAAGGGTCAGGCACGTCGCGAAAACACTTCGAGCGTGCGTGGTAACGCTCAATTTAAAGATAAAATTGGGCTTTTGTGCAATGAGCTATAGAGCAAGACACATTGAAGGAAACTTGAGGTGCGTAGTAGTGCAGCCCAAATAACATGGGTATAATATATCTGTGGCACTGGTAAAGCCAACGTACTTTATTGAATGAAGAAAAAAGATGGTCTCCAATCCACGCTGTGAAGTTGGTTGGACAGCGAAGCTGTAAACAACTAGAACGAGCACCCATTGCGACGTATAAGTTGAAATTATTTGCGCGACGACATTCACACGTATTTTACCTAATTATTAGCGTAAGGCGCTTAGACGGCCCGCGACTTGGCTAGCGCCGCTACTTCTTATTGCACCTACAAAGAGTGGACCAGAGAGAAGAGAACTTCGCCGCGCCTCGCATGCACGCTGCTCTTCCGGAGTCCTCACTATACGTGGCCTTCGCATAGCACTGTCACAACACAAATAAGTTGCTAGGCGGGTTCTTCTTTTACGTACGAAAGTGTAGTTACGTCACTTCCTGCTTCGTATGCTACAGTTATGCTGCCGTCACAGCGACAGCTTGCGCAACAGTAATCTTTACTGGGAAACGTGTGAGGGGAGCACTACGTGCTTCGTATTGCATGTAGGCGGAGGAGCGCCTCACCATCAATTATGTGATTTGGAAGCTTGTTTTGAGCTTGTTCTTTATTGAAACTCCTGGTGTTCTGTATGTCGTATGCGTGATTTCAAGGAATGCATGCACTGTTCGCTTCATTTTGCGTAGTGCTTGTAGCCTCTGCCTTACGGGGATACGAGCCACTGCATTTGGGGGTGTGAGCAATCGATGATAATTTTCTGTCGGTGTTACGCCACGAAGAATCCCGATATCCTAGCGATTGACTGATTCGCTGTAAAACGGAAGAAACAGTACAGTAAAACAACCTTTTTGCTTGTTTAAAGTGACACTAGACATTGCGACTGCCTTTATCGTGTGCTTGGCACCAGCATTCCTCCGCTTATTATCAGAATAGAGTGATTCTTGCAGTTTTCTTTAGCGAATCACAAATACCTTATCTATACAGTAAACTGCCTTTCAATTAGAAAATAAATGGCGAAACTCTTTCTTAATATATGCAATGACATTCCTACACATTTTGTAATGATCGATGGAGTCTACATCCATTGTCAGTGCTTTTCTGGGTGTTGTGCATGGTAGGTTATGTGCGTTGTTTTTAAATTTCTTTCATACCGCGAACATTGCACTGCAAATACTGAAAGCCGGTCAGAAATGTTATGCACTACGCAGATACCTTTTTACAATTTATTTATGCCTATTCTATCAGGGAGAGGCAAGGCGAAGGTGTCCTCATGCATAGTTCTAAATTTGGAAGGGGTACGTAGCTTATTACAGCAAAAGAAAGAAAACGAAAAAAGAAAAATAAGCTGCATATGCGAAAAACCCAGGTGAGTGCAAACATGTTCAATACGGCCCAAAAGAAGGACCAAAAATTAATTACCTGTTGCCGGTGGTTTCCCTATTGTCTCGAATGTTGGGAAAGTCCGCCGAGGTTTCTCATAGCAATTTGTGGAATTCAATGACGATTTTCTATGCATGTTCTAGTGAGCCGATCTTTTGACTAAAGTCCAATAAACATCATAGGCGCTTTATTGTGGTTACCTAAAATGAGTCGCTGAAGTAGTCGTACACAAATCATGGCAGCTTGACACATGAATGAAAGTAGTTTATAAGAGTCTCACACTCATCTATAGCTCTTTCAGTAAGTGTGAGTTAAGAAAGAACTACACACAGTTTCTCGTTGCATGTGCATTAGAAGGCAAATTAACAGGAGTGAAACTCATGGCTTCGGGCTCAGAAAGAGAAAATCCGGTAAAACATTGTACCGTGAAGTCTATTGACGAGAGCGACGTTCGTTTTATGATGCTTTAAGGAAGGTTGGTGCTACGTGGTTTGCTGTTTAGAGAGGCGTGGCAGGTTTCCTGCCACATTGATGTACGCAACGGTTGTTGTCGGGATTGGCTGAGCGTGTTCAACTGATGGAATAATGGCCAAGGTGTCATCTACACAGAGGTCCATCCAATCTCTTAAGAATGGACCCAACTGGGACAAAACCAACACCTGCTGTGGGAATGGTATTAGAATTTCTTGCAACCTATTTATTGCTATTAATGAGGTTACTATTAGTATGTGGTTAGGTTAGCTAGTATTTGTAGCATATATTGTAAAGCCTAATTTATTTGTGACTCAGGTGAAGAACCTGCACTGCCCCTAAATAGTCGATAGCGAGAGCTGAAGGCTACATGAGGGTTTCTAGAATCAAAATTTGCTTGTTTTCTACAGAGTGATTTAGTGAAAAATAAAAAGGAGTACTGGTGAAGGCAAGAAATGGGATAGTATTACCATTAATTCTGAGCCTCAAAGTAATAGATAGAAAAAACGACCTAAGAAGACGCGATTAAATTGGCATCATCACCTGTTCAGTGACACGTGCCAAAAAACGAAGTCGACAAAGAAGCAAGAACTATGCCAGAAAAATACACGATACCTTTACTGCACGTTAAAGCAGTTAGCTGATTCAATCTTTTTTCGATGATGAATGCTCTTGCTCACCTATTGAACGTAGCAACTTTGGCTGGCGGAAAAGTTTCTCCATGTGAAACGACGTTCTACGCCAAATGCAAGACCCTCTAAGCTACAACGACAGAGAATTGATTTCTTCTCCCCGCTAGCGTATGCCTCGGTTCATTACGAATGTAGGGCAAACGGCTCTTTACTTTCCATGAAATGTAGCCAGCTTGCTGCTTATTCTTCTCAGCCTCTTTCTGGCGGGGTCGCTTTCTCTGGAAACGCAATTTGGTTAAGCGAAACAGCGCACAATGATGAAAACAGCTCGATGGTGGTAAATTGTAGATAGCTTTATTACTTTCTCAAACTCATTCCGTTTCTGCTGCCTCCTGATGTGGTTGACGCTTAGCTGCCTCCCCGCTTAGTCCTTCTTTTTTACAGGGAAACTGTTAGCCTCGCGGTGGTCGGCATTTTTCATGTCCATCCGTGAGCAGAAATTATCATGATCATCAATGACTCGTACCCCCTTAAGCAATCGAAAATGGAATGGCTCATGCCCTTCGTAATGCAGAGGCTACAACATCCCAGCAAAGTGAAGCGAACAGTGGCTACATTCATTGGAATCACGCACACAACGTACAGAACAGCATCTGTTTCAATAAAGAACAAGCTCAAAACAAACATCTATCATCACCAACAATGGTTCATGCCTCCATAAGCAAGAAAAGATACAATGGATCATACCTCTCTGAGCAATGGCTCATACCCCAGTAAAGCAGAGTCTACAAGCGCTCAGCAAAGTGAAGCGAACAATGCATACATTCATTGAAGTCGCACGTACAACACACCGAACAGCATACGTTTCAATAAAAAACAAGCTCAAAACAAGCATCCAACCATTAATAAAGCATTGCATACCCCCTTCAGCAGTTGTAACGGTGGTTTTGCCACAGTTTCGCTGGACATCTATTTTCGCAGGGCCGTAACGGCAAGACAATTTTTTTCACCCAGAAAATAAAATTGTTTGTTCTTCTGGCAGACAGATGGATGGACGCACGAAACGATGGCCAGCCGGACGGACCGGTTGATTCATTAATTTCGTTCCTCGTCCCGAAGGAACCCAAGGAGGAGGAGGAGGGCTGCGGATTGCGGTAGGGTGTGAAGCTTGTCACAGCAAATGCAGGGAAGACTAACTGTGAGGGCGCACTTAACCGGAAGGCAACATGCTGCGTGCCCCCCATCCCGCTTCGCTATGCTAGCCTGCCCACACATCTCACCCTTTCCATTTCAGGTAAATGGCCCGAAGGAATTAGAGGAGGAGTCGGAAAAACCTGGCTCCTAAACTTTCAGTGTCCTCGCGGCAACAAAATGTCACCTGCGCTTGTGTGCGGAGTCATACTACGTTTGGGTCAATCTATTAAAACTTGGCGCTCTGCATTGTACACTCTAACAAATAATGGCCAATGTCACTCAATTGACACTGCACATAGAACCATGACGCGTTAATTCCTGTCTTGCAGCGCCATGATTGAGTGTGCGCTGGCCCACTGGGCATATGACTGAGGAAAATAAAGTGTTATGACAGACACCCAGTGTATGCTCGAGACTAATTTTGACTACCTGGGCTTTTTATCACCATGTAATTAATTGCAGAATATACAGTAATAATGATCGCCAAAAAAAGAATGCCGAATACACTAAACGTTTCTGCAAATATCAGCTCATTGAGGAACAGTAAAATAAATCTCAAGACCCCTGCATTTTATTATGAAGATCATCATCATCATCATCATCAACCTGGTTACGCCCACTGCAGGGCAAAGGCCTCTCCCATACTTCTCCAACTGCCCCGGTCGCGGTGGCGTAGAGGTAGAACACCCGCCTCGCGTGCAAGAGGTCCGTGGTTCGAATCCCGGTGCCGCGCAATTTTCCACCGGATTAAAAAAAAAAATCCGCGTGTTGATAAAATTGCATAAACAGGCCTGGAGTGTGGCCTGATCCCGGTGACCAGAACCGGTAACGCACTCCCTCACCAGAGCAGGATTGGCCACCCTGGTGCAGTACTTGGCCACAACCTCCTATATGAACACAACAATCAAATTATGAAGATATATTCCTCTTAATGTAGAGGGGGATGGCACAGACCTAGTAGGACCATACTAAGCTCACACGGCATACATTTCAAAAGAGACGGTACAAAGTGCGAGCGTTTGCAATATACAACTATCGCCCTACTGCGCTCCGCTATAGCCAACGGTCCTGGCGCAGACTTCAAGGTGAAGATCAGTGTGGCTTGTTGGCCAAAGAGTAGAAAATGATACCGCCACCGATCAAACGGCGTGAAGCCCAGTCTTCGGCAGAAATGGTAACGGGCGAAGGAAAAAGTTCAAGCGAACAGAACTATAGAAAAGGCCATGCACCCGCTAACATTTCTTGCCTTGTTCGAGCATCCAGAAACACTTCAGACCTCTACAATATACCGACAAAAGCCTCCAGGGAATGCGTTGTCTTTAGTTCCCTTCAGACTCCTATCAACCTGATTTTCGCTGCATCCAGTCTGCCTCGCTAGAGCCATAGTTCATTTTTCGAGGCAGCTACATGCATCCAGCCATTTACGAACGTACTTACCTCGACAATGATGCCATCTTCTGCGGTTGGCCAGAACAAGGTTTCTGAGTAGCAAGCCTTTCTCCAAGTTACAAACGAGTTCCAGACGACAACCGCACCTCACTTCTCTTAACTCGTTCTTCACGATATGCAATAAACGAAAGTGGAGGTAAAGTAGCCCACTCATGTTTTTAAAAGTATAGCGTTCAGAAATCATAAACTGCAGTTTATTGTTAGTGCTACAGTGTCGTTTACGTGGTTAAGCCAACGACGTGCCTCAGAACCTTTATGGCTAAGCACTCTAGCGCACCAGAACCCGGTAAAGGGCAAAGTGTTCTTCAGAAAATTCACATTAAGGTTTTTCTAATTGCAGTGACAGAAACCTTAATATTTTGCACACCTGTCGCAAACTCTCATGGACAGCCATGTTTATGGAACATGACGCTTCATGTCGTTTTGCGAAACTCAGTTCTCGACATGCTAACCATGTAAAAGCGTCGCGATATGGTTCACTGAGAGAGAACTATACACTTTTATCATGCACTTTAGTTAACGGTGGAACGTTCGGCATGGAACCGAAGGCAAATGTAAGAAAAAAAGCAATGAGATAGTATAATTTGCTTATTGTTCATTTGTTTTTTTATTGATAGCTTGGTACAATTTCTTTTGCTGAATGTTGTTGCCGGCATTTTTGAAACTAGCCTATGCTATATGAAAATGTCTACGTTAACGCACAAAACAACGCTGTTTAGGCGTTTAGAAAGTTCGATGAACAAGGACAAGCAACATGGCCGGAGGTCGCCCCGTGTGCACGTCCTCTTATTTTACAAACGCTTCTTGCGCCATCCACGCACTGTCGATACGTGAGTCATGTACGTTAGCTTTACATTAGTCATTTGTTTCCGAGACACTTGGGCAATCCTTCGGAGTAATTTTTTTGTGTACTATGTCTGTTGCTGAAGCGAGAAGTAAACAAGAATTGATAAGCGGGGGATAACATGACGCCGGATGCAAGCCGCAAACTCGCATAAGTGCGCGATTAGGCCACATATTATGAGCCGGGATAATGTAGAAATTACGCTCCATTGCCGTTCCTTGTCATACTTCGTGAGTGACCAGAGCTGTACTTCGCCCGCATGATCAACGGAATCAGCAGGCTGCGAACAGTGCATGGTGATCAGGATGGCATAGAATCGAGTGAAAACAAAAGCTACGTTTTATAAGCAATGGTGCGCGGTTTCGACAACACAGAGAAGTCCTCCGGAAATTAGATTTCGTCACCGCAGCGGTTTATGGGCTCATAAAAGCACAGGGCCATTTCAATGTCGTAAGGTCCCTAAAAAATAAAGCAGAAAGCCTGTCGATGCTGAAATCACGTACTGGAAGCGTGGAAAGCTGATTAAATAAAGAGAGAGTTTATGGTTCTGCGAAGCCTCGCGCCCGCACTTTTTTATGGCCTCCAAGTGCAGTACACTCCCTCATAAAATGAACAGTCAGGGAAGGCAAAGCGAAAAAAAAAAAGAAAGAGGAAGCGTGATGCACATAGCGGCGATGATCCATTATAACGTTGTTCTGTGACCTCCCCGGGCGGATACGAAACTGCCTTCTACTATGTGTCCCCGCTAACACTGGTCAACCTGTTTCATATTTTTTTTAGAGGGAGCTACGGGTTTCGACATTAGGACCAACGGTGTATTGTGAGCCGTGGTCTTGCGCACACTGGTAAAATGTTCTGTTAACAATTATTAAATTAGCTGATTAGTCAAATTACTTGCACGTAGTTATAATTAATGCACAATTGCGTAAGCTCGTACGCCAATTTATGCATCGCATTTGAAAACATCACATTCAATTGTTTCTAGCACGCTACCATTTTCTCATTTGTTGTACCGCGTGTCGAAGTTGCGACGCAGGGGCGAAAAAGAATGCCAAGTGAAGGCGAGGCCGTGAAGACTTCAGTACCACTACATTAACATGCGGCAAAAGTATTGCTGGGGACAACGCAGCGAGTCGAAAACTGTGGAATATATATATATATATATATATATATATATATATATATATATATATATATATATATATATATATATATATATATATATATCATTACTAATATGGATGAGATAGTTCAAGTGGCTGAGGAGTTCTATAGAGATTTATACAGTACCAGTGGCACCCACGACGATAATGGAGGGGAGAATGGCCTAGAGGAATTCGAAATCCCACAGGTAATGCCGGAAGAAGTAAAGAAAGCCTTGGGAGCTATGCAAAGTGGGAAGGCAGCTGAGCTAGGGATGATCAGGTAACAGCAGATTTGTTGAAGGATGGTGGGCAGATTGTTCTAGAGAAACTGGCCACCCTGTATACGCAATGCCTCATGACCTCGAGCGTACCGGAATCTTGGAAGAACGCTAACATAATCCTAATCCATAATAAAGGGGACGCCAAAGACTTGAAAAATTATAGACCGATCAGCTTACTGTCAGTTGCCTACAAACTATTTACTAAGGTAATCGCAAATAGAATCAGGAACACCTTAGACTTCTGACAATTAAAGGACCAGGCAGGATTCCGTAAAGGCTACTCAACAATAGACCATATTCACACTATCAATCAGGTGATAGAGAATTGTGCGGAATATAACCAACCCTTATATATAGCTTTCATTGATTACGAGAAAGCGTTTGATTATGTCGAAACCTCAGCAGTCATTGAGGCATTGCGGAATCAGGGCGTAGACGAGCCGTATGTAAAAATACTGAAGGATATCTATAGCGGCTCCACAGCCACCATAGTCCTCCATAAAGAAAGCAACCAAATTCCAATAAAAAAAGGCGTCAGGCAGGGAGATACGATCTCTCCACTGCCATTCACAGCGTGTTTACAGGAGGTATGCAGAGACCTGGATTGGGAAGAATTGCGAATAAGAGTTAATGGAGAATACCTTAGTAACTTGCGATTCGCTGATGATATTGCCTTGCTTAGTAACTCAGGGGACCAACTGCAATGCATGCTCACTGACCTCGAGAGGCAAAGCCGAAGGGTGGGTCTAAAAATTAATCTGCAGAAAACTAAAGTAATCTTTAACAGTCTCGGAAGAGAACAGCAGTTTACGATAGGTAGTGAGGCACTGGAAGTGGTAAGGGAATACATATACTTAGGGCAGGTAGTGACTGCGGATCCGGATCATGAGAATGAAATAATCAGAAGAATAAGAATGGGCAGGGGTGCGTTTGGCAGGCATTCTCAGATCATGAACAGCAAGTTGCCATCATCCCTCAAGAGAAAAGTTTATAACAGCTGTGTCTTACCAGTACTCACGTACGGGGCGGAAACCTGGAGGCTTACGAAAAGGGTTCTTCTTAAATTGAGGACGACGCAACAAGCTATGGAAAGAAGAATGATAGGTGTAACGTTAAGGGATAAGAAAAGAGCAGATTGGGTGAGGGAACAAACCCGAGTTAATGATATCTTAGTTGAAATCAAGAAAAAGAAATGGGCATGGGCAGGACACGTAATGAGGAGGGAAGATAACCGATGGTCATTAAGAGTTACGGAATGGATTCCAAGAGAAGGGAAGCGTAGCAGAGGGCGGCAGAAAGTTAGGGGGGCGGATGAGATTAAAAAGTTTGCAGGGACAACATGGCCACAATTAGTACATGACCGGGGTAGTTGGAGAAGTATGGGAGCGGCCTTTGCCCTGCAGTGGGTGTAACCAGACTGATGATGATGATGAATATGATGCTTCTAACGAGATGCTTAGTTTGCCATATGCGCTTAAGCAATTAGACAAGTAATTACAAAGCTAGTCAACACCTTTTGACTAATTAGCTATTGAATGATCACAGAAAATATGCAAGTTTTATGCGTGTGCGTGTGCATGTGTGTGTATGCTTGAGCGTGCATGGCGCTGACCTGCTGTTATCTGCCTCGAGTAGCCGGTGGGCTCTGTTAGGATACCCCTTTTCTGCACGCTTTCCTACAAATACCAAGTCCATTGGAGACGATGGGCATGCAATGAGAGAGCAATCTATGTCACGGGAACCTAAGCCCGGATCATCGTGCCTCATTCGACTCCGAGACCGAGCTTCTCGTATAGACCTAATAATGTGGAATCTATTCCACGCAGTTGCGGGTGAGAACCCTGTGACCATAGTTTTACTTAAGCAAATAAGGGCTCGCGCCTTTGATAACACGTACTGCCCGTCAGGAGTCACAGTGGCTAAAGTAAACCACCATGTACGAGAGCCGCCCGCATTCAAGCATATTGAATAACTATAGGGGCCTCTTCCATTTCGGCTGTCCAAACTCGCCACCAATGCTGTGGGCGCCGCACAGGGGCTTTGTGAGAATATTAAACTCATTAGAATCCCTTTTCTTTTACCATTGTCCAACTGGTTTCATTAGAGCAAAGTTTTTTGACGGTGCATGTAGTCTTAAGGCATAGGACACTGCTTGAGTTTGTACCTGGTGATCTGTGTGAACTTCACGCCGTTTTTCGGTCGTGCACGGCGTTATCATAGGCTCATATACCTCGCTTTCTCATGCTCTGCAGTACTATACTAATGGGTTGTTTATTACCCGTGCTGCCGAAGACGTGGCATGGCTCGATTGCCCGCTGAGAATCCTTTCGGAACACATGAGACGAAAGCTGCAAGTGCGGTCACTGTTTAACGTACTTTTCCACCGACAAAAGCTGAGCGTTACTTTTGCTTTCTGGGCTGGAGTAATTACGTCATGTCGGCCCCACGAATACTTCCAAAACTTCTCGCTAAGCGGCTGCATAACTTCCCGCATACACTTCAGCGGCTTGCTGATGAAGTAACCACAACAATATAATCAAACGGGAACCACCTGGATAAAAAAGGTCCTTGAAACAAACTGTGTATTCCGTATACTGAACTAATATATTGTGGGGATCCGCCATTCAGTCATAATTTGACCATTGGTTCATAGGGCAGCTAACGCCTGTCCCCGTGCTTTAATAGTATTAAAAAAAAAAATGCGGGGTCTGTTATGCCTGACATACCAGAAATGTTTTTGAGACATTTTCTTGTTTATTTCGCTTTTTGGACATTTGTGATAAAACGCGACAACGACACTCGGTTACATTACTTTATTCAAGGAACTGTTTGTAGCATGCCCTTAAATCGCTTACTGCTCAGGCATGCGCAGCGATCCCCTCTATCATCTCGTCCAAATTAGGAAATGACAAACCGCTATGGAAAGTGTGAAAAAAAGAAGGCCGTAACAATTTACGCAAAAAAGCGTTCGTGACATTTTTAACGGAATCCCAGAATTCTCGTCGCACTCACTGCACTATTGGTAGTAAGGACGGGATGAAAAAAGAAAACTAGCACAGAAAGCAAGGAAACAGATGACTCGTAAAATAACCAGAACATTGAGGCAGCAGCCTGCCCACGCGACATCGGGAAGTGCTTAACTTCGTTCGCGTAAATGCCACGTGCTTACACGTTGGCCACCTCAGCTCATCATATCACACCTTCAACCCCATTTCTCGCTCTCATCACTTATCTCGCGTCAAAATAATGCAGGAAAGAAAAACTCGAGGCTCCGACAGCATCATTTCACAGACATTTCGTCGTGTCGACAAGCATTGACAGGTCGCGTAGCACACGGAGTCCTTCAAACGTAGCATGAAGCCTTCCAGTTAAACGCGCCGGCAAAGTTATGCAGCGCTGGCCTCAACAACGAACCGGTTGTTGTTTTGGGAGAGCGGCCTGCTACCACAATCTCGCTATTAGCTGCTCCAGCAGGAATGATCGCTGCGGTGGGCTTGCTGATTTATTGAGAGCGCCCCCCTCCTTCCCCCCATGTCCTCCCTTTTACCACTTTGCTTTTTCTTCGCTATGCATGACGCAATATGGCTAGCGTTCAGGCACACCGGGCGCACGTGATCCTCGGGCAGAGCACTCGGAATAGTTCTGCCGGGCCGAGCAATTTTAAGGAATGCGTTCATGTGTCAAATATATGCTCTTTTTCATAACCACCACCGTCCTTTCCCCGTTCATGCACTCTGATCTCTCGCAGCACGCTATTGTCGTTTTGCCGTGCTTTGATGGCTCACGCTTTCGTGTTCTCGGGCTGTGGCGCTGTGTTAGAGCGCGCAGCTTGGAAGGCTCTCGCGTGCAGTAAGTAACCGCGATATGTATGCGTGTTCGGCAAGCACGTCAGTGTATTTCACCATTGTCGGATATGTGCGCAACTTTTTCGACAAATTAACGGGCAAGCTGCTAAAACAACATTTCATTTTTGTTCCTTGCGTAGTTATGCAAGGACTAAAAAATGGAGTTCTGCGTACCAAAATAACGATATCATTACGAAGCATGCCTGTTTTTTTTTTTTTTCCACGTGTTTGACCATCTGGGTTTCCTCAACGTGCTGTCAAAGCACGATTGTTTTTGCATTTCTCCCCATCGAAATGGAATAGTCGAGGCGTAGAATCGCACCCACAACGGCGTGCTTAAAGGCGCAATGCCATTGGTGCTAAGCCACCGCGGCGGTTCGCAAGGATTGCACTGCACAAATTGTTGTTGCGTTGCGAACTCGCATGTTCTGACACAAACCATTCAAAGTATCTGAAAAAAAAGAGGAGACGAGTAATAATAATGCGCAATAATTAGAACATTGTTAACACAATATTTTCGATGACACTGAGTTCACCTTGTGCTGGTAATTACTGTTTCTTCAAATTGGTGGACGTAATTCACAGTTTGGAAAGGTGTCAAACTACGAATAAATTCGATTACCGAAGTAAAACACCGTGGGCAACTAGGGATACTACAACTTTAATTTCTTTAGTGGAGCGAACCAAGCCTACGTTGCATTCTGAAACTTGAATCGTGGCATCATCGTATCAGCGCAACATACGGGCTAAACGATAGGCAGCGCATGTATTGGGAGCTCAGGACCAATTTCGTGCACACGGGATTCCTTGACGTGCACACGGAGCACTATATGGAATGCAGCCATTGGAATGCAGCCGCATGCAGTTGCATAGATATACGTGGTGTTGCCTTGCGGGTTTCTCTCACATTACCACGCTCTCTTCACTGCCTCAGTTTTCGAGAACTATTACTAGCTCCCAAGTAGACCCAACAGTACACGCATGGATTACCGGTTGCTTGATTACCGGTCCTGCTTGTCGTAAATAGGTGAATATGCAGTTATGTTTACTACATATATCTAGTAATCTCGAAGTTGAAAATTCCACTGTCGCTGGAGAGGGCAGGCAAACTAAAGTTCTTCGGCTATCCTCGTGATGCGCGTTGGTGGAGAATGCGGGAAAGTCACAAAGCGCACTCATAAGTTTCAGCTGCGTGCGGAATCCTTAGCTGGATATTTCGAGTGTTCAGCGCACTATGTTCAGCTATGTTGAACGTTGCTTTTCCCTTTACGAAGCGTTTATGCAAACAGTATGTGAAGAACAGTGCAAGGCAGTGTGGCATTTATCGTGAGCGGGTAGTTTTAGTCTTGCTTTTTGCCCCATATAGTAAGCAATGCTGAACAACAAAACTATCGGCTTGAAATAAACGTTATCGAAATATGTCTGAAATGCAGCTCGCACTATTCTGTGCGCCAAAAACTACGCCTGACTATCATCGCCAGATATTGCGGCAGCATAGAGTAGGCATTGGAACTTGAAGCTTTCAAGCGACCAACGCTCTTCCGGCGCCTGTAGGTGATTGAAATTCCATGCGTGCCGACAAACTGAGTTGACGGAGATGAGCTCAAAATATTTTCCATAAATTGGTGAATAAAAAAAAATGCAAGGAATCGTTTTTTTTTTATGTGGCGGTTTATCTCAGCCAGCAGCTTTTGTGACGATGCCCATGCTCCGAAGCGCAGTGCCATGAGTGGCATCTATGACAACAACATCAAAGGGGTGGTGCTTGAAGTGCCTTTCATGAGGCGTAAAAAGAACAGAATAAAAGGAGAAAAAAGAGGATCGCTGCATTAACTTTGCAGGACGTTTCTTTTCTCGCATCCAACGCGAAGGACGTGCTCCTAATAACAATTACGTACTTAACGCTGTCGGTTATTTTGCTTTATTAAGCACGCTTGCACAAAAATTGCTCTTCATTTTCCTCGTTCAACATGATTTAATTATATTCATTTTCGGTCTTTATATGTACTCCTTCCCACTGTTCGTTTTGAATTTTTTGGTGACCCACAGCGTCGGCTTGGTAGCTATGACGTTGGGCTGCTAAGCACGAGGTACCAGCATCAAATCCAGGCTGCGGCGGCCGCATTTCGATGGGGGGCGAAATGCAAAAACCGCACGTGTCCTATGCATTGGGGACACGTTAAAGATGTCCTGGCGGTCAAAATTCATCCGGGGTCCCCCACTACGGCGTACCTCATAATCATATTGTAGTTTTGAGACGTAAAACCCCAGAATTCAATTCATTTCAATTCAAAAGTTTGATGCACCAAGAAGCAAATGGGGACTACGTCATATGCACTGCATGGTGTCATTCCTTCGCTCGTATGAGAAATTATATCGCTAATAACAAATTCAGTAGTACGCTAAACGTACCACTGAAATGCCATTGCGCACTTTCACCCGTTACAGTTTAGTTTACGTGACGGTTAGCATTCATTTAAGTCCAGTATGAGGGTATTTATCATTCTGGGATCGTCGACCAGTCCCCATAAAATTTTTTTTTCTGCGCATGGCAAACAATGGGCTTCGAGAAAGAAAGCTCTAATCACTTTACAAAATATTGTGGAAAAGCGTCTACGTATTTAACTTATCGGTTCACTCTCACAAACGAATCAACACTATATTGTGCAACATATCTTGAATTTTATGTTGTCAATACGTGGTTCGCGTTATTGAATGGCGCGCCTCGGCGGCATCACCTTACCGGCGCCAATGTATAGGCACCAACACGTGGTAGTTCCCTATCGCACGGACCTCTAGAAGGCCGCGCATCCACTTGTTTCGGGAAATGGTGTACCCAGCGACGGCTCCTCTGCTTTGAGAGCTGATCGCTGTGAGACTGCGCCTAGCCCTTGCCTCAGAAGACGTGGGCATAAAACTGCCTGTAAAAACTTCCGCGAGCCGGCTTCTTCCTCTTATGGAAGAGGCCGGCTCGGAAGAGGCTGGAAGAGGCTGTCACTGGGTGTCAGACGACACCTAGTTACACATTCTATGAGCAAGAAAGAACCGGTGTCGCTGAATATCGCGTCAAATTATCATTTACTGCCTTTCTTTCGGTGGGCGACCAAGTGGCGTATTCTTCAACCGTCTCAACCCGGGCATTTTCTGAATTATTTCGGCCACATTTCCTGCGGCATGCGGGAAGGCTGCTTTGCGATCGCCGCCATATTAAAGCGCGCGGCGACGACTTTCACTCTCGCGCCTTTGCCTTCTCCTAATTAACAGGGCCCTTAGCGACGAGCTTGAGCACAAAGCAGAACAGGAGGGACGAAGACGGTGCATAAGGTGCGCATTGGCTGCACGGCGTCACCTTGCCGGAGGGCTGGTGGCAAGATTTTTCTTGGCGCCATGGAAAAGTGACACCAACAGAGAAGCCTTTCTCCTGGCCTCCGCCTGTCCTTCTGTTGTGTGCTTATCTTGAGAAGGAGCAGCTGAAGAGAAGAAAAGCTCGCGCTACGCTTAAGCGGCTGCTGCGCCGGAGTTAATGGCACAGGCTCTCGCGGATAGCCTGAAGCCTAGGGCGCACCGGTGGGGTTGGGTTTCTTAAGAAGTTGACGTCATGTCTTGTTTTTGTCGCCGAGCTTCTTGAACTGATGAAGTTATGCTATTTATTTTCTCGACTTACGCTGTCCTTGATGAAGTTTGAATGAGGCGAGTACACTGCTTTTCAAGCTCAAGCCTTTCTACGCTTTCGTTCTCCGCTTACATCGGGCGCATGCAACAAAATCGGCCGTACTGACAGGGTATTTCCATAAGATGAACTACATCAAACTGAACTGAAAGGGCGCTTGTGTTGTAGCTTTACTGTTGTTATTGCCGTAGACAGAGCGCGTACATAGCTGCACCACTAATTGTCGTGTTTTTTTCTTTGTGTACATGGAAGCCTAGCCTGTTGTGCATGCCTGCGCGTATGTCGGGGTGGATAGGGAGAGGTGTAGCGTTATGTAGTTCCCCACCCTCCAAAAGTGACAATGAGGGAACGTTCCTCGAGTGGCGAGATTAAAACGTATACTGTAAACCACGTAAAAATATAACATTATAACATAAGAAACGCAATTGGGTCAAACGTAACTGAATTCATCTAAGTGAGAAGAATGAGCAAGGGAAGCATTATGCCCGCAAGTTCTTGAGCGTAAATTGGTGCTGAAACTGTCAGATATAGAGGGAAGGTTGTGGCGTCGACAAACACTATCTATCCTGATCTTCCTGTTGTCTTTAAACCTAGTAGGACGAATCAAGCCCAAAGCCAATTAAAGCTTGAGTGTAATAGAGAGTCATCCTGTACACAATGCTCTTGAGGGACACAGATGCTCGATTTGTTGCTCCATTGCTTCTTCACAAGTCTTGTAAATGTAATGACTTTCACTTTATTCAATTACTAATCCGCGTGTCGGTTTTATAATTTTTTTGAGTAACAAACGGTTTTAATGCGGACCTCATAAAATTTTTTTCTATGCAGCCCGATTTCAGAGTTGCCTATGACCTTGTGCCTCTTTGCATGTATGACCTCTTGGGCCATACCTGGCTCTTGTGTCCCTAAACAACACATATTCATTCACTGACTGAGTTTCTAAAAAGCTATGTTCACTTACTCATGCGTGCTAAACTATGATTTAAAGGGCCGGGAATCCTGAGAGAAAGACGCCGCTAACGTCGTAGCATACATATAGCTCAAATGTGAACAAATGTCGCAAATTAAGATGACACTTACGAATTGACGATATAGCGCAGACACCTGCCAACTCGTCTAGGCTTGAGTGTTGTATTCTTTATGGGCCAATTTGATCTGAGGTCAAACGATACCAACTGAGCCGACAAGTCCTGCTCAAGTTGTTCGAAATATTTACATGGAAAGCCCTACGAGGGACAAAGGGTAAAAAAAGATACAAAGGCCACAGCCAGAAATAAGAGAGAGATGCAAATGAGAGGAAGGCAGGGAGGTTAACCAGACTTAAAACGTCCGGTTTGCTACCCTGCACTAGGGGAAGGGAAAGGGGAAGTAAAGACGGAAAGAAGAGCGTGACAAAAATGAAAGCGTGAGAAAAAAAAAATATGAAATATGAAATATGAAAAGCCAGAAATAAGATGGCTCGTGGAGCTGAAGGACCTGCCTAGAATTTCTAATGCTGTGCGCAAACTCCCAGGAAGCCTCCACTAGAGCAGATTACTGCGGGCGAAAACTGGTGGTGCCACTGGGACGGCTAACAAAACAACAGCAACAACAAAACTACTTGAGACTGGACCGAGAGTTGGCGTGGAATATGTTGAGAGAAGTAGGGTTATCTCGGCTTGGGAAATGCTCAAGAATGCCAGAAAATGATTATGACGAACGAACTGGGGCTATCGCAAAGACGACCTTAACATTTTGCGACTCAAAAACGTGTGCAGTACGGCAGCTCTGGTCCTTGGCTCCTGAAAACGTATACACCTAAACAAATGAAAGAAAGAAAAGCGCCTTCAATGAGAACTTGGTTCGGTAGACGAAATAGGCAACAAATAAATGCGCGAAGAGAACAAATGGATTCTCGTGGTTTGGTCCAACCTCCAGGCTTGGCTTCAATATTGGATGGTGGCATTGGGCCAAATCTCAATCTTTCTTTTCCCCTCATCCTCCCGCCCCTTATACATTCTGCATCGTTGTTTTTGTAACGCAATGTTATTTTTTTTTTTTTTGCTTACTCAAAGCGCATAAAGTTCCAGCTTTCAGTTCTCTCAGCCTTCTTTTCTAAGCTGCTCCTTCGGTAACATTTATCCTTTGTTTTGTCTACAGGGAAGTGACAGAAAACAAATTGCAGAGCGCTACCTGTTCGATAGGGCACTTCTAGCACCAGCGAGTCTCGGACTTATTTGTTTTGTCCCCATTTATGTTCGCTCTTTCTTTCTTTTTTTTACGACCGTTCGAGCAACGAAACAGGCTGTGACTGCTATCAAAGCACACCTAATAAACACCCTATAACAGGAGCACGCGTCAGTTGTGCAGCGGGGGATACGTGAAGAAACTGGATTGGTGATAAAACAGGTCGGTGAAACAACAAGAAATGTTGACCCTGATAAGGCGGCGTCTCTGGAATGCCTTAAGTTGCACTGTTTATTTTCTAAACAGTGCCACGCCGTGGCCAGGATTTTCGATATAAGCTTCCTGTTGAAAAAGATTTCGTCATGTGCCCATTAAACAGAATTAATGCAATTTTCTTACGTGGATAATATATATATATTGGTTTACCCTCTATTGATCAAAATTGTATTCTGTGTGTCTTATCCTGGTTGTGGCACCAGATAATGAAAGTTTGAAGGGATTAACAGTCGAACAAGTCCTGTCGAACAGAAGTTGGCAATATATATATATATATATATATATATATATAGGGCAGGCAGGGATGTTGACCAGTCAAGAGTCCGGTTGGTTACCCTGCGCGAGAGAAAGAGAGAGGTGGGGGTAGAGAGAGGCATGGATGCGGAGAGCTTAAGAAACACATCCCTTCTGCCCTATTTACTTCTCTTTTTCTCAGAAGCACAGAAACAAACGAACGCAGGTTGACAAAAGCGCGCATACAGAGTGATTAACAGTGGCGCAACAAGGGAAGTCACTGAGGCCTACGTTTTGACGAGGACGCTTCTGTTCAACAGGACTTGTTCGATTGTTAATGCGTTCAAACTGCCATCTCCTTGTTTAGCAAACAGAATGAGACACACAGAATACAATTTCGATAAATAAAAAGTGAACCGCATTTGACTAAACGCTATGACGCACATCGTAGAGGAAAAATAAATATTATTTTTGGCAAGATGATGTTCTTGAGCAAGCACGCGCCGTTTTGTACTGCTGCCTAGCCGAGTTACCACTGCGTTAGTGCCCAATTATTTGAATTATTGTTCCATTATCAGCGTTGCGTACTTTCACGGGGTGAAGCATCAGAAAGAGATTGAACAAGTTAGCAAATAAAAAGAATAGCTGACTTCAACAACAACAATAACAAGTACCTAAGAACATCTGCACCTAATTCTGTAGCTAAACATAGTCTTATAGAAGTACAACACAAAAAAGGAACGATGACAACGACAAGGACGACGACGACAACAACAGAAACCATATTGGCAGGCCTAGCAAGAAACCCGACCTTTCAAGCACGTCCGAAAGAAATGATCCATGAAGAAAGAAAATGACAGCACAGACATGGAGAAAGGCCGGAAAACAGGAAGAGAAAGAGAACGAAGGGAAGAGAAGCGCCGCGTCATGTGATGCATGAGGCCCCGACCAGTACTGGCGCCGGGGGCAAACAAGCGAAATAACACGCTCGAAGACACCGCGTCACGCCACGCAGCTGGCTGGAGGTAGATGCGATTCGATCTATCACCGTCGTAGCCCCGGAAACTACAGTGAACGACAGGCAGATTCCAATTTCCCTTACCAGAGGAACAACAAGAGTAAAAACGAGATTTTTTTTTCACTGTCGGCGTTGTATCTAGCCGGCGTGCAACGAAAAGTCTTCTACAAGCACTGATCGCCTGGTCGCCTCAGGCCAATGGACCACTATAACGACAGAGCGAAGATCAATGAATATTAACGCCCCTCTGATTTATAACTTGATCAGGGAAACAGTTTGAGCCTCCTTTCTTCCCTTTCTTCTCTTTACGTCCTTAACCTTCAATTTGATCTAACTGGAATGACACTTGCTGAAATACTAGGGCCCACGCGAAGTTTCATTTTCTTTCGCATAACCCACTCAACTCCTTCATCCCGACACTACACGAACTACCTGTGAACCGGCTGCAAAAATATTCTGAAAAGAAGAGAAGCACACAGCTACTGGAAGATAAAAAAAAGAAACATTCACTATCACACAGCTCGTCCGATGCTCATTATTATTATGAGCTTAGCCATAATGCACACCTGGCTCCACTGGGGTCTCTTTTGGATGCACAGGCGCCTTGAGCATTAGGTGCGGCTCGCGGCAGGCAATAAACAGGGATGGGAGCATGGGATGGCGGATAAAGAAAGGATAAAGCGGGTCAAGGGATGCAGGCAACGAGACCTTGGAATACGGCGGGATGGAGCGGCACATTTGCGAACATTCCACCGACATTAACTGCGAAGTACGTTTTTACTAATGACAGAAAGTGGTGGGAGATGACAAAAGAAAATCACCGACAATTACGATACTCCCTAATGCAAAATTTGAGCGCAGCTGTATGCGTGTTTTCCTTTCACGATTTATTGGCTGGCGCGGACAATCTGTCTCGTGCGGCACCTTGCAAACGGAGCGAAGAGAGGCGCGACTGTCTCGCAAGTAGGGATATTGCGATAGCCAGCGCATGGGTGTCGCCTGGGTGCGGTTCACAGCAGTCGCTGCCGGAGGCAGACCTCCGCTCATGCAGTGCTTTGTTTCCATATATGGTATCGTTCAACGGACTCGCAGCATGTAATCGGCGAACAGACGACGGCACTCTACTCTGGCGCCGTGTCGTAGCTGCCGTCGCCGCAGAGCCCGTCTTGCGCTGCACTACGCTTTTCTACACGTGCTTTCGCGATGCTCTACTCCTCCGCTTTTCGCTTTTCATGATTCCGCTGCACCTTGCTCCTCCGCTTTCCTCCTCGCGCTCTCTTCACTATCGCTGACTTTCAACTCCCGCTGCGCTCCGAGTTCGCTCTTTCATGCTTCGCTATGCCCGTTCACTCAGTCACGCCGAGGGAGGACGCCGAGTGCCGATACCGACGCGAACACCAGAGACGGGTGCCAGAGTGCTGACTCTTAAAGGGGTAGAGAACGCCAACTCGACCTTCTTTTGTCTCGGCCCGCCCCTTTGCAACGCCCTACACTGGTGTCGTCGCACACGTGTGCATTCGATAAAACAAATTAAGTAACCGGCGTACAGAGCAGATGGCCAGCGAAAAAGATATAGACAAAACAATTTGCGGTGTCCGAACAACTATTTGCTGCACGTACACTTGCGTCACTTCAAACACCGCATCAGTATCAGCGATCTAAGCATCTGTAGAACATTCCTAAAGACCTGCGTGGTTTTTTTGCCAATTCATGACGGCGTTGTAAAAATTGTCGGCCGCCGACTGGAATCAATGCAACAATACTTTTTCTTTGGAACTGCAGTCGTAGCACGTACAGTATGAGAACGGACAACTGCGAAAATCCGAAAAACCGCGGTAATTGCTAATGAACAAATGATCACACAAAGCACCGTAAGCAAGAAAAGCACCAAAACGATAGATGGGAAGCAGCTCCAAGAGCTACGCTTGGAGAATGAATAGATAAGGTGAATATGAAAGCAGGGCTAGAAAGATACAGGTGAAGGAAACGGCAAACACGGGTAACTCTGGTGGGAAATTGAGGTGGATTCAGGATTGAGTGATTGAGGAAGATCGGATCGGAGTACACAAAACTCGCCTGAAAGCTAAGCGCGAAGATTCTTCCAGAAGACAACTTGGGCGTGTTCCCTATTGATACTGATTTCGTTCGACACATTTATTCATAATGGATGAAAGAAAACGCCGTTAAGCAGATAATTAATGCCACTCTGAACACCAACTCGAGGCGCATTGCCTTTCTTTCGGTACTTTTGTGCAGATGTTGGTCAAATCAGTGAATCCATAGAAATAATATAATGACAATATTGTCGATTGGAGTGGTGGGATAAAATATGTATGGATCACGTCTAAACAAGCGCAGCGTGCAAGTGATTGCTCTGACAGCCGCTCGCTGAAAAAAAAGGAAGCTTTGCCATTTTGTGATATCTTCTAGTCAATAATGCGCTCTTGGTGAAATATCCATAATATATTTTACAGCACGGGAGAAACATGTAGGAACTTACGTAATGCAACAAAATAAATGTCTACAGAAAAAGTGGGAATAGAAAAGGCGACAAACAAGAGTACAATTAGGCGTGAAAGAGCGGCTGTTCTTTACAAAACTCGACAAAGATGCGCAGCGCAATTCTAACGGGGATGCAAATGATGTTCGTGAGGAAAATGTTGACAACGAGACAAAAGCGGGTAAGCTGGTATAAACCGAGAAGCATATGCGTATTCGCATTTTACTTTTTTTAAGCAGCAATTCTTTGTTTTGTAGCGTTAAGTTTACTTGAGACACTGAACGCCGTGAAAAGGAATTGTTATCACAAAGGGATCAGCGGTGCACGCAGCAATTTTCAAGCAACAAACTAATTACATAGCGATGTTTATGCTTTCTTTCCGCCATAAGTTATTCTAGTTTGCTTCCATTCACTCATCGCTTGCCAATGTTTACCAAAGCTGCAAGATAAAAGATGCAATAAAACTAACACAAGCGTCACAGACGTAGACGTGTAAGGACTGAAGTGAGAAGCGTGTCATTTTTCATTTCTGTTAGATTTTTTTTTTTGTTCAGGAAAGACCGGGTGCAAACGGCTCCCTGGCTGCTTAAATGTAGAAACTAGCTAAGGAGGTGATGACTTAACCACTCGCGTTTGACTTTCCAATCAAACTGCACCTCGTGTTTATTATTTCGTTACATTTTTGCTGACTGCGCATGGCGAAGACTCGCGAAGAGATTGGGAGCATTTTAGAACGGCGCAGAGTCTATGGCATTTTCAAGTGCAAGAAAAAGAAGGTTAAAAAAGTAGAGGGAATGGTGGGAGCAGTTACCTCGAGCGTGCAAAAAAAAAAAAAAAGAAAGGAAGAAAGGGGACCACGGGTTCATAGCTCTTAAGAGCGTTACGATGCAGAATAAGTGTTCTCAATGACTACATTATTTTTCTTCTGTTATATTGCCTGCATAGCCCTGCAGTTCTGCCATTTGATAACACATGATGAGCTAGCATCTTGTTCTAGATTTATGTGCAGTCGTAGGCGCTATTGCATACATTGGAAGGATAAAAAAGTCTTCAGCGTACGGCGTTGAATATGCTACATACGCGTTCAATTGCATTTACCAGTATTAACTCATATTTATTTTTCTGAGCACTTCACTAGCCTTCATACATAGCGAGGCAGGAGTATCGGCATCATGGGGCTCACAGACATATAGTTCGTCGTTTAATGTCTTCACAATCGGGGTCATAAAACAAGCCGCTACAATGTGTGGTTACAAAACAGAAACACTAGAAATGCAACATTTACTATTCTTCTGTTGGCATCCAGAATGACAAGTACTTGACGGAACCATACTACAATTCTCAATTCTACACTTTTCGAAAAAAATGAGTTCTCTGCGGCATTCTACAGTTTTGAGTCCCCTGAACACGAATATCTGGTTCAAAAAGGGCGGAAACAAACGCAAGCGGCTGTTTTTCCAAGAAAATGCGCACCAGCGCCTCAGGGCATCGCGCGAACGCCGCTGTTGCCCGTGATTGGTCGGGGCCGCTGTGACGTCGTTGGCGGTAGTCGCCGGTCGGCGCCGCCGCATGTCTCCGTTTCAGAGCGTAGCACCATTCCTTTCTCTCTGGTAGCACGCGGTTCTGCTGTTCTGGCTTCATAGCTGAGTTGCAAGATGGAACGTTCTCGCTGTCTCCGACAGCTTGTATTGTCCCCGTACATGTTTGAACCCACAGCCGATACGGAAAACGATGGCGGCAACAGAGTCAACGACGATATTGAGTGTGCCAACAGCGAGAGCGATGTGTGCACCTTCTCGCGCGCTGGAAATCTTAGCTGGTACGCATGTTTTTTTTTTCTTTTTTTTTCATGTAGCTGCACGTTGCAATGACGGGAGAAAAATGCGCTAAGGTGTCACTGGGAACATGCTGCTGGAAGAATGCCGAAGCACTAACTTCTCATTAGATTTACACGGGTGCAATTCCGCGATGTCAAGCACCTTGCCGCTGCTTGTCTAAAGTCCCGTGGTTTTTTCAGCGTTGATACACGATCGCGAACATAAGTGCCGCGTTTCAAAGCGCGCACATGCAGTGCTGTGAGGTACAGTCATGGAAGTTGCTTATCATACACATCCAGAGATGACCAGAGGTATTATATGTGCAATATTCATACTATGGTTCGACGACTTTGCGAGTGTGGCTCGATCAAGAATCGGTATGCGCGCTCCATGCTAGTGTTGACATAAAGATATTAGGCAGTTTTAGCACCGCCGTGTGGTAAACACGATAACTTAACCGTACGTCGAATGTCACTAGGCAAGCCTACACTCCATTTGATACCTCAGGTGCATCGCTGTGGAAGCTACGCTCGAAGTCCGGTCACCAAAATTTATTACTGCGCGCGTTTCCGTCTATGCTTCGCAGCGTGCCAGCGGCGTTTGCTCGCGCGAGCATGCACGTGAAGCTGCCGCGACGGGCTGCAATTAAAAAATACCGAAAAGAAATTTTTTTTAAAAGAACGTGTTAGCAGCCGTATAAGTACATACGGATGGTTTCTATGGGTAAATTCTTCTTTTTTTTCATTCCGAACTGAGCTTATATATGGAAAGCTTTCTGAAAAATCGGGTCAAGAAACACCGAACTTTTTCTAAGTGCGAACGCAGCCACTGCAAGAAGTATCTCAAGCCTCCACAGCGTTGCACCTGATGTATGAAACGGAGTATAGCAACGCTAGCAACAACGCGTTTTCGCATTTGTCGTAAGGCTATCCGGCTACACTAAAACTGTGTTACCAGACGTTAATGGCTGCAAATGTTCGTATTTCTCCAGTGCATCAATGTGGGCCTAATCACGCTTTCATTAAACTAGGTGCACCTGCATGTGCTGCGTATTGATGGAAGATGAAGAGAACTGCTTGTGCTGCCAGGAGGTGCAAGAGATTAGGAAAAAACAGAAGCGCACGCAGTGCGTAACAAGTTCCAAGACAATTCAGGACTGTGTGCCTCAGCAGGGCAGTACTGGAAGTGGCACTTGCCCAGAAAGGAGTCGAACCGGCTGGACAAGGCAAGTTTACACACAGGTGTGAAAATGATATGGCCAATGGAAAAAGAGTGATGCAAAAGCAATTTTTTTACAGGCAGTTGAGGTATGCAGCATACCGCCAGTTTGTTTGGCTAGTATGGAAAAAGTTGGAAAAGAAGAACCGTCGAATTCTGCCAAGCTGTGTACTTGAAGTTGTTCGGGCTTCAGTCGCGCCGATTTAATTGGAATACCGATTGCCCGCATCGTTGTCAAGCTCCGATGATAGTCACTGTCGCGGAAATGGTCCGAGCACAGCACAGTTGATTTCGTCGGCACGAACTTATCTCTCCTCACCGCACGTACCCACTGCGCTGCAAGCTTCTTTTCCTTCGGGAATTTGTGAAACACCACATCGTCTCGCCCGCCTGTGTTCGCGCAGCCGAATGCTGCACAGAACGAGGGCATGTTGGGCGCCCTTTGCTGTAGGCACTCACGCAGCACAGAAGGAAAGAACAGTTTACGAAAATCGCAAAACAAACGTGAGCGGCGGCGGCGACGGCAGATCTCTCGTAGCGTCGTTCAGTAAAGCGCAGGACGGAAAGAGGCATGCCAGCACATGTCAGCACGCCGGTCCGCAGCTCGGTTGGCTCGGTCTCCGCCCATGACGTCACTCTCGCCGGTTCTCTCCTCTGCCAACGTCCTCACCCGGCGCTCCGGGAAGCGATGGGGGCGTGTCCGCGCGGGTGATTGAGAAAGCGATTTCCGCCCGTTATATTAACAAAACGAAAAAAAAAATTCAGAACCGTAAATTATTAGGTCTGTTCTTCCCAATCCCAGCAATTCATAGAAATTGAAAACCGTTTCAGCTTCCCTTTAAGTACGGGGATAATCCTGTAAAAGAGAATTAGTTCGTAGGACCTTTCCAAAACGATTCGTGAATGGAATCCGTTGCATCCCTATATCGTAGTAATTTCGTCTAATAATGATTTTTTTGCTTAACTGATTCGATTATTTGAGTTTTCCGCTTGCTGTGGTTAATTCTTACGGTTTGGAGCAAGCTCTATTCACATGGTCGCGAAGGCGAGGCTGAAATGTGGTTCCAAACCAATGAGCAACGAGGTCAAGTATGATTATGCGATTGAAGCGCGACTGTATTCTCGGGGCAAAACACTTGCTGATAAAAATTATGCACCCAATACGTCACCAAGGGAAACAATTGAAAAAAGTAGAAACAATGTAATTAGAATCAGAAAATGTCAAGTCACGGACTGTGTTTTTTTTCCATCCACATATATTTATGAGTACGAAACTGTGCAGTCTTGCTGAAGTTTGCACTTGGCGATGCGTTCTGACATAGTCAGAGTTGTATTCCATTATTTAAAATCACAATGTTGTCAAAACTCTCTTACGCGCAGCCATAAAATGTAATGTCAATATATATGGTACTAACCACATAGGATTTGATCTGTAGCTTTATTTTTCGCCTGCCTTTTCACTAAGTATTATGCTTTACCTATGTCTTCAGTACTAAAAAAACTGCAGGTGGGCCTCGTGCTGTGTTAATGAATATTAAAGTGTGGTTTTTGTGAATTAGTTCAATGTAATGTTGATTTTATCTTAACATCAAGATAACAGATGTGTGTTGGCACTAACGACAAATGCATATGGTGCTTAGTTCAAGATCTGGGTGGACCCATTGCCATGAATTCATGCAAAATTCTTAAGGCTCACCCGTGTAATGCATGTCGTTATAGAATGAGGCCTATAAATACAGGTGGGTTTATTCAGGTAGCATTGTGATGCGATGTTGCGGCGAATACTCTCACTTACGCTTTATTCTGTACTGTCGTGTGTTCATTATATGAGATATGATATGAGTTGGTGAAGTAGAGCAGTAGACGGCTTGGCGCGAAAAGTATCGAACGGAAAACGTATTTTTTCCCCACCGAGAAGTTAGCCCCGCGAAATATGGATGGCGCTGCCGTGCCTCAACAAGCCGTTATTTCAGGACGTATGGGCGTCTAGGGCACCTTTGCTACTATCTGTACATATACCTTGGTTTGCAGTGCCACGTTGCATTCTTCACTCACAGACGAATAATTTTTGCAATGATTCTAGCTAACTTTTTTTCCTCTGTGTGCAATTTTGTTGTGAGCTTTGTTTGCTAAAGTCAGGTTCGCAGCAACTCCAGATTAACAGCGAGAAAAATGATATGATGTGCAGAGATCACAACAACGATGCACAACATACACGAATCGCAATACCCGATAGACAGATGGACAGACGTAGAGACGGACAGACGGACGGATGAACGCATGGACTGACATCTTCGAAGTGCTTGAAGTTGGCTAGGAATGTTTCGCATTAAGGGAAAGGTTAGATTAACCTTGCTTGAATCTCATTGCCTACCTCGTGCATCGGCAAAGGGAAGGCGTGACATAAAAGAGGCTTGGGCCTCAAATCGCGCTACAACAGGCAAACACGTCTACTGACCCACTGCCATGTGGTCGTGTAGACCAGTTGCCATCAATAAGGAAAATAGCGGGTATGGGGCCTTGAGCGTAAATAGCCATGTGGCCATGCGCATACATGCATGGCTACCGTTCTAGCGACTCTCCGCCTACGGGTTGAGGCAAGTACTCGGATAAAGTTGTGGACATCCAAACGAAAGACAGTGGCACTGAGAGCGCTATACTGCTGTTTTCTCGCATTACATGCTGTTGCAGGCAAACAACAACAATGATGTTCAGAAGCATTGACTCTTGGTTCAGTTGGTGCATCATGTAATGTCGTTGAGCGGAAATAAGGGGAGGAAGAAACCATGTGGAGAAGTCAGTTCATTGGCCCTGTGAAAAAAAAATGAAAAAGAAAGACTGCTGTATTTATTTCGCTCTCAATATGTAGGGGAGGATGTCTCACTAGTTCACTTACGAAATAAATGCAACTTCCTCTCTCCCTACGCCAGGCTATCCTCCTAGTTTTATGTCTTGTTCGTTTGACCTTCTGCCCTTTTATATTCTTGACCAAACACAGAAGAAACCGTATTCATGATGATGTGGCGTGCAGCGCTATTCTCTATTTCATTGTTTCTGATCTCTTCTTGATTCCAAAGCGCCATTTCTTCTTTATCTGGCTATATCATTTTCTCCTTTCCATGGGCCCGGACTGTTTACGATGAATATATATGCAGACCTGCCTTCTGAGTCAATGTAGGAGATCTGCGCACAGAGCTATAGTATTGGAAAAGCTTTTTCGCATCTTATTGCGGTCAGTACAGGCCCGGCAAATACCAATATATTGCAGTGCAAGAGGGAACGAAAAAAAGGGGCAGATCAATATAACAATGCGTAAGTGCACCTCCGGACACAATCTAGCTGAGAGAAAAGCATCTGCGCGAGTGGCCAAATCCATTCAATTTGTGAACTTTTTTTTTTAATTTCCCTCCCCTATTGCTTCAGTGGTGAAGTGAGCGAAGTGAGCGAGTCCCAACCACTGGTGAGAGGGCTTGGTGAGTTGGTAGCTACAGGCCACTGTGTGGACAACCGTCGACCACCCGTGTGCGCGGCAAAGGAAAAGTGATAAGAAAAAAGCGGGCATTCAATGTGGGTCTAAAACTTAGGTATAAAAGATATAGTAATCTGTTGAATAACCTTCTTAAAAAATCTAAGCGACTTTATTATGACGAAGAATTTTGTAAGAGAAAAAATTACCCAAGAAAAAAATAGAAACTTTTCAATGACTTTTTGAATAGACCGTAGGTTAGTAGAGTAATTGATAAAATAAATTACAAACAACAAATTCACACTGAGGCCTCCGGTATTGCTTACTCGTTTACTGAATACTTCTATGAAATATACAATAATAGGCCTGTCGCTTCATCGTATCCTTTTACGCGTTGTAACCATACATTTTCTCTCTTTCCTGTCACCCCTGATGAAGTGTGTTCTACAATCCTGAATCTAAAGGATCTAAAAAACTACAGCGTTAGGCTAGATAATATCTCTGCTTATCACTTAAAGCTCGCTGCTTCATATATTGTGGAAGTATTGAACACTATGATTAATCTCATATTTAAATGTACCTTTCCGCGCTCATTTTAGAAAGCCAAGTTAATCCCGGTGCATAAAAAAGGTGATATTACAGAGGTCCTAACTATCACCTTATCTCTATTCTATAGTCAATTAGTCAAAGTAGTGAAAAGTTATTTCTTAAACGTATTAACAAGTACGTAGACAAATGGAAGTTACTAAAGCCTTGCCAATTCGGTTTTCGTGCAGGTAGCTCAACCAACTTAGCTTTGCTATCATTAATCTATTTCTTAGTCTTCCATCGAGAATGGCGACCTCGACGTTCTGTATTTCTTGATTTTACTAAACCCTCTGACACCGTTAATCATAATATTTTATTTACTAAACTAGAATCATTGGGTATCACTGGTCCACCTATAACTATTTTGAAAGAATTACTTACGTGATCGCGAACAATCAGTCTGCATAGGTGGTATTTACTGAAATGTTAAGGTCAATAATCAATGGGTACAGCAGGGCTCAATATTTGGGCCTTTATTGCTCTGTTTCTACATTAATGATTTACCTCATTGCATTAATCTTCCGAACGTTGGCCTTTACTCTGATGATACCACCATTTATATGTCACACAAATTGTTAACAACGCTAATCCCTAAAATGAACAGCGAGTTTACCAAGGTTATTTAATAGTGTCCTTTAAACAACCTACTTTTGGATCCGCTTAAAACTCAGTTCATGATTTTTAAATCATCTCAAAAAGTTCTCCTTTATCTACCGAAAGTATTCATAGGCCATCATTTAATCCCAGCGGCCGATTGTGTAACTTTTCTTGGCATAAAATTAGACCCTAGCTTGAAGTTTAATAATAATATTGCTTATGTTAGGCAAAAAACTGATTTTGGTATAAGAGCTCTCATTTAATCTCGTCCATTTTTTTCTGTTCAGGCCTAATAGTCTTTATACTTTGCCTTCATACATAGTCACTTCGCATATGGCATTACTACATGGGAAAATGCGTATAACTGTAACTTTCAGTCCATACAGCACATTCAGAAGCAGGCCATTCGCATTATTACCAGCAGTTCTTTTTACTCTAACGCTGCTCGGCGCCTTCAAGCTAGCTTCATCCTTCCTATATCTGGCTTGCTTAAATTTCATTTACGTATCACTTTACCTAAATTGCCTTACAAACAGCTCACATTTAAGTTTATAGATCCTAGATTGCTCACAAATACCAATAGCACTAGGTTCGCCCATAATCACAATTTTCTATTACCTAAATGCAACAGGAATTATAGCAAAATGACTTCCTCCTTCTCAGCGATTCAACTGTGGAACGACTTACCCCATTTTCTTAAATCATCGTCATCCTTGCATGCATTCAAATATGAACTTGAAAATTTTATTTTGTATAACTAGTTGTCCTGATTAACTTACTTTGTATATAAAGTGTGTATTTCATCTATTAAATAGGTTATAACAATTTAGATCGGCAATGTGCGATTTTTTTTTTTCATGTATGACTCCTTGTATAAAAATCGTATGTGTTCCGTTTCACTGCTTCGTTCACTCTTTATTTACTTATATATTGCATAATTCTACACTGCTATATTAATTAATCATTTTGTATCAATCTTGTTAACCGAGGGTCCCGCTGCAGTCAAATAACAAACTAAAACTGAAACTCCAACTAAATTTTGCTTGCATCTCCGTTACGCCAGTGTAGCGAGTTCAAAATGGGAGAAAGACACTTTCTGGCCCTTTATATATGCGGGCAGTATCTGATTGGTCGCGACAACGCATCCTTTTCTTCCCTTTCTTTATGTATATGTACAAAAATTGCAAAGATAGGCAACGTCAGTGCCGAATATCTCAAAATCCGAGGTTCTTTACTCTTGAAACTATAAAAGAAATTAGAAACTATCAATATTGTGTACACACATGAACACAACCGCACAAACAGTCCTTTTTTTCATTTACGGGCACCAGCAATTAAAACACTGCAAGGAATTATAGGATGATAACTCATCACACAGGAGCGAAGGAGTCCGCACAAGTATCTTCACATAACACCACCACGAGATCAGAGCGCTAAAGAGAAGCACAATGTAGAACACAGTGAGAGTAATGCAGTTAATAAGCCAATAAGAGGTCTATAAGATTAGTCTCCACTGCAGCGGCAGCATATCGCTGCCCGAGCGAGATCTAGTCAACGCAGAGCCAGCACGCCAACTGTGCGCCATACGGGAATGAAGGCTTCATTGGCGCCACGCAAAGCAGAAAAGAAATGTTTAAAAAATGTTTGGGGGTCGTAAGCCTGCTTTGGTTGTCCGCTGTAAGTCTGCTCCCATTGCGATTTGGAACACGCAAAATTGCTGATCCACGTTTCTAAAAGATGTGCTGTGTCCTACAGTCTACAGTCTTTGTCTACAGTATATATATATATATATATATATATATATATATATATATATATATATATATAGTCATATCATAAGAACCCAACACACATTGACACCAAGGACAACATAGGGGAAATTAGTTGTGCTTAATAAATGAAATAAAGAAACGACAAACTAATGCAAATTAAAGTGGATGAAGAAACAACTTGCCGCAGGTGGGAACCGAACCCACAACCTTCGCATTTCGCGTGCGATGCTCTACCAATTGAGCTACAGCGGCGCCGTTTGCCCATCCACTTTCTTGTGTATTTAATTTGTGTTTCTTAAGGACGACGGGTTTGTGCGACCATCTGTGACTATCAATGCAATTTCTGTAAAACCACACACGTCAGCGAACTTGCCGCAATTCCTTTCTTTCCTTCCCTCCTCTCTCCCTGTGATCTTTGTTTTCCCTTTTCGCATTCCCCCGGTGTAGGGTAGCCAACCGGACGTTATTCTGGTTAACCTCCCTGCCTTCTACTTTTCCCTTTCCTCCTCCTATGTGCCCTAGTAGAGCCCTGGGAGTGTTAGCCAGCGCCACCACTCACAGACCTTGATGGCGGACGTGGAACGTCCTTTTTGCCGCAGGCGTCACGAGAACGTGGCCTTTTTTTTGGGGGGGTGAAGGAAACAGGTCAATAAACTCACACATGCTACCTGAAGGCATCAATGTTGCCGGATTCGAGACCCTCGTTATGTAATAAACGAGAAGAAAGGGGGTTAACCGAGGGGCCCGATTTTTATTAGTCATATTATAAGAAGCCAACAAACATTGACACCAAGGACTAGGCAGGGGAAATTACTTGTGCTTAATAAATGAAGTAAAGAAACGACAAACTAATGCAAATTAAAGTGATGAAAAAACAACTTGCCGCAGGTGGGAACCGAACCCACAACCTTTGCATTTCACACACACACACACACACACACATATACATATATATATATATATATATATATATATATATATATATATATATATATATATATATATATTTTTTTTTTCAAGCAAGGAAGAGGTGTCTGCGATGTGTGTTGTGTGACGGGTCACAACAAACGACTATTCCTTTGATTTAGCTTGTTGCTCGAAAGTAACTGCCCCCATTATATGAGGAAAACAACGGCAGAAAGCAGGTAGTGGCCTCTCATTCAGGGATGCTCCAAAATTAGAGATAAAGGTTGCGAACCGGTTTTCAGCATTTATATCGTGATCATGTTTTACAAATATTGGTAGCGCAAAGTATCCGTCGGGTTTTGCGTAAATAGGCTCGCATAGGCTGCGCATTTGCGCCGTGGCTGTTCTTTCCGTAAGTAACCGTAACCAAGCACTCCGAGATCTTTTCAGGTCGTAGAGCTGTCACCATTAATGCCGTGTTGCCCCTTCTCCCACAAGCGAATTTCGGCATTTGATAGCGTCTATCAATCATATGAGCTGATCCACTACAATGAACACCGCCAAGCAACGCACATTGTCAACATTATCTTAACTCCGCTGTGAAGGATGAAGGCAACCCTCCTCCCAAATTGCTTTCTCTTATATCCGCCAATTTTATCCCACGCCTGAAAGTTCCCTGCTCTCATCAAGCTACCTGATTGTCTGCTGTCCCCAACTACATTTTTGTTCCGCTGGGAGCGATATTGTTACTCTAACAGAGCGCTGTTTATACCATACTCTATACTATAAGGCCTGACGAACTCTTCTTCCTTCTCGCGTCGACTAAAATATCTTGTACGCGAATTTTCTCCATAATCCACCCTGCCATATCTTCAATCAACTTTTAATGGTACGGTTATTGTTTTCTGTTCTACGCCTAATTACGAGGTCAATACCTTGTTCTCAGACTTCATTGTTGACCTACATGCGTGTGGGCCTCATAGGGCAATGCTGGGGGAACCCGTTACTTGTATATTATTCTTTCTAAAGATATCAGCAAGCTTGTGGTTTTGTGATATGGCAATGTCACCAATTTTGCGCTTTAGCACGTTAATTTTCGTTTCAATATTGACGTCTCATGAATCAGTTCACCTCCGACTACTTGGCCTATACACATTTTTCCACAGCTCGATACGTCCTGCCAAGAGCGTTCTTCTGATGCGCTCATGGAATGAAAACAAGTCCCTGAAAGAGTTACTGAAGAAGTGCTCACAGGGTCTTGTGTGAACAAACTAAACATTGTACCTATCACCTTGCTGACTACTACCTATGTTATTTTACACCCCACTTGCTTCATTATTCTGAACTGAGTATCCAATCAACGGCGGGCTATAGTTGAAGACTCTTTTGTTTGGCTACAAAAGCAGCCGAGCGGACATGGCGTGACCTTCCGCGGGAAGCAGGACGAAGTGGCAATAGCCGATGATTGCAAGACTAAGACAAAGCGCACGCCTGTAGGAAAGGGAGCCTACGTTCACCAAATGAGTCATCAATCCAGGCCAGGACCCTCGTTCGAAAAGGGTTAACCACACAATTCATCCTCTTTTCCGTAGCCATCCGCGTTAATCCAGCATGGCCGAACTACTGTAATCCTTTCGTCCACATTGGGCTTGCCGGAGGCCCAAGTTTAAAATGCGTAAGCATTTCTATGCCTACCCAAAAAGGAAACCCGTCTACACCTCCGTTACGTAAAACGAGTCGCTATGAATAAACTAATGGAAAAACCAAATAAATTCGAAAGGAAAAGAACGTTGGCCGTGAGTTCCGGACCTACGACCCCAGGTTCAGAAGCTGTATTACCCACTGAACTAAGCATCCTTTCTTTCTTTCTTTCTTTCCTTTACTGGCATCACGCAGAAATGCATTGCACAATCATACCAGCACAGCAAGGGCTCAGTAGAGAAACAATCAAAATTCTGGCATATACCTCAGCCCTTCTAACCTAGGAAGCCAGTCTGGTTCTGGCTCTTGCTGGATATAAACTTGGGTCATTCTGCTTACAGATTCGCGAAAGTAACTCCTTATTGGCCTCGCGTCCAGATCTTCTTGACAAATGGCCATTCTTGACAGCCAAAGACTATGTAGGCCCAGGAGCATTATCTTGTCAAATGGAGTGCCTTCGTTGTTATGGACTGGCAGAAATCTAATACCGTAGCTGTCTAGGAGCTAGTCCTTTTTAAAGTTTTTGTAGAATATCCCAAAAGAAGTAACTCTACCGAACAGTGTAGAAAAACGTGTCCAAATGTATCAGGTTTCCTGCAGATAAAACAGTGAGTTCTGCAAGGTACGAACATTCCTTGATCTTCCATGTATGTTTTTGCTTCTAGCGTATTAAAACATGCGTTAACAGGCACTTTTTTTTTACCCTTTTGAAGTAGTCTTGACATGGGTCCGCATTGTATTGGATTGTATACAAGGGAACTGGAAGAAACACACCACGTAAGTTTTTGTGCAGTTTTTTACGAGACATGTCAAGAGATAGTAAAGCGATAAATGAGCGTTTTTAATTACGTTCTCAGTATGAAGAGACCAGCTGAAGTTAGAAGTGAAGTAAACACCAAGATATTTATATGAAGAAGCTGATTCCAATGATGTGTTGTCAATGTAGTACGACGGTATGGTAGATGTTTTCCTAGACACACACATGAATTTGCATTTCTTAATATTTAGCTATATTAACCATTCATTGCACCAGTTCCCTGTAGGGGTAAGACCCGACTGAAGTAATTAAATATTGTTAGCATTGGCAATTTCTCTGAAAATGGCGCAATCATCAGCGATCAGATGGATATGCGGACAAGCATCTGGCCTTTTCAATATTTGTTAATATTGTGCGACCTTTAATTTCGCAAGTCTGATGTCGTCCAACCAGCTCGATTACAACCATTTCAATTCTTTTTGCCAAGACCTACGTATAAATTTTGTAATCGACATTTATAAGCACTATAGGTCTGTATGAAGAAACCTGTCAGAGGAGCCCAGCTTCCTTTGTTTTGGGAATCAAGAAAGTATGCATAGTTAGAAAGGAAGGCGGCAGGAGACCTAGGTCGTAAGCGTTAGTATATAATGAAGTTAAAACGGCGGCAACGCTGTGTTTTATTGAGTTATAAAACGGTGCTGTCAGCCCATTGGGACCAGGTGATTTGTTTGGGTTGAGCTCATCAATTGCCGTTTCTACTTCTTCGATCTAGATCGGAATCTCCAAGAGCTCTTTGGTGTCAATATGTATGATTGGCATCGAAGGCAAAATTCATTTTTTTAACGCTTCCGCATTGCCTGAACTATGGGCAAAGAGGTTACTATAATAATCTTGAAAATCCCGTTGAATATCTTGTTGGCCTACGCAGATTACTCGTTGCCACAAAATTTATTAAATTTTTATTATATGGGTGCGTTTTTTCTCTATACAAAAGGCTCGTCTGGTGGGTTTCTCACCGGCCACCATTCGTTCGGCCCTAGCTCTCGACATTGCTCCCCGGTACCTGTCTTCGTCAGTTGCCTTTAGCTTGCGCTTCCTGGCTAGAAAGTAGTCTTTCAACATTCCTGGTTGTTAGCATTTTTCAGGTATTAGGATAAGTCTAAATACTTATGAGGAGCTTTTTATTCTTTCCTTTTTTTCGTGCTGTATTCTGCTCATACGTAAATTCGAAAGGAAGAACGTTGGCGTTGGTAAGTTTCGAACCTACGACCCCACACTCAGTAACCGAGCGTCTTGCCCACTGGGATAAACACCCACGTTTGCAGAGGGTGAATTTATCTGAAGCGTAGGAATGTGTTCTATTGGTGGTACAGAACAATGTCAAAGGAGAAGAGGTTCTATGAAGGCATTGTTGAAAGATTTGGTGGTGGCGGAATAAAAGCCACCTCTATTGCCACATGTAGAGCCATCTTGGATCATTGTAGACATCAGGACAATTCTGATTTTGTGAAAATTTAATGCCAAACTCGCTACATTCCCGATGAGCTTCGGTGATCACGGGATGTACCTTCCGTTGATGCATTCCTTCACCGACCGAAATACCACCGATCTCTGAGTGCTTGTGGGCTTCACGTTACGTAACACAGACATATAAGGAGCGAATGAGTTAATAAAAACGATGAGGAGTGATGAGGAGCTATGTGGGTCTCATCATGGTTGATAATGATTTGACGGGGATGGATAAGGTGCTACAGAGCGATAAGGGCTTATCATAGTCGCAGCTATTCTGATACGGTTAATAAGCATCGATAAGGGTTGGTGAAAGTCGGATCTCCCAGGTATACTTTGTGGCGCAAGTGAGTGAGTGAGTAAAGACTTTATTTGAAAACAAGGTATTGACGAATGACCTTGTTGTTAGGCAGCCACGAGCCCCTGAGCCCGGGCGGCTTCCTCAGCTCTCTTGATGACCTTGGCCTGCAGGTCAGGGTCGGAGCTGAGCAACACGGTCTCCCACTGCTCAGTATTACTTATTTCATGCTTTGTGTGATTTTCGGCTGGGCACGACCACATAACATGGAACAGATCCGCTTTTTTCTTACAATGCTTACATGTATTAGGTTATTCTTGAAAAGGGACAGAAGAAAGGAAGACAGTGAAGCGCCAACTTGGCGCTTCACTGTCTTCCTTTCTTCTGTCCCTTTTCAAGAAATGTATTTTGCGGCACAAGGTATACCTAGGAAATCTAAGCACGAACTTGCCCAAGAAGAAGTCCTTTTGGAAAGTCGGATCGAATCCGATAAAATTGATAAACTCTCATAAGGCTTGATAAAGATCCCATCTAGTCCTGTAAGGTTGATAACGACCGACAAGGGTTGATAAGGGCTTATATTGGTCGGATCAAGTTTCATAACATTGTTAATGACATCGGGCTACGTGGAGTTGAGCAAGGGGAAAAATGCTTACGCATACTTAGACAACTCCCAGAAGAATTTCTGCGTGAATTTTTATTATGCCCTTTTTTTGAAGTTACTACACATTGGACAAATACCGCCCTACAAAGGGAGTTTCACCGGTTAAAGCTTGTTAGGGGTATAACTTTCCTATAGGCGTATAGGAAAGTTGAAGGTACGTCTTCTTGGAACCAGTGGATATTTCAATGTTCTCTTCATTCTTGCTTTGCACATAGAATGCGCTTTAGCCTACGTAATCTATTCTATTGAATATATCTGTAAGAAGCTGACGTAAACGTAGCCTACTGTAAGATAACGTTATCAGGTGACGTTATCCTGCCATTTGTATGTCTAAATATGCACGCTACAAAATAAGCTGAAGTTCTGAAGAGGCCGTAAAGCACCTCCACACATTAAAGCAGTCTACCTTAAGCCTTCAGTGGCGCGAAAAACTTTTTCAACAATTTTTACTCATGCGGCACAGCTTCGGCAGCCTTGCAATATTGCAATACTAAAGAATAGTGAATGTGGCATCAACAGAGAATTTGCTCACTTTCTTATGTTTATACTGGCTAACATATTTCATTTTAATGAGAAACAATATGGCCGAAAGGAGGAAACTAAATTCCAGAATACAGCGTACTTTTACCCAAGCACGTTCACTGCTATAGAGTAAAGCATCGTAGGAAAACGTTTCCGTGTCTTCTACAAGATTAGCCAGGGAAGAAGCGGCTAATTAGGCGCGAATACTTAATCAACCCATGAATTCCCAACGACGCAGCTGCGTTCGATACAGCAATTATTATAACTCGGGTGGACGAGGCTGGCGGAAGGTGTGTAGAAGGCTAGGTATATGCTGCACACATATTTTAGGCCGCAGACGTCGCATGTTCTGAAAATGGAGTGCCATTAAAACGTCTCGCGCTGTTAGCGTGGTAGCTGTCTGTAATTTGTTTAAAGAAAAGGGCGTTCGTGCGAAGTGTTTCACAAGCTCGTTGCTTTCTCTTCACGGACGAAGAAAGAAAGAAAGAAAGAAAGAAAGAAAGAAAGAAAGGAAAACAAAGCAAAATATGGGTTAGCATTTTAGAGAACAGCTGGCGTTAAGTAACGTTGGGGTATGCCCTCATAGTTACAAGAGTTTGCAAAGTACTAACAAAGCATAGGTAGAAGTGTGACCTTGCATAATAACGCCCTATCTTTCAGCGAGGTAGTTTCTGTCTGGCAGTAGAATTGGAAATTTTAATTGCCTATAAATAAACTACCAACTTTGCTACCTTGCTCACCTACCCATATATTAACGATTACATGGACGCCATTTTGCGAGAACCAAAATTGGGGAGCACATTTCGCTTTCTCAAGGCATCGGGAAAAGACGCACACAACGCTTGTGTGAGTAAAAAAAAATGACGCGCAAACACTAAACTTCGCTAAAACAAGGTATTGCAGGGTAAAACAAAATTCGCTAAACAAGGCTTCCACACACAGGAAAGCTAGAGGAGTCTCGCAAAATCCAGCCGCTATCTTTCAGGAATAGTAGTGCAACGAATGTTCTAAAAGATTTCTATCATTAAATTAATGAATGAAACTCATATGTATGCGTTAACGTCGTTCAACAATCTTTTATTTTAAACGTGAAATATTCCTGAAATTTCGAAGCCAGTTCATGTTTCATGGGGCGTTGTCGAAACCATCAATATTCTATATTGCAACGACTCTACCCCAGCTGCGTCCAGCTTGCAGTGTTCATCTTAGCCGGTATATTTGTTGTTTTTAGTTTTGCAGCGAGGCTGTTTTCCTAATGAACCTGCGTGAATTAGCCGTATGCGTAGTCTTGTAGGTTGGGGAGAGAGAGGGGTATCTGGGCTGGCTAACGTCCGTAAAGTGAACAAAAAAGATGGTGGTGCTGCGTGATCTCGTAGGAAGGTGGAGGGAGGGTATCTGGGCTGGCTAACGTACGTGAAGTGAACAAAAACGATAACAAACGATAGGATGGCACAGAAGAAAGAAATGACATGTGATTGCTTCACACGCCGCGCCTGCGCAGTGGTGGAGTGCAACCGTGCTTTCCGCCATTGCTGCCGGCTACGTCTGCTGTCGTCTGCCCTCAATACAACGGCGCAGCAGTTGTGGCTTGAAAACACGGGGATGTGCGCTGCGGTAGCCGCCGGCATGTGCAAGAACCGCATTGTGCATTGCAAAAGTGGACCATTGTAACAGTTGCAACTCCAGCAAAATGGGAAAAAAATAGGAAGATCACCAATTGCGCGCACGGTCGAAAAACAAGCCGAGTACGAGGAGAGGCGTCGACAGCAGAGACGCGAGTATAACCAACGGCAACGTGCCCGTACGAAAGCGGTGAATGCGGTGAGTGACTTCGCGTAAGAACGTCAGCGAGAGCAGATGCGAGAGTCTAATGGCCGGCGTTGAGCGTAGGCTATCGATGAAGATCGCGCACTGGAGGCCGCTCGTAAGCGTCAAGCTAGGTCGTTCGAGTCTGCGTCCAAGCGGTATGAGCGTGAGTTGCCACCTCCTTCGAGTATCACTGAGGCCAATTCTGAATTCAAGAGTATGTTTCTGGACGCGAAGTTTGGCCATAGTTGCTCGGAGCAACTTGGCTGGCCTTTCCGCCACCATATGAGTAGTTAGGCTAAAACTTTTTATGACAGTGATAGATGAAGAAAGAGGGAGATGGGGTTGGCGCAAGTTAAGGGGAGGAGATGAGAGCCGCGCGAAGGGCATGAGAGGCTGCGATGAGAAAGAAGCGCGCCGAGTAGAAGCGCGCACCGATCAACAGGTGACTCAATTAAGTTCGCAAATACAGACTCTTGCACATCGTAGGCATGCATGCACCTCGTCCCCGTTAAGGAAGCAATACGCACATCAACCGCAAGCCGCGTTTTGCGTCACGCTAATACGGTCTTGTGACTAGAATCAGGTACAATAAAACGGTCTTTATACATCCGTTCGGTGGGCTGACTGTAATCGCCCTGCTACCTTAGAGGTGGTACTGTAATGCCACAAGATCACCAGATAAACTATCATCATCAAATGAAACAGATAGAAACAACAGAAAACAAAATAGATGGAACGTAATGAAATGTCATAGGCGAAAAGAAAGAGAAACACGTTGAGACAAATAAAAAGGTGAGGAGCAAAAGTAGGAGTTATATACAGAGGTAAATATTTTAGAAGAATCGCATCTAAAACCCCATATAGCCCATATGCAATGATGTTATATTGGCATAAGGGAAAAAAATACATAGGACACAAGTGCCCTTAAGTTCCCATATGTCATAAGCGACATGTCACATACAGCATGCGGAGCTTGCCCCACATGATATGTGAGAACATGTGTTTTTTTTTACCCCTATACGTTCGTATAGTTGATACGCGGGTTATGGTGTATTTAGATTAATTTTCTGGTGGAGTGTCACATTTGGTATACGGGAGATATAGGTCTTTACAGTGGAATATTGGGCATATGAGCTTCTTCCGATTGGGTAAGTATTAATAAAGGAGGTCACGGGGCCAATTTTGGCAGACAGTAATCGGATATAGGTACAAACATTGATAACACATTACACTTGCTCGGGTCTTGCATAATGGCCTGGTTCTTTAGTTTGTTTGTTTCTTCTCTTTTGATTTTTTTTTCTGCAGAACGGACGTCTAAGATAACTACAGGGGCTTCTTTTTAGCGAACACGTGCTGAAAATTGCTAACAAACTCATATTTGCATCGTATTTATGAAAAACAGTTCTCTCAATTTCGTGTTTGCTTGGTAATTTTGTAATTGTTCTTGAAAAACAACACAGCAGGCAATGCCACACCTTAACATTCGGTAAACGTTTCGCGTTTTCTTTTTCTTTTTGCTCAGGCTTCTTTGTTAGCCAGAATACCAGTTCACGACAAACCAATTTCTGTAAAGGAAACAAATCAGGGCGTCCTTCATTTGTAAGAATGTGTGTATGGAGGGGGTAGAGGGAGAACTTGCAGAAGTGTTTTAAGGTGACGTTTTGAAACAATTTCTGCATCCTTTTTGATGTATTCTCACTGCCTTCTCGCCATTACTTTATCATTATTTGTGGGTTTCTGGGTTTCTGTGACTTATCTTGATCCGTAGTCGACTGCAATGTTTACTATTATTGTTAAGCAGACTGTTTCGGAAAGAAGTAATGACAGTAGAAAGGAGGAACCACTAAAGATGACTCCTCATAACTATGCTCAACGCCATTTTTGCAGCCTGCGTGTTCAGAGAAATCAGGAGTAGAGGCTCCGAGCGCAAACACGTACAGTGCATGCAATTTCATTACTTTTGACCGCGTCCGATAAGGGCTGTTCGTACGCAGAGTCAATCTTCTCAAAAAAGGAAAAGAAAGGAAAATAAATAGCCTTAGAAAGCAAGCAGGCGACCTGCCTGCGAAAATCGCAATATAAGAAGCGCAGCCGCTGAGTACGAAGAGTGTTACGTGTCGCCGCCAAGCGACCCACTTTAAGAGCAGTTCGCTTACCCAGTACACGCCTCAATACGTCCAATTTTAAGCTGGCACTCAGTCAACAGGAAAGGTGACAACAAGGGACGCTTAAATTTGAAGGGAACAGAACAAAGCTACTTCATGGGGAACAATGGAATAGAAGATGTCACTTGGCAAAAGCACTTCGCGCAGCCGACGGCCTCTTCTTTATATGCCACTAGAAAACCTCCTTCCATTTCCTAATGCAATGACATTGTCACTAAAACAAAGCTCGAACTCTTGTTTCTGCCATGCTCTCCCAAAAACCAGCAGTAAGCAGCATATTGGCGGCGTTGAGTGGGGCTGGTCATCCCTGTCTGGCTCTGTTGTTCCATGAAAAAGTTGAATAGAGAGAGAAAGAGAGGAAAGAGCAATTATAACCAGGAAAGCATCTGGTTGGCTACCGTACAGACTGTTATCCGGCGCCTCTCCCTTTCCTATGGTGCATAGATCTAAAGCACATAAAAAACGAATAGAAAAGAAAGCGGACGGGTGTACAGCCGCCGCTCAAATATAATGGAAGAGCATTGCAAGCGTAATGCGTAAAATATGAGGTTCGCCTACCACGGATGGGTTGTTCCATTTTCGCCATACTTCTCTTTTTCTTATTACTTCTGTATTTCCAATAAAAACGTTCATTTCTCCTACGGTTTTCTTTATTTCATTCTCCTGTGACTTCATGTCGCATTTACTCCTACTTGAAAGCACATGGACAGATCAAACAAACACACCGCGGCTGAGCGGTAATTGAAAAATGTACGAGTGTGTTACCTCTCCCTTCCTCTGCTTGTGTGTGTGACAATATACATAAATTATCTAGGAAATGAAAACCTGGTATGGTCATTAGATTGCTACGAATATTTAAGCTTTCGTAAAAATTGTAAGACCAATTTTAACCTTTCAGAGGGAAGTGATCTTCGGAGGCTCTCACTTTATCTTTCCCGTTATCCTGTGTGCGTAGATAATTCGGAAAAGGAGCACTTTCAGCTATTGTTTATGGGTTACATAATAAAATGTAGACCTGTTTTCACGGCTGCTACAAGTGCTATGTCCTATTAGGGTACACATTTTCGTGCCATATTGCACAATAGTTTCGTTCAACAGCATGTAAACTAAGTTTTCGGGAAACTACTCGAGAGCTAGTACATGCTGCTGCACGCACATTTTATTGTTTACTGTATAGAAATTGGTCATAGTGCAATATTGATTGTATTGTACGCAAAGTTGTCGTCGTTCAACGCCGATCCTAGAGCTCTGACATGTACTTTAAAGCATATGATTGAAGAAATGATTAGTAAATATAGTTCTATTAAACATCGTGCATGAAATGTCCGCCACACACATTATTTAAGATGAATGTGCAAAGTGAGGAAACCGCAAATAAAGCAGACAATGTACATCAAACGCGAACAAAGGAAACGTTCCTGCAAATAACCACTTCTCTTGTAAGCACATCACGAACGGTCTTGTCCGGTTAGCAGCCCAAATCTGAAAAAAAAAAGCCTCCGTGTTGAGATGTGGTTCGGGGAGTAGGCTTAATTGTATGAGTTATCCAGACGCCTCCGAGGGTAACAAGGAAGGAACGGCAACAACAAACGCACGCAAACCTATATTCAAATACACAAAATGCAAGCACAAGGGCACAGGGCAGGGGGGGCAAACGAGACCAAGCATCCCTACGCAGCGTTCAGAGCGACTACCGCAGCGCACTCACAGTTTGGCTGGTGTTGTGTCGCGCGACGAATTGTAAGAGCAAGCTCTCGCAGACTCCGGTCCGTCGGCTGGTTGACGGGAGTGGAAGGGATGCCGTTTGGAGGTCCTCTCATGCGTTAGTGCTCAATCGAGTCCATCCGAAAGCTGTTTCCCGAACGTCGACGTCCGACCCAAGCCAATGCGTCTTCCTTGCTACACCTGTCAGCTCAGTCTCTCTGCCAACGTGGTCTCTTCGCCTCCTCTGGGCTGCATGTGGCCACGCATTTCTTCCGATTCACTGAGCGTTCTTTTGTATAACTTGCTCATTCTTCGGTGTCTGCATTCTTTATTTTTCTTCACCGCACGTGCAACACCAGCCTTCTACAATCACGCGCAAGGTTTGCTCCCGCGGGTACGTCGCGACGGTCGTTCCAATTTATGGCGCAGGCGGGCTAGCTATTGCAGCACACTCGTAGAACAACACAACCAAGGTCGAGTCAAGCTCCCTGAAGTCAGCCACACGAGTCGTCTGAAAAATATCTAGTTGTCCTGCTCAGCACGACAGTTCAAAGTACTAGACGTCCCTATATTATGCTTGTGGCGCGAATAAATAGTTCTTTTAGCGTTCAGTGGCACCAAGAAGTTTACGTGTCTCAAACCTCTGTGTAACCCGTGCTCAGATGGCAATGAGATCGTATCTTTTAGGAGTGCTTTGCTACTCTACAAAAGTCTTGGCATCTGTTTCATGTGCCTTCTGTGTCCTCATTCATCCGTCGGCAGAATAATGCGCTAATACTAAATAAAATCTGAGAGAGGCGGCATATGTTGGACCGCAGATGTTGACCCCTATTGCACTTTGTCAAAGCTCGAGGGAAATTTCGCCCGCCCCAGCAGACATAACTTATTTGCTCTTCCTTTGGTCTAACTACATTATCTCATGCTGCCTTATCCTGTCCAGCGTTCTGACCTTCTCTTGCTATTTTTGTCATTCTGCTTTGTCCACCACTCATTTGGCTGATTCTCAGCGGAGGCCTTCTTCTTCGTGTGTCTCCTCTGGTCATTTGTAAACAGATCAGCGCTGTTTCACTGGGAATGCAAGGAAATAACGTGGTGCTGCTACGAAAATGGCGATGCCTTCTTGTTAAGGCGAAGAAAGCAAAGCAAGGCCAAGGCACCGGCAAATACATTAAGCCCTGCACAGGGTGACATTCCCAACAGTCCCGAGTGATTGATCACTACTGCTTGCCTTTCTTGTGCTGAGTGCGAGATTCCATGTGAGATGGTGCGTTAATTGGTTGTAGTTTCGTCGCCCTTCACTGTTTCTTTCCCGCCATCCGATCGCTCTTGCCTGCATTCTTGGAGCTGTTCCAAATCACATTGAAGATTCGTTTCTATGTGTACTTTTTTGTTCTGGTTTCATGAACTTGTGTTTAAGGCTGTGTAAGTATAATCAAGAAGACGCTACGTTTGCTTTCTATATTGGTGCTGACATGGTCATCGTTATGGTTCAAATACCCACATTTAACCTTGGGAAACCTCCTTTGGAAAACAAAGGAAAACACATCACTCGGCGTGCTTGAGGTGTAAACACTCAGGAATTTGGCCTTTCTTTGTGTTCAGACACATGCAAGAACATCTGCAGCTGAGTGTATGCTATTTAGCACAATTATATTCCAGGTTTGTTTGAAGACTTGGCAAAAGTATGTTTTTCAAGGTGTCGAAAACACAGTGAGAGGCCTACTGACATGTCACAATCTAAGGAGTTGAACTAGACATGGAGCCCCAGTAAAATGTGACTGTCATATTTTAAAAACTATTGATGAGGAACGGCTCAAACTTTATTTAAAAGCACCTTAGTTAATTAATTGTGTTGGTCATGGTGTTTATTTTATGAGCTTCAATAAAACAAAAATTCGGGTTTCCTGTTCTTTCATTACAGGTTTGTTGCAATAGCATGCGTTGTCGTTTACCTGTCTTTCATGAACTGTCGGAGTAAAATTTTACGGGCCTCAGAATCTGAGAAAGAAAGGAGCAGTTTCACCCGAAAGGCGAAGCATTGATAACGATAGCAAAGTATTGCACAACTACATGAAATAAGGTTCGTGGTTCTGTCGGCCGCATAGATTCCAGTAAACATCCGCTTAATAACTTGATTAACATGCATGATGTCACACGCGAACAGGCAAACGTGTACACATCTCATTCAATGACCGATAGCACTATTTGTCACAACAACGCTGGCGTGATCAAGAGCGTGGGCAGCGAGGTGCGAACGCTTCATGCTTTCTCTCAATTCATTGCGTATCAGACACTTGATATTACGGGACTTACACCACTAGGCGCAAAGTAACGCAACGCGCTTGTAAGCACTAGCAATCTCAGCTCACCTTCAACTTTTGTACCCATCGCTAGGTTACCTCCAGGACACAGCAGGCCGGCTGCCATGCACTCAGCAGCGAATGTACGGCCATATGCGCAGCCAGGGCCTGGCTAAAGGAGACGCACTCTCTCCTCCACTAGCTTGCCATCATCTATATCGTTTCGCCGTCAAGCACTTTCCTTCTTACACCATACAACACGCGGGGTGAGATCTTATCGCGCGCTTAGTCTTTATACAGTACACGAAGGCGACGGTGTGAATTCCCCTGAAATGACCATATGATGGCTGTCGCAATACAAGCTGAATATTTCTGCAGCCTGAGTAATCGGCCTAATATACCGACTTCTAGCCTGTACTACAAACGAATGTTGTGTCATAAATTTTCGCTCATTACGACGAAAATTGGTGGGGAATTTCACGTTTTCGCAGATTCCATGGTTCATAAACTTTTCAAGCTGACCGTAAATTTTGCTTACTATGTTTAGAAAAAAAAATGAAGAAATAAAAGTGACCCAAAACCATGGAGGGAAGGGGGGGGGGGGGGGCACCTACGAAGCTGCAACGGCGGCTATTTTTCCGTAGTTCTGTTTTCGACAAATATTCTTCCACTTGAATACCAATTGTGCTGTCTGTGTTTACTGATAGTAAAGAGTAGTGAAAGAAACTTTATTCATGGTCTCGGCTGTAAAATTTTTTTCTCAAATGAAATGCACCTCGGTACTTTGGTAGCGGAAGTTCGCTGCTACAAACTAACGTGGCATTATTATTCCAACGTAAATATGTTATAAGGGGCTGATGGGGCGATCACAGTTGAACTTTGCAGCTTCTATGGAAGCAGAAATTATACGGAACCCGTTTTGTTTCGTATGGTTCTGGCGACTTCGTTTTTGAAGAAAAAAACTGTTTACTGCGCACTCTTAAATTTATGTGGTTTGTTTTTTTCTGGTTTATACTTGCCCAGACAAACGTACTTTCCCGACTTTAGATTTAAGAGCGTCGAGAAAGTTTCTATCCGCTGGTCTAATTTAATAAGAGATTTGTTCCACGAGTGCACGCTTAACTCACGTTGTGGGTGCGAGAATCCTCGCTACGGTGGGTTAAATTGGAGTCCTGGCTCTGGGAACGGCAAAACTAAGTGTAATCAGTTAGTTCGACTATTTTTAACCTGAGTGCGACGAAAGCTAAACGATAACAAACCAAATTTTGTGCTCCATAACTCCCCTCACGTTCGTTGTTCTCTGCCTACAGAATAATCACGCGTGTGAACTCTGCCCCGAAGCGTCGAAGAAAGCCGCGGCTTGAATGCGCAAAGTGAGACAACAAATTTATTGCCATCTAACCTCCCCTTCCGCCCCCTCCTCCTTCCGCTCAGTCTGCAAATACGGAGCCACGGTTTAGGAGTTGAGCGGGAAACGGAACTTCCTACGTGCTGCAAGCAAGACAAAAAGGTGGCCATAAAACTGCCACGCACGAATGCCATAATATGGGTACCAAAAATGTACGGAAAGAGACAAGCTTTATTTCGAGTGTCTTTGCATTTTGCTCACTACCGCCTGCTCCAGTGAGCTGTACTGCACCAGCACACCCTTTGGGATTTTATCTTTTTAAGTCTCAGCGAATTGACGTTTCCTTCCGAACATTTCAGGGCTAGGTTTCGGCATACTACTCGCGAGCACATTAATATGTCTTGTTTGGTGGGCTGTGCCAGAACATGTTGAAGATGCAATCACGGAGGAAGCCTACAAGCCGGCTATAACGTGCACGCATTCATTAAAGGAGCTGATGCTTTGTTTGCGCTCTTCCGATCTGTAAAAGCAGGTACTTCTCTCAATGCTTCACCTTCATGAGTTCATATGGACATGGTAGCGTTCTCTCATACCTGTGTAACTAAGATTACGTCAGCGATGGCGTGGATGTAAACAAGGAAGAAAAAGGCGATAACAATGAGGCCTGGAACTGAAGGGCTGCAATTATGTTTAGTAATAACCAAATAAAGCCGACAAACAATAGGTACAGTGAAACATCGGATAAATTACCTATAGCTTAATTGAAGGGCAGGAAAAATAATGAAGAAAGAAAGCTGAACAGCAGACAACTTGCCGCCAGTGAGAGCTGAACCCACAGCATGACGCGTGTGATGCTCTTGCAATCGAGCTATGGCTCTTGCTTTCAACCGATCCACTTTCTGAGTTGTTTCTGTATGTGTAGAAAGCCTAGATCCTCTAAAGTGTTAGCCAGCGTCAATAACGGCCATGAAGTGGATGTAAAGCATTTTGTTAGCTAAGGAATAGTTAGATTGCAAGTCTGCTAAAAAGCTTGATTTTCTTCCCTTAGACAAGACATGCGAGAGCTTCTTAAAATAATTGCAAGCACGTTTGTTAACCCTTTAATACTTCTATTGAGTTTCTTTTCTTTCATAGCGCTTTGGTTTTCTGTCGTAATTTCGCCTCAATGCGAGCTCTCGCGCTGGTAACTCGCTGTAAGACTGAAGATTATGAAAGATGGATTATGGACAACAAATTTTATAAATCTCTGTTGCAGTACCTCTATAACGGGCCTGCATTTTTATATTTAACTCCATTATGACGCTTTGCCGCATGGCAACCTAAGTGAAAAAAAGAAGCACTCTGGAAAACATTCATTATGAACTGATGCCAAAGTTTTCCGACTTGTAGCCGTGCGGATGTCGAGCCTGTGCGTGGAATACAAAAGCGCACAGCATGTGATGCATGACATGCGCAAAAAAGTGAGTCATTGCGTCTCTATTCACCGCGCAAACTCGCAATTGTCACACAAATCTATCCGGGCTCTTTTTGACACAATTATCAATCAGTTTGTTGATACAATTATCGCCCTCTTGTTTGACGCAGTATGCTTCAAACGTCCCTCTGTAAATCTGCGTGGCCAACTGAAGAACTAGCAATTAAACAACTGTTTCCTGGTGTGTTTTAAATTCAAAAGCACTTTGTTTCTTGTGGCTTGTGGCATTTACTTCACATCGTACTATTACTCACATTCCCTAAGCATGCCTTGCAGCCTCACGTTCATTGATATGTTTGTCGTCTAAGAAAGTGTCGTGCTGGCTTAGTGGAATCTTCATTTTTCTAATTCGGGCCCATGCCACTAAAGTAATTGGCGCTAACTTTTTACATGGCCTGATCTTTTCTGCCATCTCGATCTAAGACTCTCGTCGTAGTACCCCGGTGTCTTTGGCACCGCAAACAGAATCCTGCTCTATAAAAAACCGAATGGTATTTCCTAAACTGAAAGCACTTTAAGAAAATATGAAGCTGTGTGCTTAAAGAGAGCGGGAAATTTTAATCAAAAGTCAATCGCCTTGGCCTTGTTTCTTAGTGTAGCCCATGTAGGGTGGCCCAGCTAATATTAAAGAAGGTTTTAAACAGGATGGAGTGTGCTAGGGGGCTGAAAGGAACTCAGTGGAGTTGAGGATTGCGCGACCTAGTCATGCTGAAACAATGCGTCCTGAAGACTCGTCAGGGGAAGGTCATTGCAGTAACTGTCCACAGGACCATTCGAAACTCCATCTAGGTGGCGCTTTGCGTTGAGCAAGTCATTGTAGAAGACGGGACCAATAATCCTGCCATCGAAAATTCCATGCCAGATATTAAATGCCTACTGGTACTGATGGTGGGACTGTGCCAACAAGTGCAGGTTCTTGTTACTCCAATAATGGGCGTTGTGGAGATTGACCTGTGTGTTTATGGATAAGTTTGTTTCGTCCGTCCACAGGTCGTTGTTGATGAAGCCTGGCTCATGGTCGCAATTGCAAATTCCAGTTGTTGAAGTCCACTCGGCCTTGGAAAATTTTTTTTAACTTGTGAGGAGTGCTTTGCGTGCATGTGCGAGTACGCATATACACACACACAGGCACATGTATAAGTTTGTGTTCCCAAACCGAACACAAACACACACAGACACACACACACACTACACGCACAATACATACACACTGCACGCACACTGACATACAGACACACACACTGCACACCAGTACACCAGAGCAGGACAGTTTCGGGCACTTAAATGACCATCGCAGTGTCTCAGGTCGATTCTTTCCTTTTTATCCGGCTGTGTTGCCACGTAGTATAACGTGCGGATGAAATTGTACGTAACCATGGAGTCCCGTCCCATGCGGACTCTGCCACAGCGACTTGTAAAATGAATTGGTCATCAGCCATCACTCTGAGTCGTCAGATTTGTCAATTCCTTAGCTTCATATCCCTTGGTGCGTTTACTCTAACCGTTTTAGTCCCAGAGCCCGTACAATGTTTAGACGAATGGTATCCACTGCAAAGGCAGGAGTGCGCCACATCGGACATTGCACGTTTCCTTCATTGGGTAGACCCCAAGTACAAGTGACTGTTGGTGTAAGTGCTACGCAGGTCCGAAGTCTCCGAAGTAGGACCTTCTCTGCCTGAGACATTTCCCGAGGAAGGCTTAGCAAACACGCCTGTAGTGGACGAGGACACGCGTGTCTTCACAGAGATTTCCGGTAAATGAAAGCTGAATGGAAGTAGACTGGGAAAAAAAAAGACGTTCTGTTTGAAGTGAGCCATACATTATTCTGAGACGAGTGGCAAAATTAGTTTTATAGACGGTGCAAAAAAAGAAAAAGCGATATAGAACACGCTATAAAACCAATTTACAGTGCTAAGGAAACCAAAATGGAAGCATCTGCAGACGCTGGCAGCAACCCCTCCTAGCCAGCCTCCGCCACTACTATCGCTTCGGAGTTCTCAAGGTTCATTTTATATTGTTACCTTATAAAACATTGCACCACGAAGAAAGAGCCCAGCCGGAACCTGTGAATTACCTTTCTGTTCGAGCAGACAATAAGCGAACAATTTGGGCTCCAATGAACGAGGCGGAGGGACGACAACGCGTTCTGATCTTACGTGTGGGTAGCCCTAGTCCTTGTCACTCATAGCTTCTTTGCCTTTTTGGCAAGAAAAACACGCCCATCTCTTTCTTAATTGTTTTTTCGTTCTCCAGGGGGGGGGGGGGGGGCGACCCGCAATGCAATATTATGCAAATGAATACGCACCGTCTATTTGTCTCGTCACCGGAGCCCGCAATACGATAACGACGAGCTGTCAACGGCAGTGGCCGGTAGGTTCCTTCTCTTCGGGGACGCTGTTTGCCGCTGAGGGCTGAGTTCTTTGCGAGGGAAGGAGCAGAAAGGAAGTGCAGCTTTCAAGTTCGGAGAGGATACACAGAGCTCCGATAATGGGAAGCAAGTATGTAGATTTCAAAGCTTATGGACAATCTAGAGGATGAAGGAAATTTATACAGAAGAAAAGACACAGCTCCTCAAAAAGGGTTATCCTCTGGCGAAAAAGCCACAAAAAAGAAAGAAAGAACGAACAAACGCTCGAGGAGACGGAGGGAAGCGATCTGGGAATTTAAGAGGTCCCATGCTTTCGTGAACCGTAATGACATCTGGGTCGATGCGGCCGGTTTTCTTTTTGCAGTGCCCAAGCATTTTTCTTTCTTTACAATTATCATTACTTAACTTTATTTCTCCTAAATCGAACAAAACGGTCACTCATATATTTCGACCCAGATCAGCCCAACGTTGCTCTCGTGAGAGAATGAACTCATGGACATTCACTTTGTTTTCTACTCGTTATTTCTTTGTATCTGTACGTCGGTAGAGCTTTTAACGTATCACGACACCACCAGCTTTGGTCTTTATCTCGTTTCACCATCCTTCAGGCTGGGATACATAAGGGAGTTCAATGCAGTACAGAGAAAAATGGAAAGGAAAGTGATAAGCCCTATTTGAAATAACGTCGTTCATTGTTCTTTCTCTTATTGTGTCTTACTCCTCACGAATAACGCTTCTTCCCGCGCGAAAAGAAAGAGAAAAAACCGGTTATTAACTCTTGAGCGACAAAGTTAATTATGTGATGCATGCTTTTTTTTTATTGTTTCGTTCGTTTCCATTCCAGACAGTTGGTATCGACACAGAGCTAGGCTAACGCCCTGGGCAGCACATTGTTGTCGTTGTGCGCGCTGTCTACGCGATCCTTCTGTTTCTTGTTCGGGTCGAGTAACTAGTTTATTTCCTGAAAATAAAAAAAAAAAGACAGGGAAGGAGCCCAAGTTATTAATTATTCGAAATTCCCGGAAGAGCGATGAACTTGTCTTTTGGTTGTGTCCTATTTGCTGCATTTGTTGTATTCTTTGGCCAATTTCATTCAAGACGATTGTTATCGTGCAGGAACGGATCTGCGCTGTGTGATTTGGTCTGTAAAACATTCTGTAGGTGTGCTTACTGGCATGTGTCTGATTGGCACATGGCGTTATTAGAACCATCGAAAGCTCTTATTGAAGGAACACATCGATGAAACATTTCTTTGCGAGCTGCACGCGAACAAAATGAATCAACAAAGGAGATTAAATAAATCCAATCTTTCTGCTTTGTTAAAAAAAAAAAACCTGCCTGTGGAGCAGATAATGCGCCCCAATGTGCACACGGACGTCTTGAACACAGGTGGTAAATTACTTACATATGCGAATGCTTGAGCGAAGCTCAACATGCCTGTAGTTAGTTGCTCGTTGAGAACAAAGCCTATCAATGCGTTGTCTTAACATGTTGGATTATTAAGGACGAAGAGGAACGAAAATAAATAAAGGAATGAATGGCAAGATCATTATACAAATAAGTAAATTGTTGTCGTGCAGTTCTCCTTAATGCCAGTTAAAGAGTGCTCCGACTACAAAGAACGTAACCTTACGTTCTTTTGTGGTCATCTTGACCAAATATGCAACTCGCCTCTCCGGCCCTGCATATTCGTGCTACTAAACTGCGACTCTCAGTGGTTAGAACGTGAACCTCCCTCAAGAAAATGTAATTCAAGGTTCTACAGATTTCCACACGATTTCGTGCCTACCTACCAAAGCAAATCATATCTTGAGACAAAGAAAATAGAACTGCGTATTGTAAAACAACTTTTTGTTTGTTTCTTTTAGATTATTTTGGTCGACCCAATTTTTCGAATTCTTATCTCCATTTGCTAGTTAAACAGTTACGGCTCAAGTTGATCATGCCAACCTGAAGGTTGCCTCTTCCGAATGCCTCGCGGATGGTTCTTTATGAAGATAAGTTTAATATTATTCTTCCCGCTATCTCTTGCTACGAATTTACCATTTACTCTTAATGAGGTTGATATCATTGTTATTTGATATGAGGAAATGTCAGAGACGCAAACAAGGAGCAAGAAAAAAATTGGGTGGCAAGTGGCTGGCATGGAGAGGAATTTTGCGGGGGAGAGCACAAATGGAAAAGAAGGAATGGAGTAACACAAAGCGAACTCTACATAGACTAATGATATGAGTATAGAGATTTACAGTGTAAAAAATAAATGCCTAGCCTGCAGTTAAGAGAAATGAGAGAGAGAGAGAAAAGACATGGAGCTTAACCAGATGCAAGGTTCCTGTTTGCTACTCCACACTGGCGGGTAGTGGAAGGAAGGGGAGGGGGAGTATGGTTTGTAACGAAGGCAAGTACAGAAGCAGGTTTAAGCCGTAAGTTGCACGAAACCTAAACCTTCCAAGAGTCCAATTGCTCGGGTATTTAAGCGGCGGCTACTCATTCCTGAACACGATAGCGTTCAATTTTGCGGAGGATAAAATGAGTGCCTAGAACAGGCGGCTGCAGGCCTTTTTAATTTGCCAGGTTTTCCGCGCTATCTGTGTTCTCGTATCACTTTCGTTGCCACCGCATGTGGCAATATGCACTGATAACAATAATAGCCACATATGACACCCGTCGCGGTGCCTTAGCGGCTATAGTGCGGCACTGGTAAGCACGAGGCCGCGGGATCAAATTCTGGCCACGGCGGTGCATTTCAATGGGGGCGAAATGCTAAAACACCCGTATCCCATGCATTGGAGCAGGTTAAAGATCCTCTGGTGGTCAAAATTAACCAGCATACCTCCACTACCACGTGACCCATAATCTAATCGTGGTTTTGGCAGGTCAAACTCAAGAATTCAATTCGAATGCCATGACAACTACCAGCAGCACCTAATGCGGTCGGTTGTGGTCATCCTATTAGGCACGCACACACGATACCACAAGGGCTATTTTCGTCCTATCTTGAAATGAGTACAGCGTAAACAGAAATGGAGTTAATGCCTACGCTTTTTTTATTGTTCTTCTTTGTTGCAATAAAAATAAAAATGGGAATAGTCTTCACGTTTTCTGGCGAAGTTTGCTTTTTCTTACTTGGTTTATAACTAAGGTAAAAGAAGAAAACAACAAGATACGAATCATTACAATGCGTAATATTTAAATAAAAGAAGGTTATCTATCGACACTAATGGGGGGGAAGTGCCTTCGAAAAGCTTCAAAACCTCGTATGTCGGTGGTACAAAGGTTTGCATGAGATGTGCGAATGCAATACAATTACGCACTTATAAAATGAGACAAACATAGGAACAGCACGACCGCCATTCGCTCAGAACCTGCTGCCTAATGTGGTGCACGTCTTTTTCGTTTTTTTCCACAGTAAGTAAAAATTTGAAGGAACCACTGAAGTACTTCTCTCATGAGCTCACGTACTATAGAGAAGTCATTAAATTTAAAACCTTCACTACTGCTTGCAACGGAAGTTCACGGATAGCCTGTATGAATGCGACAGAACACTGCTTGTGAATAGCAGCCTTAAATCAATATAGCCTACCTATTGTGTTGAAAGGAGAACCATTGTAACAGATGCATCATGCCGCACACCGGAAACTGTGTGCTTTTCATCCGCACATCATAGTGCACGTATAAAAAGCTGTGCTGGCGAATCTTGTGTAGTTTCTACAAATTATCAGATGGAAAACTCGCAGGTGACGAGTTCCAACAAAAGTTATTCCGAGAAACCGATACTATGTATACTGAGCGCCCTGCCACAGTTCGTACATGCCTGGATTAATAATGCCAAAGGATGAGTTGCTTCAGTGCGTCCAGGATAGCATAGACAGCCACGGCTCCCTGTCTTTTTAGAATGAGGCGGGGATACTGAAAGATAAATTCATGGAAATGTGCGAGCTTTACGTCAATTCCACTTACCTTCAATCGGACAGGCGTCTTTACTTGCAAAACAGCGGCGTTTGCATGGGTTCGTGCTCAGCTCCTATATTAAGTGACTTATATTTAGCTAATGTAGACAGGGTCGTCTCTTGCTTTCTCGATGGTAGCAGCGTTATTAAAGTCTTTAAATTAGTTGATGACTTCTTAGTACTTGTAAACAGGAATTCCACGGACGCAGACTTGGTCGTTAGTAAAACCTTTACAGCCTTTAAGCAGATTTTGTCTCCCATAGAAGTGACTCATAAACTTTTGGTCGATGCCTCCATAAAGTATTCTCTTTTAAATCTAAGGTTGTTCTTTTCTACCAACCATGCCTGCTGGCAGTACGAGCCTCGGGTAAACAAGCAATTGCTACTTTTTAGCTTTTCCTATTCAAACCTCATCAAAAGTACACTCGCCAACATCTGCTTGCTGAATGCTATTATCAAGTTCCGTCCACCTCGAGCACAGGATAGTTTTCTTAAACAGATTGACTGTTTTGAGCAGACAGGCTACCCACAGCATGTTCTTGTTTCGGTAGCAGAAGAAATTTTTAAGTCGCGAATCCACCGATTTAACGAGGAGCAGCCTCGAGAAAAAGAAAAGCTTGTCATGATACCATATGTGCATTGGGTGTCGCACAATTTGAAAAAGATCGCTAAGTGAGCTGACATAAAAGTGGTCTTCTCTGCTCCGTTGAAAATTTCTAGGCTCTGCAGCATGACAAATCCTTGTCTCCGCAAAGCACTGGCTAGCGTCGTAAACCACGAAAGCAAGTACGTCAAGTTTCACGCGGGCGTGGTATATAAGACACCTTTTTTCGTGCGGTGGAAGATATACGTGGGTAAAACTGAAGGCAATGTTTAACGGACAGGCTGAGACAACATCACACAAGGTTAAAGATCTGGCATAGAGGGTCACCTGGAAATCCGTCGTCATGACTTTAAGTACACGCCAAATTCTTTGCGCATGTTCTGTCGTTGTCAGAAGCCATGACAAATGCTTAAGATTCTTAATGAAGGTGAAGGGGAAATACCATTGAAGCGTGTGGCTATTGCGTGAGTGCGGCATTGGCGTTCTTATATCCAAAAGCTGCTTTACTTGAACGTGACTGCGCACTGATAAATTGTGACAACGTATTGGGTATGACTAGTGTCGGTTTCTCGGAATAATTTTTTTTTTTTTGCAATTGGCGCTGTGTGTGTATCTATTATTCGTGTCATCGTCTATGCGCCTTTAATCCCAGAATGTGCTAAACTAACACGGACAGTTTTTCATCCTAACTTTCTGTAAATTGCTCCGCGTGTATAGAAATGATCTATGCTCGCGCTATTGCATTACGCAATAAAATACTGCCTGCTTCGTTATTGATCATATTTTACCAGTTTTCTTTTTATCAGTATTTTCTTGCTTTTTATCTCACGTATGCAGCAAGCCGAACACTTATTATTACTCTTCATTTTGCTCGGCATTACATTTCACGTCTATGAGGCCTATGTAGAGAGTTCAGGCACTTCCGCGGGACATCTAATGGTACCGGTATCGCACAGGCAAACAAGATAAAAGATTTTGCAGATCTAAAATCCTTGCTGGAATTTGTGTGAAGGGAGGTTATATTTAAGCAGTTATTGTAATGGCATTCAACTAAATAAGATGCATAGAATGTTCTTTATTTTTATAGTATATGCAACTTGTAATCCCGTCCTATGATTCTGCACCGCGCGGAACACGACTTGCGTCATGCGAAGGTTAGGTTTATGTACTACAGCCTTATCGCAAACGCACACTCGGAGCCGTCGAATCAGGGATGTCACAAGGCCCAGCGTGGTGTTCGATAACCGCTTGAGAAAGAAAAGATGAGGAGCAGCACATTCAGAGAGAAGAACGGCACGTATGCAATTGAATGCGGGTGGAGCACGTATAACAATTTTTCCAAGAGGCTGTTCAAAATGATGCGCTGTTACAAGTGGTTTACGTGCATCAGAGAGGCCTATGGAGTCACATTACAAGTACATGCATTATATCGTGACTTATTGTTTGAGTACGCGCCACAGAGGTGTGTTCACTGCTCCTACACTGAACGTAAGCAGCGCCTACGCTCTTTATCCTACAATGCAACGCGTATGCAAGCGTCTCCCGAGGATGAAAAGCTAGAGGTCTTCGGTCTTGCAGCCATTTAGGCGAGGATCACGACCCGACATCACTGCTCACATGCAATTGAGTTTACGGGATCTTCGTGCTTTCTGCTATTTCACAGCGACATGCACAGTAATGAAACCTGAGCGAAGAGTGCTGGAAACAACGGATAAACTAATGAAGAAAGAGTCTACTTTACTCGATACACACCTTTGTAATAACAGGCCCGTGCTCAAAGCGGAATACAGGGACTGAAGATTTGCCCACGATTCAACGTGACCCGGGCTTCCGCCACCGTGGGTATAGGCGTCTGGAAGGTAAGGCAATTCAAAGTCTGACTCCCCGGGGTCCAGATCGTAGCTCCATGCCGGTGATTGTGGCGAACCAAAGGGAAAACTCAATGAATAATGCACGGCCGCGAACTTTTCCTTTAACACTCTTGTTCAGGGCTGGCTGCAGGGAAAAGAGTGCCCGCGGCGTCGCCTATGCCTCCTTTATATTCAGCCCGGCTTGAGTAGCCTATCTGTTTTGTTGACTCCTAGTAGTATACGGATTGTACTCTCCGCAGGTAGCTGTATAGGCTCGTCCCCTGTCTGAATTTTTTTTTTCACTATCGTTTCTCGACAGCGTCTATTTCTCAAGAATCTGTATACACACATCCATGATTGTCTGCCTTCCAAAATAGAGTATTCCACTACGCACGTATTTGTGAATTATTGCCTATTTTTATAGCTTCTGTATGTAGTTGAGGTAGGTGAAAGTCTTTATTAGAGAGCGAGACAGCGTTCAGCCAAATGTCATTAGCGCACTTGAAGGTATGTTGAGATTGCTTGCTGGTAACCTAGCTGGTTCATTCCCTCTTGCCTTCTTTTTTCTGAACTATTTTCTTTCTCAGGACCTAAACAGCCAATTCAAGCTCTGAAAGAATTCGATGTCGTGATCGTTTCCATGCGATTAGTCTTTCACGGCCATTTTTGTTATTTATTTATTTATTTATTTATTTATTTATTTATTTATTTATTTATTTATTTCAAACAGCCCAAAGCTCCTTAATAACTGCCATGTCCAAGAATTGTGAACACTGTCCCTTGGAAATCTTAAACTTCACCGCAATACACAAGCGTAATTCAGTGGGCAACATTAAAAAAAAATTATACATCGAAATATTTCCCGAGTTTCAACAGGTTTGAATTAGCAACGTAGAGAGGGTGCTTCCTTCTACTAACATACGCATTTGCGACAGTTATTCTGACTTCATTTTTGCTTTATAGCTTTCTTTTGGTAAGGACCAAAACAGTTATATCCTAAGGTGACGATATGGGCTTGTTGGTCGGTCATCATGAAAAGGTATCTGGCTAGCGCAACAAAACAAGGACACAAGAAGAAATGAAGACGAAGACAAGCGCTAACCATCCACAACAAAAATTTATTTTCATGCCATCATGTAAGTGTATCTTCAGGTTGATATCACTGTACACGTGGTTGTTTGGGTGTATCAGTACGACGATTGCGGAAGCAAATTTTCGTTGTTGATAGTTAGCTCTTGTTTCGTCTTCGTTTCTTCCTGCGTACTTCTTTTGTTGCGCCATCCAGATACCGTTCCATGACTGCTATAGCGTAACAATAATTGCGGTATAAGTGTCGTCAATGCGCATTTTATTAGAAGCAAGTACCTTCTCGACGTTGTGAACAAAGAGCATGTTCAAATTATGCCGATCTTTGAAATGTAATTTCTGAAAGTGTTGCCCATTAGGTTACGCTGGGGTGTTGAGATGACGTTCAACAGACTGCTGAATGGGCAATGTCTAATATTTCCGTGTATGGGTGATCTTCGTGTGAGTTGAGGATTTCGGATAAGAAAGAATTGAAACTAAATTGGTTGGATAGAGGGCCATTGCTGCAATAGGCAAATCATTGCAATTCTTTGCTGTTTTGCAGAATAACCACGGAGCACAGATGTTCGAGAAGAAGGAGGCTAGACTACGCAATGGTGGTTGGTGTATAGTATGAGCTGGTCATATGACTAAACTTCCTATATGGGAGCATTAAATTTTCTGAAACAGGCAACTTATTGCTCTTTTAAGACGAGGTAACAATGTAATGGCCTTGGTTCAAGATTAGAGCACAGTCACTCTGCAGCCAGAAGAGTAGCTGTTAAAGGCGGATCTCATAGCACGATCTTGTGCAGATCCCAGTGCATATTAGAAACAGTAATAAGATGAGGTTCCTATACTCAACATGTATATTCCTGTTTCGGACGAACGAGTGTAATATAAGGTAGCCCGTAACTAAGAGGAGGGGCTAAGCTTAATTTACGCCATAGGATCGGCTCGTTATAACGAACGTAATGCTCGTTATCTCCTCCTATACAGCTTGTACATTATATGGTACATTGCGTTCAAATCTTCTCAAGGTTCAATGTAATGAAAGAATAGTCACAAAGACAAAATGCTCAAAGCTCCAAGAACGCTTCCTGCTGGTTTCAAGCTTTCATTTACTTACACCCCTATTAAGCCGTCCCCAGACTCATCCCTCGTTTTCTCCAAGACATTTAGCTGCACTCTCAGCAAAGTTGCAAAGGCAAGGAGTGGGGCGCGATGGGGAATGAGAGCAGAGGGGGGAAGGGGTATATCGTTGCTGTACTTTCGTGAGGCGCAGATTTCTAGCTTTGAAATGCGCTCGCTGTTCCCCAGGAATGCGTACGCTGTCGTTCACTCTTCGTTGCAAATTATTTTTTCCGCCTCATTGCCCCGACACCCGAGCACACGGCGCTCAGCCTCTCCTCTGACTCTTCCCTTTTTTCCCCTATCTGCGTACCCGACCTTCACCGGATATCTTAAATGGATTCTCTTGACGACGCAATTCCACGTTGCAGAAACGCAAACAGCAGCGCCCAATGAAAATCCATAAAGAGCGGCTTCGTTCGAAGCGAACATCGAGCGCTGCTTGGACGAGGCAGGAAGAAGAACAGGGTAGGAGAGTGAGAGCAATAGAGAAAAGAAAAATCGAAACGACCCGACTACAGTGCAGAGAAGACGATGCGAAACTCCGCGATGGGAGAAACATTTTAAGCTTCCTCCTCCTTATCCTAGGGAGTGCCAGACAACTCGCCAAGGCAAAATGCGAGCTCGTTCGACGGTTTGGCTTCTGGGAAAGCAAAAAAAAAAAAAAAAAAGAGAGAGACAATAGAGAAGCTTGAATAATCGAACTTTAATATCGAAAGTAAAGAGAAGGATAAATAGAGCTTTGAAATGTAGCCGCTGCGCCATTGACGCCGTAGGTTGGGCGCAAATGGAAAGTCGACATAGATTATTTCGTTGACACAAATTTCGGGTGAGAGCATGGTTTTTTGTGCATGGGACTCTCCTTGTTTCTGTATGGGGTGGGGTTGTAGCCTTGCAAAAAGACATGAGAGAATGAGAGAAGACGGTGCATACGGAGGCATGGTGCCAGAATAGAGGGCGCTCGCGCGGTGCTTGACTAATTACTTCGATTTTTATGGCCAGGCTGACACCCTGACTTTGGTTTCTTTCTTTGTTCCATCTAGCGAGACATGTAGGCAGCACTTCATCTTCTGTGCCTGTTTAGCCACCTTTCTTGCGTCTTTATACGCTTGAGCAATTAGGGAAGGATTTATTGCGCCTATTTCTCTCTTTTGTTCTTTCGCTGGCGAGCAGAGCAGGTGCGACACTTTTATTTATTTTTTCTCTCACCAGAAGTAAGGCGCAGCTCCCTGGTGTTTTTGGCAGCTTTGTAACTTATATGATCGAAGCTTTGTAGGTGCCATATTTACTTGACTATAGGTCGTCCTCTGCAAATTGAACTCGCCGAGGTATGAAAGGAATAGTTGGACTATTGGTCGACCCACACCTTTTAATTCCTTAGCATTACGAGTGGAAGAAAGCGTAGGTACATTAACTGTAGGAAGCCACTCACGTGGTAGAGGTAGAGAGGCGATGAGCGAGCTCATATGGTCGTATATATAGTTATGTCAAGCGAGCAGGAGTTTGCGGACGTAGGCAAACACGGTCACCCGAACACTGGCTTTATTCTCTATCTTCCTTGCCTTCAAATCACTGTCCATCTGTACGCCATTACATAAGGCCATCCTCCCAAGTGAGCGCGAGCAATAAACGAAATACCAGGAAACAAAGAGAGGCCGATAAATGAAAACGAAAAATGCACGGTTTGTCCATTGTCCGAAGAAGTTGATGTAACTTCATCAACTTCATAGGAAAGCGTAGCTGTCCGATGGGGTGTGGCTTATTTGTGGAGGGCCAGACTGGCTGCAGCCTTCCAGGTGACATGTGAGCGGCTTGCACATGGATACAGCTAGCGTCGCATCTGGTTTCCTTGGTCGCAAATGGATAATGTTGGGGAACCATGTTGCATGAGCCAATCGGCTTATTGATGACGTCTTTAGGGACCGAATGGTGCATAGTGTGGCCTCTGCTTGTTCCATGGCTGTGATCTCTGATGTGCTGCTGGCATCGGTCTACTTGTCGCAATTGGTAGGCAGGCGCTGCCTCTCGTGTGAAAGTTCGTTGGACGAGTTGATTTGCAATTAGTCCTTATCCTTTCCGTCGTAATGTCTGGTGTCGCCATCAAGGTCTTCCAGATAAGGCAAGTCTCCATCGCTGCCAAACCCATCCACGGCGATGTTGAGTGGGCTTGCATGTTGAGGCCTTTCTTGTCATCGCATCTGTGCTTACGGCGATGCTCTTTGTCGTCGTCTGTTTCGAGTTGGTTGTCGGTGTCGCTGAAGTTGTTCTTCAAGTTGCTGATTTTGAGGTTTTTGATGTTGTTGCGACAGTTCTTGAGGTAGCGTATCTGTAGTAATATGCATTCGATTGCTTGCGCAAATTAACATGGTGATGGACGGGAAGCTTGTACACTGTTCGTTTTTGAGAGACTTGTGTGGTGGCGAGAGCGGTGTGCCAGGTTTCTCAGACGATTCTTTCGTGGCTGCTGCGACGTCATTCACAAAGCACGCTCCTATCATTTGAAAGTGCGCGATGTTCCTTGGCGCGTGCGAAGCTTTTCAACTAGCAGCTGCTTGTTGTTTGTAGTACGCAGAAAAAAGCTTGAGAGTCACGAAGTAGCTTGATCTCTAGATGTATGTGGCTCCAAATTGTCTTTGCCTTGAAAGGTACGTGCGTAGATGCTGATACTTGTATTCTGATACTTGTATTCTGATTTCATTTTGGCAGTAAGTAAGCTTCCTCGGCACAGTAGATATAGTTAGGGTTCTTCTAAAGGGGAGAGGAAGGTTAGGCGGGTGGGTGTGGCAACGACCGAGGGTGTGTCAGCGGCGAGGGTGTAGAATTGAGAAGAAAGCTGTGCTATTCACGTGGCTGTGACACACGGCCAATGACATGGCCGTGTGTCAGACGGCCGTGTGTGTTTGCGTAGAAGGGGCCTGGACGACGAGAAAGGGGGGGAGGAGGAGGTGGAGTATCTGCTTCGCTGGCAGTCAGTGAGCTATCGCTTCTCCGAAAGATGGAATAATGGAAGCGGCCGAAAATGGTGCTTGTGGGAAAAAAATTACTAAAGCGGAATAAAGAAATAAATAAAAACAAGAAATGGAGGAAAGAAAACAGCAACAAAAAACACTAAGCAACCTAATAAAAAAATAACTAAGTGATATTGCCTATAGCTTGAAATTTAGTACAGTGAATAGATTCCAAAGCTCCATTTTAAGCGCGTATGTCTATTGTTATGCCAATAGGTATAACAGGCTACAGGCTACATAAATCGCTCATGTGGCCTATTTTTAGAAATTTTAGGCACTGCGGAGGCCTCGGAACGAATGGTATACGGTGCCTCAGGTAGTCCACTTTCACAGACGCTGGTAATGTCGAAGAAGCAAATATTAACGTGATGCATCGTGAGTTTCCCAAACGGTGAATCTCAAGAAGGCGCACAGATGACCTCAAAAGACTCTTGAGGTCTGCATATTTGATTCCAAGGTCAACGTCGGAAGTCACACCAGTCATTGTCTCCTTCCCGTAAGGAATGAAGTAGCGAACGGGGATTGCGCTTAACTTCGGAAGGATCTTTAACTTCTCCAGTATTACTCAATTTCTCGGGTGTTTAGCCAGGATGTTCTTTCGAGCGTTGATCTTGATTTCGTTGATTTTTACCAGAGGCCACATTTTCAATATATTCGGTTAGAAATTGCCTGCTGAGGGAGTTCACGCTGTGTGATCTCGAGAACGGCACTTGAGAAACCATGAAGGATTCCTGCTTGTTCTGATTTGATGAAGTCGGCTCATTTGACATCTGGCGCATCTTCTTTTCATACGGGGGCCCAAGGCTACGGTGTAATCACTGTCCGAGTCCATGACTTCTGGCGTTGTACTCTCCTAGAAACCGAACTGGTCCGAGCTTTCAAAGGCACGTCGTCCGAAAATGAGTGATGAAGCAGACGACTGACCTTGTTCAGGTGGTCGTGAAAGCGTCTTCTTGCTTATACTTGATGAAATCACTCTAAAAAAAAAAGCCAATGACGCAAAAAAACAACTGCATAACAAAGAGAGCACCAGTGTCCCTGGATGATGGTGATGATGTAGAAGAAGATGATGATAATGATGATGATGTCACTATAATGTGGCTCGTACCCACCCTGGAGAATCGACCAAGAATTGGACACCTGAAGTTTTGAATAGTATTTCAGGAGACTACAAGTAATGCGCAATTGCGCAATCAAAATAGACGAAGTAACAATTTTCCTAAACAGAACAATTTATAATAGTAATGCTAGGACTTAACACACAAATGTCACTAAGAGAATTTATAAAATTCGGTATTTAAAATACTATTGGTTTTGTTGATTGAATGAAACCACAAGCGGCATCAACGACACCCCTGTGGCTAAAACCCAGTATTGAGGCACCCAGCACTGATGCTAAACAAGCGCGAGCCCTGAGCATTTCTTTGTCTTCCCATGATTTAGGAAAAGACATGAAAGGATATACTCAAGTAGACTAGGTAACTGGAGGCCCTTCAGGCTCTGATATACTTACTGGTAAGGCAATAAATGGCGAAACAATGAAGCATTGCAAGATGCACTTCCAGACGAATGTTACAGAAACTTATGGTATGGAAATTACCTTAATCCCTCGAAATTTTCGCTTCGATGCCAGCGTTTACTCAGCCGGACAAAATAAATATCAAAGCAGCGGGATTTTTGTTAAGCGATCCTTCCAAGAAATAAGGGAGCACAAAGGCTTTTTCTCCATATGTTTTTTGAGACTGTCATTAAACAGTTTGTAGTTTCGCACTTCACTGCCTTCTTATTGCTGTCCCTATTCACGAAATGTATTTCGCGCCACAATCAAGGAAGGAAAGCCTGTCAAAGTATCGCTGCATGTTTAATCTCCATTACCACCCATTCAAACTGTCTTGAGAATTTCGCCATCAGCCTTTAGTTTCAAATGCTTTGGAAGTTTTAACATATCCCTGTAACTGAGCAGCTGCTGGGACAGAGCTTTAATGGAAATTCCTAATGATCGAAGAATGCCCCTGCAGCTGTGATTCACCCTCTAGCTTCATGTCACAGATCCATTAACTCATGGATCAGGCTTGGAGCGACGGTTGAGTGCGTCACTTGCTGGCACACAGATATGTTCTCACACTGCTTAAGTTATTCAAGTGCAGTGGTCTGAGTGGCCGTTTATAGACGTCTTGTGCTTCATCTTGCGTGCGAAAATAGTTCCAAATTTATTTCTTTTTGACTTTCTCGCCTCTCCCCCTTTCCTGTACACGCAGCATGGGCAGGGAAAAGTACGTTCTCCTGTTCGACTTCCTTACCCCTTTCCCATCCTTTCTTTTTGCGTCACTACTTCCTCCGCTCCTTTAAGTAGCGCTTCGCCTCTCTGAAAGGCGAGAAGCTGGCCAAAAGTTCATACTGCGCTCAGCAGCTTAGCTCCGAAGATTATGAGTAGACTTCCCGTGAAGATAGAACGAGCTCTTCTATCCGCGTTACGCGCTATATTTAATTAAAACAGGACCATGTTTGTTGTCTATTGATTCTTGAATATATTGCCTCTGTGGAGCTACGGCAGCCGACAGACCGTCGATGTTTCCGGCTTCCTGTATATGTGCGCCTGTCGGCTGTGGCTCAATTCCGGAGCACTGACCCGTCCAAAACAACGCCTCTACAGGCACGGGCTGCCCTCGAAACACGATACTAACGAAATTAGCGCCCCGACTCATCTAACACACAGAGCCGACATCATGACCGGCTCACGTACTCCTGCTGTATCGATATCTGCTTGCGACAGTGAAGCGTTGCGTAGCCTGTATAAACACGCCGTCAAGACATGAAGGGCCGTTAGCCACTCCCACGGCGAGTGGCCCGTCTCTCTTTTATCGGTTGCGATCGTCGCGGCTGCACCCTCTGCTAGCTTTCCTGCTTTTCCTCGTCCTCATGTTTCATTCCCTTCCTTCCTCAATCTGCACTCGGCCTGTTTTTGCCATTGTCGTCCGCCCCATTAATTCAACTGATGTGTACATCATGCCCCTCCTGAGAGTCGCGACTCGGACGCTTTGGCCCGCAGGCGCTACGCTCGCACGCGATCCTGGCACCCCTCCTCCTCTTCGTCCTCGTCATCCTTTCTCATTTTATCGCCGTGTCTTGAACTGGCAGAGAATCGCGCTCGCTGTGCTCGCCCACGGGCGAGGACCGATCAGGCACCGAAAGCTGTTCTGTGTTGGACTACGAGACAAGCGCGTGATGGCCCTTTCAGTGTTGCTCGCTACTGGCTGACTTGCATTAGCACACGGTGCATGGATTTATGGCATGAAGTGCACGGTCGCTACGTTGAGTGCGATTGCAAGAGAGTGCGAGTGCGTTTCGTCGCCGTCACTCCTGAGTGATATTCGCTTCCTGGTCTGCCCATCAAACTCGCGTCGATGTATTTCGCTTTTAAAGTGTGGAGAGGAGTTAATAGCTTCGGGTAGACTGTTCTTTTAGTCTTGGTAGGTGGCAATGTTACGAGGCATGTCCCGTATTTTTTATGAATGCGATCCGTAAAGAGAGAGGTAGGAACTATTTTTACTGCCTGTGAACACGGAAAAACACTTACGGCTACGTTCTTTCCCAAGCAGGAGCCTGGAGCATGAAACTTCAGCTTTTATTTAGTTTCTTGATGCATGCTTTCTCCTCACATTCAGTGACTTCTCGATCCCAAATTGAGAGAGAAAAGTGTCAGAACAAAAGGTGTAAGATCAGGTCAAATAGGCAGAATACGGGTCCTTTATACAAATTAAAGAACCCACATAATCACAGGAAGATAGAGGCTTGAAGTGATTAATAGTGGTCAAACAAAGAATGTCTCTGAATCCTACATTTCGACAAAAGCATGCGTCTTCATTTCTTGCAAAACATTGCCTCCGCTGACACACCTTGTACATCATCACTTCGATCCCCTTATTTGCTAGATGCGTGAATTTCCCATTGAGATGTGCGTTCTGAAAGGATTCCATTTTAAAAACATTTTTGTACGCAAACAAACAGGGACGAAGAAACGGAGCAACACGAGGACGAGCGCTTTTACTGGTTTTATTTTCGAAGAACCACCTGCTTAAATAGCCACAGATCTGCGCGACCTAGTCAACAGACCACGCCTATAGCGCATATAACAACACTTGTGATAAAATGCCGCGGAACAACGCCACCCGGTCAACATAAAAACAGCAAGGCACATAGAACAAGCACTTACGATGAAAATGCGTTAAAGATATGATGACAGAAGCGAATTCTCTTTATCTAACAAAGAAACAGAATGATGGCTGATGCACTTTTCCTTTTGTTTTTCAATCCAGTGACCGTCCACAATTTCTCTCGCGGTTTGATTTCTATGCCTAAGCAAAATGTCGCTGCGACTGAGAGAAGTTGAGCAATCATGTTCTTGACAATGCATGGCCAAAAGCGTGCTAGGGCGACCTTTCAGACTAGACAAGTGTTCCCTTAGTCTCGTGTTAATGCATCTCGCAGTCTACCCTACGTAGACATGACCACATGTCATAGGAATCTGATACACAACGTTCTTCGCGCAATTGAGAAAATGGCTCTTACGTGGATGTTTAACACTACATTCTTTCTTTGAATCATCCTTACTTTCGAACTTATATTTAACCTTAGAACACACACTACCTCTATTATTTTTTGCCGAAAACACCACTTGTACTTCGGAACTCCCAGCCATTTTTTAAGTCTGTGTGAAAGGCCGTGCACATACGGAATCACTGAAACCTTGGACGTTATATCTTTCTGCCTTTGATTCTTTGTGCATGGTTCTTTATCCTGTTTAACTTCTTTGATTAGTATAGCGCATGACGCCAGCATCACAGCGAGCGGGTACCCAGCCTTTCTCAACCGATCAACTTGCTCAAGAAATGCAATGTTTACAGTGGGGTGACACGACTTCAACATCGCTGACCGGAAACACGAAATGACTATGCCATTCTTCACATGCCTGGGATGGTTTGAGGTAGTTCATTAGCGGTTTTCCAGCTTGGGTTAAGGATGACCAACACACATGTTCCGATAGAAATTCTAACTTGACATCAAAAAACTGTAGCTTATCATCTACCGGTACGTCCGAAGTAAATGTCAAGCCCTTGCCCAGAGAATTAAAGGCTTCTACTAACCTATTCCTGAAAGCACCCTTGGCTGCATTACAGCCCTAAATCAAGTAGTCATCTACATATCTGCATACCTTATATACTACATCTTCTAAATCTTTTGCCAGTTCTCTGCCTATGCTTCCCCAAAACATGCTACTAAGGATGGGAGCTACTTTTGACCCGCTGCACACACACCTTGCCTGTATTTACGTTTGATTACATAATCCTACATGTGTATTCGCTAAATAACAATGCAGAAGTTCAAAAAAGGATTCAATAGCCATCCCGCACGTGCTGCGGAATGACACCTCGTAATTCTCGTTTGTTATGCAATCTTTTACACTGCACATTAGGGGCCCATGCGGTACTGAATAGTAGAGATCTTGAACATCTATGCTGAATCTGCAGCTGCAACTTGTACTATCTGATGCCAGAAAATTCACAAGGCCTTCAGAGTTTTTCAATAAGTACGGATCCTGTACTTCTAAGAAATTCAACAGTTTCTGCAGGGGCCCCGCGACCAGAAGCTGCCAACACCCTCGCTCGGACACAATTGGCCTAAACGGAATCTAACTAGGCCAACTAAGCCGATTCGCAGTTATGCTTCTCGAAGCACTTTGATTTCTGACTTTTCAGACAGTGCGCCCTGCCTAATGTTTGCGTATTAAAGGGACACTAAAGGCAAATGTTAAGTCAAGCTCAAGTGATAGATTAGTGCTCGGGAATCTCTGAGGCGTCAATACTATCACGAACAGAGCCTTAATAACCGACAAATTGAGGTAAATGCCGGGGGTGGGGGCGCATGACTAGAGACTACCCCGAGGCATTCAAGTACTTGCTCAATGAAGAAAGCACTCCTCAATTAACTTTTGTCACTAGTACTCAACCAGTCGTCGCAAAAAAAAAAAATCCTTAAATTGCTACTTGCCTAGTTCTATTTCATTTTTTTAGAAAAAGAACTCCTTCAAGTTTCCCTTGACAACGACGTGGGCAGTCGAATGTTTCCGTTTACGCTCGGCTCTGCGCCGCCCACGCTTTCGCGTTTCAGTAGTTTCATTATCATGTAGTGCTGGACTATCTTCTCTGGCTCGCGAAACTCGCACAAAGTCCAAGCAGCAGAGAATTCATCTTCCATGTGATGTCGCTGGATGCCCGAACGGTCTACGCCACTTGCCCAAAAAAGCAGCTGTAGCGATGAATCCACCCTCTCTTGGCTCGGTACCTCCGTCTATCGGGCGCCGTTTTACTCACCAATGGCAGCAAAGGGTGGTAATGGCATAGGCAACGTCACCACTCCCACGGTTTTGTGACGAGAGATTTGAATTTCAAAAAAGGTGTTCAGACCATTCAGATGCAATTTTCTCGCAAACTATTCCTTTTCTTGGCACGAAACAAGCGTTGCGAGGTTTCTGCAGTGGTATTTAAACAGTCCACGTGAACTTAGTATTTGGCTTTAGTGTCCCTTTAATATGGTGCACTATTCTAACAGTACTAAATTAAGCTATATTGGTAAGCACTAAATCAGGCCAAATACCCAATTAAACTACTTCTAAAGCAAATCTTTTGCATTTGCGCAGACCACAGGTTTGACATAGTGCCATGCGACTAGTAACGGGGCACTTTTCAGAAGCATGGAAAACCTTCATGTCGCACGTACTGAGCAACAGAAAGCTGGATCGGGAATTTTTGAGGGTGCTCTACAATTGTCTCATTGACACTCTGAATATAATATTTCAGCAGTTGGCTAATCAGCAGTATTTAATTATGTAATTAGGCGAAATACAAAAATTAGTATGACTTGCTCTAAGCGACGGAAAACTACATTACCTTCGTTCTGTCCAGCTACGTGGCAGTCGCATGCATATATATTTTGGCACCGGTTCCGTGGGAGACCCTGTATATGACGCCTGTTCGGTTCCACCAAACGCCGGGAAAAATTCAGTTTCTTCGTTTGCCAGTGGTGAGCGCCACATATGAAGTGACACATACCCGTTGTCACATATCTAATGGCCCACTTTATACATAGATCTCTTAACAAGAGTCTTAAACACAGGTGCTTTGTTTGAAAAGAAACTGTGGCTAAAGGTTCTTTTCAGGAAAGTAAACAAGAATGCAACGCTTCCTTTTTCCCCTCAACCCCCTCTGTGTTAAAGGGCGAAAAGTGAGTTTCAGCAATAGAGTGGAGTATAACGGGATGCACCGATGGGCCCTCCAGAGTGCAGGCATGCGTGTGAGAGGGGAAAGAAGACATGGCTCACTTGCTGTTTCTCTCTCTTTCATGGTATTTTCATCGTCTTTCTTTCTTTCTTTCTTTTTCTGATAAGAAAGAATTGAACACTCAAATTGAAGGGCACGCACACCCCACCTAATGTGGTCAACACAAGAAACAAAATAAAAGTAAAGAAGACAAAAACAAACAAGCAAACTGAGACTCAGTGGCAGGATCTATTCAGTCTTTGTTCACTCGGCTTGTATACTTTATTATGATACCTTATTTATCATCTTGCACGAACACGACGTCGCCTGCTTGGGGGATTCGTTTTGCTGCCGCTCACGTTCAAGCACTATAAATGCATGAGTGCCCTCAAAATGGAATAGATTATTTTTTTAAAGAAATACCAAAAAGAAAAGCACCTGAAAATGATGTTGAAGCATTTATTCTTCCGTTCATTGTTCTTCTGGTTTTCCTTCCCAGGGTATCAGATTCCGGCACCCTATTTTTCCCGCGTTCTTTGCGCATCTCCTGTAACCTCTAACTTTATTCTTTTCGTCGCTTACTCTCGAAGCACTTAATATACTGCCATTTGTGCTCGCTGGCGCGTTAGGCTTTTCCAGCGCGTTCACAATTTGCGCGCGACGCTCCTCATATTGCTTGGGGCTTAAACTCGCTGAGCCACGAGAAGCAATGTCGAGTAACGCCGAGATCCTTGTGGTGCCTAAGCGAGGCCCGTCTGTCTAGTTGGAGCACATGCGCTCTCTGCACCGCCGTCTCATATATACTTCTTTTTTTCGCACTTTGTAGATCAGAAGACTCGGTACAGCGCTTTCGGTATGTTAGTCTCCAACCAGCGCTGGAATGATGCCTTAACTGCACTTTTAAGATCGCCTGCAGCCAGATTGTCGATTGCATCTTTCCTTTGGGAATAGAAGCTGACATGGCGGGTTTTGTTGAATTCAGACGGCACGTTACGAGATATCTTACAGAGGCCCATATTGCAGGTTGCTGGAGTATGAAACCATCGGCATGTTAATATTGAGAATAGTGCTGGTCATGGCATCTGTAAATCGGTCTTGGCGATTTCAGCGAGGTGGAATGTTCTTGTGTCAGGTTTCAGGACTCATCAAAAATCACATAATTGAACCGACGCGGAGTCGAACACTGTTCTGTTAGTATTTCGGCAACTAGATATTCGCGAGGCAGCCAAACCGGGGCGAGTAAGCGCGGCGCATTTATAATAGTAAACGACGATTTGTTATTAGCGACACCTTCACGTCAATAAGCAGTTGGTTTCACTCCTGCAGCGATATTCATGGTGACTGTTACGTGCGGACAACTAAAGGCATGTGAGGTTAACGTGTCATCGGTGGGAGACTACCGGCAATGTGCCAGCGAGGCGTTGTATCAGGAAGCTGATTGGTTGCGTTGCCGTATCTTGAAAGTAATATAGCACACGTTACAAGGCGCATATATATATATATATATATATATATATATATATATATATATATATATATATATATATATATATATATATATATATATATATATACTTACATTTATGATTCTTGGGAAATGCGTCTGCTGAGTCACGACGTCAAAAAAAAAAGGCCCACAGTTATGAGGAGCGATAAAACTTTTTCGCCAATAAACACCTGAGCTGCCAGGCTCCTTCTTAATAAGTTTCCCTAAGCACTGAATGCTTTTCCTGTACAAACCAAATAACTGAGGAAAAACAATATCCGGGCATTCTTGGCTGACACGCTCGTAGCTACAATGTTCTGCTTATACAAAGACAATGAATTCTGGGATGAAGCTTAAAATGGTTTAACTGACAACAGCACGCAGGACACACCGTCATGACAATCACTGCCGTATCGTTGAAGAGGCCATGAATGCAATTGATGAAGCTATACATAGTAAGTAAAAAGAAAGCAGAAGAATAATGAAAGAGAAGGAAAGCGCAAGAAGCTGCCACGGCAACGAAAAATCGCCCCACGGGAATAACTGCCTTGGCATTTTCAAGAACAAAACTCACTAAAGTAAACTCATGCATGATGCAAGTTGGTTCGCGCAGCCTTATGTATGCATGTATGTATGTATATATACATATATATGGCCTTGTGCGCTGCCCCTGAAATCATGACAAAGCGTACGGCCTTGCTCAACGCCATCTTATGGTCTAGATCACGCACAGACAGCGATGTCAGTTTTCATAAAAACGCGCTAAAGACGAAGACGAAGGGAAGACATACGACAAGACGGGCGCTGAACTTCCAACTGGCGCTTTAGAGCGATATCTCTACAGCAGTGCCGTATGGGGGTAGTCGACACGGCTAAGATGGCTTGGACTCTAGGCACGCATGGCAGGACACTCTCAGCCCCATTTACCACGTCTACGCCTGCCATAAAGCTCTTATTCCCGCGTGGCTTTATTTCTGTCGGCCAGACGGCGGCAGCCAGGGGCCGGCGGGGTCGCGTACAGCGGAACACGTAGCCCTCTATACATAATATCACTCTACCTCTTTTTTTTCTCTGCTCAATTTGGCATAGCAGGTTCAAAGATGACCAGCAAAACAAAATGAAACGAAGAAGCCACGTGAATGAGAATACACTGTCATAACGCACTATTTGCTCCGCGACTTTATCTAGCACGTAGGGGTGTTGCATGAATATTTATATTTACTTCTTCTATTCGTACGGCTATAGGGTTCTGCTTCTTCCTTTCTGTCTTTCTTGCTCATTACGGTCGTTGAACTCCTCCAGTAAGAAAAGCCGGCGTTTCGTGGAATTGGTCTGTTTTTCGTCGGTGGGATGCTTTAACTGCCTCAGATCGTGGCACAACACGGCGAGCCACTTTTATTTCTCGTGAATATGTATCAGCTGGAGATGAAGAGAGATAGGATGACAGAGAAATGCAAACAAACAAACAAACAAACAAACAAACAAACAAACAAAGAAGTAAATAAACAAATAATTAAGAAGTAAATAAATAAATAAATAAACAAACACAAAGAAACAAACACACAGAATTAAATAAAGTTACTAAAAAATCTGGCAACAAACGAGACTACCGGATAACCCTTAATATCATTGTTATGGCTTATGCCCCTATGATTCTGTTCCTGTGTTGCTATAAATAAAATGCACGGACCATGACAGAAACAAACATGGTTAAGTAAAACACATTGAAGTTAGGAGAGGGTAAAGACCCGATAATTACTTTAGCGAGTGGGAAAGGGGAGAGATAAGTTTCATAATGTAGGACCAGAAAGATTGCCATGAAAACTGCGGTTTCTTCTTAATGGTGTTTCTCAGTCGTATTGCTGGGAAAAAAAAACACTCGAGTGCTCATTATTCTAACCTTTTGCTCCATTTCTATGTTGTTTCTTACTTTATCTTTTTTGAGTTCACCTAGGGCATTTTTGCCGGTCGTAATACGTATGCTTTGGTTTGGTTTACCCTCTATGGTGGATGCGTATGGTACGTGGGCTTCAACGCCTTCTTTCAATCTGCAAAAGAAAACGAAAGGAGTTCACTCGAAGGAGCAGTTAGGGAGTCAGGAGTACTGCTTTTTGTCTCCAGCTCTTGTACACACTTCACTCCCATGGTTCATCCAGTGTTGCAAGCCTCTCACGGGATGACGACTGCTTGAGTATAAAAGAGAGCAGTCCGGTAGTCGCACGAGGCTCAAGTTGGATAAAACGTGGAGGACTTTACTGCTCTTCTGAGATCGCAAACGAGATTCCCCGGCCATCTCTCAGGGAATTTTTTACGTCTTCAGCGGAAGTCGCATTTCATATATTCTTGAAATTCAGCGCGGAGGTAATAATAAGTTACAGGCCTGTTTATTTCATTCTTTTTCTGTTTCCGCTTCTCGAGGCTGCCTGTACTGTCTGTGTAGCTAACCGACACCGTGGCTGAGGGATAATTCAGCTGAGCAACGTTGTCCCAGGTCTGATTCCCTACTGCGGTGGCCTCATTCCCATAGAAGCGATATGCAAAAAATGCTCACCTGCTTAGATTCAGTTGCATGTTAAAGAAGCCTTGGCGGTCGAAATGAATCAGGATCCCATCCCCACAGCGTCTTTCATAGTCCACACCGATTGCTTTAGGAGTTATACCCCATAATTTAAATTTAACCTTGCGGCTGGTGTAAATAAGTTGTGGCTTTATTTCCCCGTGAAACAGGCAAACCTGAACACAGGTTTGAGATTCGTCTTTTTGTTTTTGTGGACGCCAAGATTAGTAACGTCACTGAACAAGAAGTACGCCTGCAATTCTCAATTATTCAGTCCTGCGTCCTTTCGTACCGTTGTCTTATTGACGCGAAGCTTTCGCTCCTCTTTATGATTTAGCTTTTTCAACATACAGAATAATTTGAGGTACTTCCAGCTAGAAGGCTAGAATGCTCTTTTAGGACACCGCCACATTTGTTACGTGGATAAGCATGGCTTACATGGAAGCGGAGCTTTAGAACGCGCTTCAGTAGAACCTACTGTAGGGCGAGCTGACTAAACATTGCTAACAAAGGGAGCTCCGGACAACTGATTTACCTCGTTGCCTGCCTTCTTGTGGGCGTCTGGTTCGCTCGTCCTCAGACATCTTTCTTAGTCTTTGACGTAGCTGCGACATCTGATTCGCTATCACTATCTGCATCAGCAAGCTACAACCTACGCACGTGAACCAGGCCCGACGCATGCGTAGATGACGCTTTGTGGATGCGGATCGCTGTATTGCATTCTGCACTGGTGGTTCATATGGACACTGCTGAAACGTGTCATCGCAAGCAAAATGTCCGTGGACCTTGGCAGAAATGTCCTAGCGTGACCGTGAACCTTGTGGAATAGGGTCATGCACCCCATTGGTCTAACACACAAGCGCATGTTACATCATCAGATTTTGGTTACAAGTCTAGGTTCGCATGTGCGTGTCTAGGTCTGCGCTTAGGTCAGTGTTTTCACCTTGGGGCACCCGCGGCCTCTAATTTTCCAATTGCTACTGCACAACCTGAGCAAAGTGCGTGTTGGGCGACTCGTTATCGCTTTGAGGCGAATGGTGGACACTCACTGTGAGACCTGCGTCTAAGTCTATAGGGTGACACGAAGTTGAACTAGTTAATAGGGATACATGTTAGAGAAGAAGTTAGGCAATGCATAACACGGACACAAGAAGAGCTGAACCGCGTTTAAGGCATGCGTGTCTTTTTGCGTTGGTGCCTTTCGCACCTAGGCACCTGTACATATATAGATAAACTGGGTTTACGTATAGGTACATCTCGCAGATGAGGATAGGACATCGCATAGCACATTGCGGTAAAATGTAATCTTGTACAAAAAATTCCTAACGAAATTATCATATTTACTTTCAGTGTATCGCGTGGCCGGAACCGCGCAGCGTCCATGACAAGATAGAGAAAATGCCCGAGGCTACGCATTTTCCAACGTGATAGCGTTAAGGGCTTCGTGTTGCAGAAAATCCGGCGTCGGTGTGGGCGTCGGCGGAGTTGTCTGTGAGTGAAGTTTTCTGCATATATTTAGGTATATGTATATGGCATATCCTCCTATATGACATGCGGTATATGAAGGTTATATTGCCAGACCATTTTATCACTAACGTTGCTCATACCTTGTCTTACGGTCTTGACAAAGTAATTCCTCGGTAGTTTGAAAATTACAGCCCACAAACAAATGTCATGAAACGAAACACTGACAGCGCATGCCTTTTATGTTAAATCTTCTGAGAATTAACTATTAAAAGCACGATAAATTAACAGAAACTTAAAAATGATGTTTTTTTATATTATTGGCGCGCCTGCGCAACCTCCGGGATTGGGCCACGCGAGCGGCCGCGTTTCTACAAGAAAGTTCGCCTTCGTCCATAGCGTTCGTCGCCAGCGTTTTCCGGTAAACATTATGGTTACATTACCTGCAGTTGCCGGGAGACGTGAGAAACAGTCGGGGATCTTTCAGTGCTATCGCGTTCCACTTTTAAAGGCGAAGCTTAAGCGTCCTAAAATTTTTTTAAAGGGTAGCACCTTTAAACGGGAGGGTTTGGTGACTGCCACAAACGGGAGACCACTCAAACTACGCTTCGCCATGCAGGACTGCGTTCGAGCTGTTGTATGGGCACTTCTAACTTCTACCTGGCTTGGGTACAATCCCGTCATGCACAATGGCTTATTTCGCGCTGCCGCTCTGCACTAGTGTTTTGGCGCAATATGTGTTAATATATGACCATATTTAGGCATTTTATCGCTTACATGTCGTGCTAAATCACAGCTACTTCTCATTGATGTATGCTGCCATCCACCTAGCAGCGCCCGCTATTTCCTTGAGAACCTTAATAGCACATTAAGCAGCACGTATTGGAGACTTCTAATGAGCGGATGCACACTGATGATACGTGCATCATAGTTGCAGCTGCTACTTCAGATGTTCTTGAAGTGAAAGCAAGCGTCGAATTAAAAAAATAATTCTCTGGTAGCTATCAAATAATTGATAAAGTGTTCAAAAATGACTAACTGTGTAACCTTCAACTCCAGGTGGGAATCTGTAAAAACTAATGAAAACATATTTAATAATCAACAAGTCTAAGATCGAACACGTATGTTCAGTTAAATAGCTTGGAGCCACTATAGATAAGCACTTGCACTGGCAAATGCAGATTCCAATTATTTGCTCCAAATTAGCTTCGGGATATCATGCGCTAACTCGGGCTCGAAATTAGTTCGATATCATCCGTCTACGAATGCCTTACCTTGATCTTATTCATTGTCCCCTTTCATACTGCATTCAGTCTTGGGGAAGAACATATCAAACTAACCTTAACCCAGCAAGCCGACTGCAAAAGTGTGCAGTGAGAATCGGAACCAACTCTAAGCATAATGATCCTATTAGGCCTTTGTTCTAGAGATAAAAGATTCTGGTCTTAATGCGAACTCATATGGAAATAAAAATACCTACATATGTGTACCTCATCGTCACTTAAAATCATCCTTTTCACGCGCAATTATTTCTAGCGCCTTCCTCATGCACGGGACAACTTCCTATTCTCTTTGGTTCCAATGCTAACATACCTGTTTCAAGGTGCTTCTAAATTATTTTTCCACAATAGTTTGTTGATGTATGATGATTGAGGTTTATGTGTCTCTCAGTATAAAGTTTATTATTCTTGTTTTAGCATGGTTATCCAAAATGCGTGCTTTCGTTCAACCACTACGAAGCTGCCCTGTGTATGAGGTGGCCATGTTCCCTTCAAGCTGCAGCCTGCAGCTTTTTCGTCTGGTCATCTTCGCAACTTTGTTGTAGAATAAAATTAATTCAATTCAAATATGTTTTGGTAATATGAATATTCCTCTAGTTAATAATGTATACGGTGAGCGTATACTACAATTCTGTGGTATTCAAATCTGTGACGCTATTCCTTTCTTTATAAGCATGTCACCTCATTTTGATAACGCCGTACAACAATGCTACTTGAAAAACTAACAAATCTCTGGCGTAATCAGAGATCAAGAAATGTGCAACTCAGTTGTATTTTTCCATGTATCATATCTTTCTCTGTTTATGTCCTCGAAATTCGTTTTGTGTATTGTATATTTGATATTATATTTCGCGAATGTGTATTTGATTTTGTTCAATTTTGTCTGAATTGACATCATAACCTTATTTTTTTTTTAGATCCATATACTAGCCTAGGGCTACGGGTGCACTCAGTGTGTGAAAACTTCTTGTTAGAAAATACACCAATTACACTTAATCAGACAGTCAGTAATTCTAAAACAACTAATCAACATGCGCCAGAACGCGTGAATTCTATTGTTCGGGGGTTTGAGCTGGTGACTTTAACGGCCATCAACTGGCCTAATCATCATACAACTTCCGGAATTAAAGAAAATAAAGAGTTTATTGCTTTTTGTCTTAACTTTGATTTGGTGCAGTTGGTAACTGAACCAATGCGTAATACAGGGAATACTGCTACTATTGTGATATTATCCCATCCTGAAACCCTATCTTCCATTAATTTCATCCATGGAATAAGCGATCCCAAAGTAATTCACGAACACTTCACCTTAACACCGTCTCCACGTCATTCGCATCAAAAAACCATCCGCTTTTACAATAAAGGCGTTACTTTGGAATAAATAAAGAACTAGAATAAATTTACGATAAATTTGAATCAGCTTTTCAATACTGCTTTCTGCAGGAAGACTGGTGACTTTTTCAGAAAAGACTTACTCGCTTAAATTAATAATAATTATCTACAATATCAATTTATGCTGAACATTATCAACCCTGGTTCACGAATGCTCTTAAAACATTCGAAAAATAAGAAAGCCCCTTTCTTGCGCTAGTGCTCTGCTCCTCTCTGCGCTCGGCCTCCGTTCCCCTTCTATTAATGTAATTCTTCATAGAATTTTGTTTTCGCAGTCGTTATCCTCTAGAAAGCGATCGGAAGAATCGAAAGTTGGCAAAGTGATTCCAGTCTATAAATCAGCTAAAGAAATCTCGCCACTCAGCTGTTGCCCCTTTTTCATCATGTCTGTATTATAGGAAATGCATGGAAAGTGTCATATACACGCAGTTAATCATTTATCTTACACTAACTAGTTTTCTTTCCCAGCACAGCACGTGTTCCGCAAGGGACTGTCTAGCGAAATACAGTCAGCCCTCTTCTTTCATGAACTACACTACACTCAAACCTTGATGTTAACATGCACATAAATGCAGCTTTAATTTAATGCGCTAAAGCTTTCCAAATTTGCTCATCTGCCGCCATGGTGGGCTAGTGGCTAATGCGTCGCGCTGCTATGCGTGCGATCACGGGATCAAATTCCGGCCGGTGAGGCCGCATTTAGATGGGAGAGAAATGCAGAAATGTCCGTGTGCCATGCGGTGGGTGATCATCAAATAACCACAGGGGGTCCAAATTAGTCGGCACTCCCTCGCTAAGGCATGCCTCATATTCAGATCATGGTTTATATTTTCTCGCATCTTATAATTAGGCAGTATTTATAAGTGAGGCAGTGAGGAAAGAATGAAAGGCTCAACACATTTAACAATGAAATCGGTCAGATTCCACAATGAATTTCTCTACGGCGATGCATACTCCCTGTGTGAATTTCCAAGCAGAAAAGCTCCGAAAGAAAGCAGCACCAGAGACTTCAATGGCAGGCCGGGCTAGATGAACGACTCCCAGAAGGACTCCGGAGCATCAGGCGAACTCAGTACCCAGCACCTCCACCAATGTCGCGGTACAACGCGGACAGAAGACAAGGAGACGTTCAAGAACAACAGGACAACCTGTTCAAAAACAAACGGAACCAAGGCACGTCTTTTTCGTCCTCTCCAAAATCTCAGCCACCCTCTAGACGGAGTCCGTTATTGCCCCCATCGTCGTTGTCTTCTAAGTAGAATATACGCGTCAATATCATCCCATTTCATCGTATATCACTATTTGTTACAAAGTCAATGGTATATACTGTTTTCGGTCAGTATATACGATTCACTGTCACTGTCACTAGCTTAACTGTCACATGTAGCTGCTTCATGAATTTTAAGGTACTCGCATTTTACACCTTTCTATTTTCTGGGAACTAAAATTTTCATTGGGGTAAAAATTGCTTTTTTTACTATCTCAGATGTCCCGTACAAGATCTCCCCTCGTGTGGAAATCTCCAGCCCTAAGGCACACCATGACAGTAGATTATAGTACGTAGACACAGCATAAGGCCAAAACTTACTGCCAGTTGAACGTGAACATTCTCGTATGCAAATGTTGATGGCACATGCCCCACATCGAATGCGAGGGGAACCAAAGATTCAAGCAAAAGTTTTATGAGTGAGTCTTGTTTGTTGCCATCGCTCTTCGTGTGCACTATGTTGCAAGTTAGCCCTGTTTACACGTGTAAGCTTTACGACCATTCTGTGCCTGTTGGGGCGTGAAATTTCTAAAGAATGCAGGGCGGGAGGCGGAAGAGAAAGAAGTGCCCAGGGCTTACCGGTGCTCGGGTCCTCTCGCTGTTATGCAGCTTTTTTTACATTTTGGCCATTTTCGTGAAATTTATTCCATCAAGGAAGATCAAGACGATCCCACAGCCACCTGAACAAAGTCAGTTGTCGGCTACATCGCTTACTTTTGGAAGACGTGCTTTTGGAAGCTCGGACCAGCTCGATTCCTGGGAGAGCTCAACGCCAGACGTCACGGACTCTGACACCGAGTACATCATAGCCATGGGCCACCGTATGAAACGTATCAGGTTGCGCCGTATGTCAAATGAGGAGATTTCATTGTATGAGAGCGAGCAGCTAGGAATCCTTCATGGCTTCTAACGTGCCACTCTCGGCGTCCCCCAGCATGAACTCCCTCAGCAGGCAATTTCTAACCGACTATTTTGAAATTGTAGCCCTTTGGCAAATCAACGAGATCAGGATCCACGCGCGCAAGAACAGCCTGACAATAGGTGCGAAAAATTCAGCAATACTGGAGGACATAAACACAATTCCGAGATTAAGCGCTATCACTGTCCGCGTCTTTATTAATTACGGGAAGGAGACAACGACTGCTATGATTTCGGACGTGGAGCTTGAAATTAAGTATGCCGACCGGACCTCAAGAGCCTTTTGAGGTCATCGGTGCGCATTCTTGAGATTCACTGCTTGGGGAACTCCCGGTGCATTCAGTTAATACTTGTTTCTTCGGCATTTCGTCATTCCTTTCGTTTGGGAATGGCCGAGAGCCCGATGTGCGATTCCTGTGGGTGCGAGGAGACCATCGAGCACCTATTGTGTACCTGCCCCCGCTACGATGTACAACGCCTCCCTCTGCGGGAAACTTTGCACCGACTCGACTTACGACCTTTCACCGAGTCAAAGATACTCGGACCGTGGCCCCACCCGTCACTGGCACGAAAAGCGAATCGTGCATTACTGCAATACTTGAGGTGCACCGGTTTAAGAGACCGCTTATAGTGTCCCTGTGCATAGTGTCCCGCGCAGACGTACTCAGTGCTCACTCTCTCCCTTTCTCCTTTTTCTATTCCCCTTTCCCCCACCCCCAGTGTAGGGTAGCAAACCGGATACTCTTCTGGTTGACCTCCCTGCCTTTCCTGTCCTTGCTTTCTCTCTCTCTCTCTCTCTCTTCGGCATTACCCCCGTCTGTCACAGTGGAGTACGTGATACACCGTGGACGACCATTCGTTCCGAGGCCTCTTCACTGCCGGAAATGTCTAAAAATAGGACACGTGAGCGCTCTTTGTCGAACTTAAGTCACCTGCTCACGTCGCGGCGTCGAGCATAATAGCGCCAACTGTGATGCTTCTTCATTTAAATGTCCCTACTGTACTGGCTCTCACGAAGCGACTTCCCAGGAATGCCCGAAGATGCAACAAGAAGCTCGCATTCTTCGAAAAATGCCAAGACACCGATCTTCACGTAAAGGGGCTGCTAAATCTGTTCGCTAATGTGGCGAACGCGCTCGGAAGAAGCGCCATAAAGCCGTTTCAGAAGAACTGCATAGCGGGGCGCAGGCGCCCGGCCACCTATGCCTGTGCGTGCGCCGAGGACGGTAACCGCTCCTACAGCTAATTGAAGATTGGTCAGAACACAAAGCGAATATTAGCCTCCACCAGCTAGTACAGACACGCAATGGCATTTGCGGCCATCTACACCCATGGCCATGAGAGTGGGCACGGTCTGGTGGTCTTCTGCGCCATGAAGCAAAGAATGATAGGGCCAGTATAACGGGTGACACGACGCGAAAGCGAGGAGGTGAACATAATGAGAAGTAAATCGTTCAGAAAATGCTGACGCACCTGGTAGAGTCGATGAGCGTGATTTTTTGTGGTATCCTGAATCCGGCCGCTAAAGGTGCCCTGCAAGTGCACGTCGCAGCTCTTTACGCCCTGTAAAGCCTTTGCTTGCCGCCTGTACGGCTCACGCACGAGAGTTCCGTCACACCAGCTTCGTCTTTGTATGAAGTTTCACTTGAAATAATAATTAAAGACTAGATATGGAACCTGGCAGTGGCTTCATGGATGGCATTTCTGAATGTTTGTCTCCAGAATTCTGAAGTTGCTTTTACTATTGCCCATCTCTATTTCTATGTTATCATCATCCCTTATCACACGTTTAGTCCCCCCCGTGCAAACTAGCAGGCTAGAGCGCATTAGCTGAGGCCGACCTCTCTGCCTTCTTTCAAATAAATTCTCTCTCTCTCTGTAAAGAATGCAGAACCAACTGATTTTATTTCTTTATATAGCAGTGTCTCGAAGTAAAATTATGTGTGCGCCTTAAAGCTTCTTATTTCTCTATATATTCGAGGCTCGACAGTCATAAAGCGTTTTATATTCCCTTTTACTTCGCAACGACCAATTAAGTTTGCGCGATTTACTTATTTATTTATACGAGTACCTGCAGCGCCACAAGGGCATTCTATGGGGGGGGGGGGGGGGGCATTTGTAGCGAAAAGCAGAACATAATAAAAAAAAATTTTGTCGATTCAAAAAGCAGACGTAAGGTACAAATGAAACGGTTCTTCCATCTCACACAGTTGATCGAGAGTTTAAGCGTGTCCATTAAGCGTGGCCTTGGAGAACGAACGTCGTTTCGCTAGCCTTCTTAAACGAGCCTCACCGTATACACTTCGGTTCGTAGATAGCAGAACGCTAGTCTCACGATATTTGGTTTATATATTTAATTTTGCTTGTTTTTTTGGGCTGATTCCGTAAGCAGTTCCGTAAGCGGTTTCATTCCATCAGCAAACTTGCTGTCATAACGACTTGCTGGTGGGCACAAGCGACTTGGGGAGACCAACGAACTGGCCCAGTTTGGGCACGACAGCAATTGAAGAAAACGACTGAACCATTTGCGCGCTCACTGCATACATGGACGTCAGTCTTGCGACAGGTACGAAAGGAAACAACAGAAAATGAAGAAGCCAGGAGGAGGGACGCAGCTCCGACTGAGCGGAACCAATTTGCAGCAATGTGGACGACAGGCATCCGCTTTGCTGTTCCGTATAAGAAGACTTGCGCTACAAGTGTACATAGAACTAGGTTATGTCTTTGGGGTGAAGCAAAAGAGAATGTGCGTCGCATAATGGACTCACAAAGGACAGAAATCACAAACAGAGAATGAGTGGAGAGATTGTTTCTCGTTGGCGAAATGGAACAAACTTCATATTGCAACTTGCATGGCGGTGGTATATGCTCCCCATAATGAAAAGTTCCCTCGGTGGAGGTTGAGGGCGCGTAGGTGGCGCACCAGAATTCACGACGCAGCAGCACACATGGATGAAGTCCTTGTGTGTTTTAAACTCAGATTTTTGTTCGTGAAGCATAGGGCGCGCAATGTTTCTCTGAAATATTGTAAAATAGTCTCTGCTTAATAATTGAAAATGAAGCAGGGTCATCATGCTTGAGTCGGGGATCATTAAAGCAAATGCCTACACAAATATAGCGAACCAAACTTACGCACTCCCTTTGTTTTGCACCGTGAAATAATATGGTGCTCAGCAGAATTCGGGCCCTAAATATTCATGAATATGTGTGCGTAACTATGGGCGGGAGTGGTAGTGACCCGAGTATAACGGCCATAACCATCACAGTTGGAGCCTCGCAGCGTACACATATGCGTAGGTGTTGTGGTGCCGGCTGCTGCCTTCTTTGACGATCACACACTTTCGTATTCTACGTGCACCCATATAAAAGGAAATCAGTGAAAGCCACGCGACATCGACTATTTGCCGGAGCCTTTTACAGTGACGTACCCACTATTTCTAGGATGAGGGGATAAACCGCAGGCTAGCTGATTTCTCTCTCTCTCTCCATATATATATATATATATATATATATATATATATATATATTTGTTTCCACAAGCAACGAGGTACATGGTTGTGGCGGAAAAACAAGGGGAAGAAAGCTGCACAGAACGCAGCTTGACTGACCCCAGGTTCCGTTTACAATGGCAGCAGCAGGGCAGGTAGAAAACGTGTTAAGCAACAAAAAAAAAGAGGAGAAAAAAGACAAAGAGCTAAAACACCATGGGCAAAATTCATAAAGTACAACCGTACACAGTCAAGATTGCAGAAACACTTCACGCAATTTTTTTGCGGAACAAGTGAGCACATCGATATTGCATCTGGTGAGATCACTGAGTGAACTGGGCAGCCAGTGGCACAACATTTGCTGGCCATAATTAGTACGAAGTTGAGGAAAACACGAAATCTCAGGAGCTCGGGTTGTGGAAGAGGTTTCTCGTTTAGTGAGATTGGCGAGAGAGCTGAGGGCGCCAATATTTTCCTTATATCTTCTGTAAGTTGACGACAAAAGCAGGTTTATTAGGGCAGGTAATTTAAGGGTTCTAAGCGAGCTGAAAAGAGGAGCGGAATGAAAATCAAGAGGCTTATTACAAATTACACGAAGAAATTTCTTCTGGATAACAAACTGCTTGTGAATATTTGTGGCTGAAGATGTCCCCCATACGAGGCAGCAGTAATTTAGGTGACTGATAAAAATTGAGTTATAAATAAGCAATTTCACGGATTTCGGGAGATACTTAAAGGAATGGAGAACACCCAATACCTGTGACAGTTTGCCGGTAAGGAAATCTACATGAGAGCGCCATGTCATATCATGATCAAAGTGCACACCCAGACATTTGATTGATTGTACAACTTCAATAGTACAGGAGTTAAGCACAATATCTCCAGGTAGCATGTCGTTCATATTTCTTGGATGAAAGAGCAAAGCTTTGATTTTTGCTGAGTTGATTGTTAGACCGTTTTCGAGGGACCACTGGTGTACTTTGGAGAGCACACTGTTAGCACGTAAGACCAGGTCATCCAAGGATTTGGATGAAAAAAGAAGTGTGTTGTCATCGGCATACATAATGTACATTGTTCCAGAATCAATGGTAATAAAGTCGTTGACGAAAATATTGAACAAAAGAGGGCCCAAGATGCTTCCTTGTGGGACACTCACACGAACAGGAAGGACCCTGGATGATAACCCATTTACATACACAAATTGCTTTCTGTGTGACTCAAGTAAGATTCAAGTAAGCTGAGGGCAATGCCTCGGGTGCCATAATAAGTTAGTTTACGAAACAAAAGCTTATGATCAATAGAATCGAAGGCTTTAGATAAGTGGACAAGAACACCTAAGGCTAATAAACGTTCCTCAAAATTTTCAAGGATTAGTTCTTTCTGCTTAAGGAGTGCTAGTTCCGCCGACATGAATCTGCGGAAAGCAAGTTGATGTGGAGTTACTAAGTTATGTTTGTCAAGAAAACAGGATAACCTACAAAATGTTATTTTCTCTAGTCCTTTGAAAAAAATCGGGAGTATGGAAATGGGTCTGTAGTTGGAAATATGTGTTTTATCACCTTTTGAATATGGGGAGCACCTTTCCCACCTGCATTCCTTTTGGGAATTGGCCTTGGGAGAGACAGATATTGTAGATATGAGCAAGAATAGGTCAAATAATATCAAGCACATAGCTGAGAGACCTGATTTGCAGGCCATCAGCATCACAGGCACTACTGTTACTCAGGTCACGGATAAGCAGTGTTATTTCATGTTCATTTGTAGGGTTCAAAAATATAGATTCCGTGCAGTGAGCATCTATAAATTGACAGGCACTCAGACTGGCAGCTTGGTGACATGTACTGGTGAAATGATCATTAAAACAACCGGGAAGCTCGTCACTACAGATTTCCTCACCGTTAATGACAATGTGCTTCTCAGGTGTATGACACGGTTCTCCTGTTTGTTAATGTGTTTAATTTGTGCCAGATATTTAGGCTATCATTTTGGCATGTTAAAAAGTTCTTTTCAAAATATGAGGTATGAGCCGTACGCAGCTGTTTTGTAAGCCGGTTAGGAAAGGACCTAAAGGTTTGCAAATCGCCAGGATCTTTGGAATAAATAAACCGAATAAAAAGCATATTTCTTTCTTAAATTTTTTATGTAGGTCATTCGTGACCCATTGTTTGCGAATTCGGGAAGCGCGAGGCTTTCCTGAACGGAACGGAAAATGTTTCTGATAACACATGCTAAAGGTGTCGATAAACAGCTTATACCCGGTGTCAGCGCATTGAGAATCACAAACACAACTTCAGTCAACCTTGTACAGTTCTTCGCGAAAACGGTCAAGGTCATCGCTGGTTATAGTTTGAGATATTGGAAGACATTTATTTTTACTTTTTGATGTACGTTTCCAGCTAGAAAAATTGGCATCTGGTGGCTGATGTGATATGAAAGAACACCAGATTTGATATCAGCCTGACCGCAATTCGTGATGAACAAATCAAGGCACGTCGAAGTATCAGAAGCGACTCTAGTATGAGAACGTATGACATTACGGCAGGCAAAAGAGTGCAACAATAGCTCAAAATCACGCCTCAGGACAGTGTTAACACAAAGATCTATATTAAGGTCACCACCGATGATGATATTGTACTGGAAATCGGAAGTGTATTCGAGAATCCTTTGAAGGAAGAGCAAAAAAACAATCGGAATTTCCATTTGGTGGACGATAAAAAGCAGAGTAAACCATACGCGCATGAAGGATTGACAGCACTTCATAATCATTAGTGACACACCAAAATTCCTTAACACACTTCCCGTTGAGGCAGTTTCGCACTAGCATGCAGACACCACCGCCACGTGAAGCAGTTCTGGATCGAATAAAATAATCATAGTTCGGGAGTAGCCAGGGAAACGAGCTCTGGTGGTACCAAATTTCCGACAGCATAATAAGATGAAACTCCAGATCCAGGCTGCTAAACATGGCGTCAAGTTCAGCGGTCTTGTTTCTCGCCGACTGACAGTTTACATGAATACAACGAACTGATCCATTGTGCCCAGGTCCAATGAACGCCTTTAATTCGGAAGGAAAAACATAAGGATCACTCAACAATGCCATTATGATATGAAAGAAAAAAGTTGATAAGCTGGTCTTTTAGGCCCGAGTAACAACACATTTTTTTCTTTCATATCATAATGGCATTGTTGTGTGAACCTTATGTTTTTCCTTCCGAATTAAAGGCGTTCATTGCACCTGCGCACAATGGATCAGTTCCTTTGATAAGCTGGTCTTTTAGGTCCAAGTAACAACACAAGTCAGCCACGCACTTTATTAGGCAAGCATTCTGACACGTGCCCATTTCTTTGCCGTCTTCAGAAGCATTCGATCCTGCGTCGTCAGATTTTCCAACATGAATGCATCAGGCACGATACCTGGAAGGAGTTTCTTTTTGGCAAGCCATTTGTCCTTTGTTCACTGGCGAGTAAAACGAATGATTTTGCCCGGTGTCGTGTTTCTTGATTTTAGTTTATGGATGGCGGAGACAGTTTCCTCGGTTAGGGGAGCAAGTTCCAGTTCAGACGCTATGACGTTTAGTTTGTCCATGGGCGATTCGTCTTTGTCTTGCTTGATGCCATGAATTTCGAGGATAAGCTTTCGGCTATGATATTCCAGGTCGTTAACCGCGGCGCGGAAGGCCTGCACTTTAGTGCTAGCGTACGATCCCTCAATTTTAGTCACTTTGGCAGCGAGCCTCTTTATTTCGCCATCATGCTTGGCAAGGTTCACAAGGACATCATCGTACTTCTCCGATAGCAGCTTTACTGATGCCTCGATTTCACCAATAGTTCGCTTGAGTGGGAGCAGCTCATGAAGTTCTTTGTTTATTTCCAGGAGCATGGTGGCGATTGAAACACCCTGCACCTTACAAACGGCGGAGCTGGCCTTAATACTGCGGCACGAAGGGCAGCGCCGGGACTTCCTAAATTCAACATCATTGGACAGAAATTTTGTCTTGGTTACTCCCGAACAATTATGACTGATGTGAAAATGTCCCCGAGCATTCGCAGCAAAGCAGATAGTCATCATTTACCTTCATGGCAACATCACATTCGTCAAAAACAGAGTTAGACATGCTGTCGGACGTACTGAAGGGTAGTTGGTTCAAGTGATGCGGTAACAAATGAAAAATATCGACAAGAAACTAGATCTATAGACAATATCGACAAGAAACAATAGGGAGAGAGCATATATATATATATATATATATATATATATATATATATATATAGAGAGAGAGAGAGAGAGCATCGCACGCGTAATGCGAAGACGTGGGACTGTTCCCCACATGCGGAAGTTGTTTTCATCCGCTTTCATTGCCCGTACTTTATCATTTCTTTGATTCAGTTAGTGAGTGCAAGTAATGTCCTCTATGTTGCCCTTGGTGTCTTTGTTGCCTCTCATAGTATGCTTAATAAAAATCGGGCCCCTTGGTGTGTGTGTGTGTGTGTGTGTGTGTGTGTGTGTGTGTGTGTGTGTGTGTGTGTGTGTGTGTGTGCGTGTGCGTGTGCGTGTGCGCGTGCGCGTGTGCGTGTGCGTGTGTGTGTGTGTTTCGAATTACTAGTACAATAAGCGAGACAGGCTAGAAATGCTTCTGTGAGTTATATTTATATTTAACAGACAGGGACCTGTTTATCAATCACACGGCGAACCATAGGCGCCCGAAAAATTTGAATTTGCATTTATTACTTGCAAATATATAGTCTCATGATGATACAAGGACAAAAGGAAAATAGGGCCTCACTTCCCCTATCCACAAAATATAAACGTGGTGTAACCTACAGCTATGTCGGGACACTGGGAAACATAGCTGATAGCGGCCTAATCGCACGCCCTCACACTCGAAAAAATATTCTTATTAAAAGATTGTGTTTGATCCAACCGGATTTAACTTCGAACGAAGAGTTTTCATAGTGTACCTCCAATTTTCGCTAAATTTGGTCTTGGCCGCTGTTATAGTTCTGCCATGCAGGGTAGTTGGCTCCACTTTTTCCCGCTCGTTAACCCGCTCAAACACTCTGCATGGCTAGCATACGCAATTTAACGTGAAAGCCCCAATTACAGCATCTATATTGAACTTACCTCCACATCACCTATTAATTTTTCCTAACAGTCACCATGCATAACGAAGCTGCCCCCTTTAGTTCAATGAGGACAACAGCGAAACTAATATATCACGCATGAAAAAGTATGAAGAAAAAAGATGAGGGTTCAATAAGTATTCGTGACGCTTCTAAATAAGTGAAAAAGGTTGGAACTAAGGAACGCATTGCACCTAAAATTCTGTATAAAATCTCTGAAATGCAGAGTTCTCTTGGGACATTGGGAAACCTAGTTATAATTGCAGTAGCGTGATACTTTCGAACGCTCGCTTACAATTTTTTGAACGCTGTATTTCATCAACACGCATTTACCGTCACACATAAGTTTAGCGTATTTCTGCCCTTATGTTCGCAAAATTTGACCTCAGTTGTAATTATGGCAGCGCAGCCATCTAAGTTTTACATCGCTCGTAAAACGTACTAATAACGCTATGGACCACTTGCATACGTATTCTATACTGGAAAATGCGCATTTAACCCACCCATTTGGAACATTGCCTACACCTCACTGAAGTTACATTGCCTACACTTGGCTGAAGTTACACGCTGCATTCATGAATGCACTACTACATCTATCATAACTCGTCTTTTCAGTTCCCCTCGAAAACCTTGGGTCACGAGAGCGCTACTTCGATGTATCTTGAAGAAAAATCGGCGCCACAAAAGGGTAATTTGTCAGCCATTTAACTGTGAACTTAAATTTCGTTTCAAAACATAGTCTAACACACGTGCAGCCGCACTTAAATGTGCCAAACGAGATAATTTTGAGAACAATATTTTGAATAATGGCAATAATACGAGGCGCAACTGGCAGGTCATCAACGAATTCCTAAATAATAAATGTCGTGAGCATTTGCCAAAAATATAGACTAAGACACAAACATACTGCCACCCAGCTGATATCGCGAATGCCTTCAGTGAGTATTTTAGTAGTACTTGTGATTCTCAAACAGATCCCCCATTACCGACATTACCTCGTCATCTTCATTCATTCTATTTGTGACCTACGAATGCAAAGGAAGTTCTTCATGTTATATCTTCGCTTAGGTCTACTGGACCTGGCCGAGACTCTGTTCACCCATCTTGTATCAAGTTAGTTTCTAATGAACTGTCTCCTATCATAGCAGATATTGTTAACAAAAAGTTTAAAGCAGGCATATTTCCCATTTTTCTGCAAGTTGGTAAAATAACACCTGTTTACAAAAAAGGCAATCGTGAACTTCTGAATGACTGCAGGCCTATTTGTATTCTTTAATCTTTCAGTAAAATAATTGAACGACTAGTTCATACACGTTTATCATCCTACCTAGCAAAATTTAATCTACTATCACCTAGACAGTATGGCTTTCGGCAGGGTTGCTCAACTGAGCTTGCGCTTCTAACCTTCACTGATAAAGTCAAGAAGGCAATCGACCAAGGCTTGCTGGTTGGAAGTGTATTTATAGATTTAACAAAAGCTGTTCACACCATTAATCACAAATTTCTAATACATAAACTCGAATCTTACGGCGCAACTGGCCCGACAGTTCAGTTCATTTCTAGCTACCTAACCAATCGTACCCAAGTTGTTCAGATTGACGGCAAACTCTCACCTTCTAAGAACATATATCAAGGCGTTTCTCAGGGCTCAATCCTTGGTCCGCTGCTATTTCTACTATTTATTAATGACCTACCTAATGTTCTGACCACTACCGACTGTATATTATATGCAGACGACACGACTATTTTTTCTTGCGCTAATAATGTCGATGAGCTACAGCGAAACGTTAACGTTGATCTGCATAACATAACTTCCTGGTGTCGAAAGAACATGCTGCGCGTCAATCCGCTAAAAACGGTTTTTATGGTTTTTCATTCCTTCCTGACCCTAATTTCGAAATCTATATCTGTGTGTCTTGACAACAACTTAATACCAATGTCTGATAGCGCAAAGTTTCTTGGCGTAGTTTTAGACAAACATCTCAAATTCATTCTCCATGCGCAGTCACTTGTCCGTAAGATTTCTTTTGCAGTACGCGCCATAATCAAAACCCGCTCATATTTTCAGCCGCACATTATCCATTCCCTTTATCGTGCACACATTCACAGCCATTTATCTTACTGCGTATCAGCCTGGGGTAACATATACCTCGCTCACCTCAGCCAACTTCAACGCCTGCAGAATCGGAAGCTTCGTCTCATGACTTTCAGCCATTTCCTATCCAATTCAACGACACTTTATTGCAGTTTAAACATTCATCCTCTTCACCAGCTCTTTCAGTTCAAGTTAACAATGGGGATCTATAAGTTATTTCGCAATATTGCACATATAGATGGCTTTGTTGCTGAAAAGTTTGTAAATACTAACACTACTAGGTTCTCTGAACTCGATAATCGTCTTTTACCTAAAGTGCGCACAAACTATGCTAAGTTTACTACCACATTTGCGGGAATAAAACTGTGGAATTCAATTCCACGTACAATTAAATCATCCCCCACAGAGCATATATTCAAGAACCAAGTCAAGAAATATTTTATGCAGCAACTCTCTTCAACCTAACAACTGGCTTTTGTGATTGTAATAATAATTCACTTGGCTATTATACTATATGTTATATTACTCATATTTTTATTCTATTGTAAATTTGCATTACTTGTTCACTACAGAAGTTTTCTTCGCAATTTTTGTCGTACTAAACAGCTTTATATTTTTGCTTTTTCACACTGTTCCTTATTTTTATGAAATTGTCTGTAAGGTCACCGTAACCAATGCTTGATCTGTATCTCGTTTTTTTTATTTTGTTCATGTGTGGGAGTCCCCCTGACAGTTTCTAGCTTTGGGACTCCCTGTGTAGTGCTAATTCTCTACACAATTCTTTGTAAAACTGACATCGTTGATGAAGAAAACTTGAAACTTGAAACTTGAAACCCTATGTTCCCTAAATATAAACAAGAGGCCTTGTTTAGTTCACCGAGTGCACTGGAGAAATAAACTGCGGATCTCGTAATATCCCCTTCAGTCACGGCATAGACGTTTGTCAACGCGACTTACTTTTGCCGTTACTCTGCAGTCGTTGCAAGGAATAGACAATGAACATTAAGCTTTGGGTAAACTGAACATTCTGCTTTCTTAATGTACGCTCATTTCACTTCTGAGTGAAATGCATCGCTTCACTCGACCGCTTTCATGAAGGCACTACCGTCTTGGACAGGTCGTTTCAAGTGGGAAGTTTCGGTAGTGATCGCGAAAGATTATTTCTTCCCTTGTTGTAATGCTTGTGCCGAATAATTAACCTGTGAATGTGATTCGAGCGGGTGATTCAATATATTTAATGAAGAAACGTAGCATGACTGACTGTAAAATAAATGAATATTTAATTGCTACGTATTTATGATGGGTCAATATAAAATTCACAGAGTTATTCTCCCACCTTGACTTGCTTTCTATATGGAGTCTTCAGCACCTTGGGATAAAACTTTGTGAATTTCACATTTATCGACATTCGACTGGATTACGTGACTGAAGGTATTTCACGAAAATACACAAGAAAATGAGGGTTTAGTAATGATCTGCCACACTTGCATTTAAAGCAGGAAATTGGAAGTTTCGCAATGCATTGGGGGGCGCTCAATATTTTCCTATTTTCGCAGAACTTCATGTCCGTATTTCGTGCGTTGTTTTAGAAGTCTAGGAAACATCTACATTAGCGGCAGTATAACACCCTGGAATGCTTCAATTAGTAACTTTCTACAAAGGCTGTAATGAACCTACACAGAGTAAACATATATCGCTCATCACTTGGAACATTGTTTCTTACGTCGAATAAGTGTAAACATCGTGCCCGGCATATTTTACCGAGAATAGTGGGGAAAAGCAACTAAATGCCCTGTATAACGTATAAAAATACGGATAAAGCCACCAGTCAGTTACTGTTTTCAGAGTGCATAAGCAACTTACACCGTGCATATTTTCGGTACACATCACGAAAACGTGGCCCTCATTTTTCAATATACGAAATGTCTGCTGTGTTTGCTCCTGCCGGGAAACAAGTAATAGTGTAGCTCTTATTTATAAACAGCCTGAAAATGAGATCATCAGTCGGAAGTGACACATGTCTTCATAAGTAATTCGTCAGTGTTCTATTGGAATTGTAATGACTCCGCGAGTTCGACCAAGGTTATTTTCACGAGCATATCTACGATAAATCGTGATTACACAATGAAATTCGACAGTAATACCTGTAAGGGGTCTGGTTAGATTTATGATGGTGATAAGATACTCCGACAAAGACAAATTGACAGAGATTAAATAGTTCCAGCATTTGATAATCCAACAATTTCAGGCCGTAAGGCACACCAGTCGTTGGGCGCACCTGATTATAATACTTTTCCCGGGCCTCCATTTCACCCTCATATTAAATCTAAAAAGCTGATTTTGTTATAATACGGATATAGCGGTCCCCAAAAACTGGGCATGATGCAAGTTTGCGCAAACTGACACTTTGTTAGGGCGGGAGCTGATGTGCTCGTACACCCGAAGAGCAACATGCGTACCAGGAGCGCCGGAAAGAAAAGAAAGGAGAATGTAAATGGCCCCGGTGCCAAGCGACCACCGACGAATAATGCTTCCGCGATGCTGAAGAAAAACTACAATCGTGAGCCTGGGTAACCATTGCACTCTGTGAAGATGGAATGACGAAAAAAAAACACCTTGCTTTTCGTTTGAGTGCTTTGACTGTCGTCAGCTTTCGCTGTCCTTCCATCTTCAGAGTGGAATGGTTGTCAGTTTTCCTTCATGGTAATGCAATCACAACTCTAGTGACAAACTACAAATAGCAAGGTCAATGTTCAGTCATTCGTGTTTATTGTTCTATACGTTCGCTGTGTCTGGGACAGAAAAACGCAGCTTATTACGAATTATGCGAATATTCAATGGAGAGCATCGTGTTCAAAATTTACAACTCCGTGAATGGGGATTTTCGGATAGCGTCCGCTATTGGATGGGATAAATACGCATGTTACTGTTCTGTGCCTGCACAGCCGGGATGTTCTACGCAGGACAGCCTGGGGAAGGTAAAGACAGGTCATCCACATGAATATCAAATAAGTTAATCTTTGCGAACGTTATCTGATATACCTACAAATAAACATGACAGTTAGACTGACAGCTAGACAGACAGGCAGCTGGACGGACGGACGGACGGACAAAAAGGCCACTAAGATCCTAATGGACCTTCAATGGCATACGGAGCAATATGGTGATTGCAGGACAGAAAAAAGACACAGATCAGCAGGAGAAAAATCACGACAGTTAACCTAAATCTGTCCCGATTTACTACCCAACAAGACAAAGGTTGGACAATGCAGGGAATTTTGATCATTATTCCGAGGCTCTCAACATTTCTATCATATATATATATATATATATATATATATATATATATATATATATATATATATATATATATATATATATATATTGCAATGGGGGTGTTCGCCTAGCAGAAGGGTAACTAGTTATAGGTTGCAGCGCTAGGCTTAAACAGGTCGGCGCTATATCGTAACGGGGAAGCAAGCACTTCTCGTCGTCTTCTCTTGCACCAGCACACCAGCACCATGCCCACTGCCCAGTGCCTTCAGTACAATCACTCCCCACCGAAAGAGTAGCCATCCTGGCGACTTAAGGACAGGAGAACACAGGGGGGTCATGGCACTGCTTGAGCCGGGAGACGTGGACAATTTCCTGGCCCCGACGACGCTGGTCGGAAGGCGTTTCCAGTGGCTCGATGAGGTAGTTGACCGCGGATGTTTGTTTCAGTACCCGATAAGGACCGTGGTACTTGGAGAGCAGCTTGGAGGAAAGGCCTGGAGGAGTAGAGGGCACCCACAACCAGACCAGCGAGCCAGGCGCAAAGCACGGAGCCGTAGTGGATGAATCGTGGCGAAGCTTTTGGCGCCACTGGTCCTGGGATGTGAACGAACGAGCGAGCTGGCGACATTCTTCGGCGTAAGCAGCCGCTCTAGAAACAGTCGTACACTTCGAAGCATCTGGCCGGTAAGGTAGAATCGTGTCCATAGTGCATGAAGGCTCGTGTCCGTAAAGGAGAAAGAAAGGGGAGAACCCAGTGGTGCTTTGCGTGGCGGTATTGTAAGCGTAGGTGACGAAAGGTAGAATGCGATCCCAATTCGAGTGGTCAGATGAAGCATACATGGCCATCATGTCACCAAGGGTGCGGTTGAAACGTTCGGTCATCCCATTAGTTTGAGGATGATATGCTGTGGTAGTGCGGTGAATGATGCGACACTCCTTTAGCAATGCTGAAAGGACGTCAGAGAGGAAAACGCGACCGCGGTCGCTCAGTAATTCTCGAGGTGCTCCATGGCGTAAAATCAGATTTTGAAGGATAAAACTGGCGACGTCTTTTGCTGTGGCAGATGCTAGGGCTGAAGTTTCAGCGTACCGCGTGAGGTGGTCGATAGCAACAATAACCCAGCGGTTGCCGCTTGGAGTGTTGGGAAGCGGACCGTATAGGTCAATGCCGACGCGGTCGAACGCGCGCGCGGGGCATGGTAAAGGTTGCAAGGGGCCGGTGGCATGTTGAGGTGGCGTCTTGCGTCGTTGGCATATGTGGCATGACCGGACATACTGGCGAACGAAGCGGTACATACCGCGCCAGTAGTACCGAAGCTGCAGGCGAGAGTATGTCTTTAATACACCAGCGCGGCCACATTGTGGGTCGTCGTGGAACGTGGCGCAGATGTCGGAGCGGAGGTGTCGGGGTATAACAAGCAACCACTTACGGAAGTGGCATTTCTTCAAATTTAGTTGCAGTCCTGCAGTGGAGAGGCACGCAAGTACCTGCTCGAGGCGGTTGAGGTGCGACCTAAAGTCGGTGGAAAAAACCACAATATCATCTAAATAACAGAGGCACGTTTTCCACTTCAGCCCTCGAAGAATGGTGTCCATCATTCGCTCGAAAGTGGCAGGCGCGTTGCAGAGGCCGAACGGCATGACAGTAAATTCATATAGCCCATCAGGCGTTACGAAGGCTGTCTTTTGACGATCGGCCTCTGCCATTGGCACTTGCCAGTACCCGGAGCGCAAATCGAGCGACGAAAAGAATTCCGCTCCCTACAGACAGTCCAAAGCATCGTCGATGCGCGGCAGAGGATAGACATCTTTGCGCGTTATTCGGTTAAGGCGGCGATAGTCGACGCAGAACCGAATGGAGCCATCTTTTTTTTTAACGAGGACAACCGGAGATGCCCAGGGACTGTTAGAGGGCTGGATGATGCCACGCTCCAGCATGTCGTCAACGTGCTGGTCGATGATACGGCGTTCAGCAGCCGACACACGATAGGGACGCTGGCGCAATGGTGTTTGCTGACCGGTGTCGATACGGTGAACGACTGCAGACGCTCGACCCAAGGATGGTTGGTCAATGTCAAATGAGGAACGAAAACGTTCGAGGAGTTTGATGGTTTCTGTTTGCTGCGCAGGTGTGAGTTCTGCGTCGACGGCGCGAGCGAAGACGTCTACAGGGGCATCAGTCGCGGCAGGATTAGTGACGGAACAAATCGGAAGTGATGCCGTGTCGCCAAAGATTGTGGCCGGGAGAACGCTATCGAAAGCTTCAGCGGTACCCAGGCACTCGCCGCGGAGTAGGGATGATGGGCAGGCGGACGGATTGCACACGTAAAGGGCAGCAGAACCGTCGCAAAAAGTGACTACAGCAAACGGAAGTAGAAAGTTCCGGCGGCGCGCACAAGTGGCCGACGGTGTAAACAGAACAGATGAGTTCGCAGCAGAGTTACATGACACAGGAACCAGAGCGGCGGAGAAAGGTGCGATATCGATGTCAGAGGCGGCAACAACTTTAGGAGAAGAATGGTCGTCATGGTCGCAGCACGGCACGGATAACGTAAGTTCGGCACGAGCGCAGTCGATAAGAGCTTGATTGACAGATAAGAAATTCCATCCAAGAATAACGTCGTGTGAGGAACGAGGTAGGACGACAAATTCTATAACATACATAACGCTTTGAATGACAACCCGGGCTGTGCACGACGCTGAAGGCTGAATGCGATGCGAGGTTGCCGTACGCAGAGAAAGAGAGGTAAGGGGAATGGTCACTTTGTTCAAATTGCGGCAAAGCTTCTCACTAATAATAGAAACGGCGGCTCCGGTGTCGATAAGTGCGTGTACGGTGACGCCGTCTACGGACAGTTCAATTTCGTTCACCGGGTTAGAATGAGGCCTTGAAATGTTCGACGTAAACGCAGTTCTTGCCTCTGGAACTGCGACTGTTAGTTTTCCTCACGGGCCGGGCTGGGTCGGCGAACCATCGGGGAAATGGATCGGCGACGTGGGGAAGGTGACCGGCGTGCATCGAAAGGGAGGCGACTGTAAGATGAGTCCGGAGGAAGGCTAGATGGGTCCTGACGCGGAAGTCGAGCAGGCCTGTAGCTTGAGGCGCCCCCACTGGCAGGTAAACGGGGGCTGCGACGGCGGCAGAATCGTGCTACGTGGCCCGGAAAATGGCAGAAATAGCATATTGGCCGGTTGTCAGATGTACGCCACGGGTTGACGACAGGGGCTCCAGCGGCCGAGTAAGGGACGACCATCGGGCGTGAAGGTGGCGGCGGCACATGGAAGGTGCCAGTGGCCCGGTAGGCATCAGGAGCCGGAGGAGCGTAAGGCCGGGCAACAACGTCAGCGTAAGTGAGCGGTCCAGCAGCAGGCTGCGGAGGAGGGGCAGATGGCAGCGCCGCGGCAACTTGGGTCTGAATGACGTGGCGAAGCGAGGGAGCCAAGGTTGTCGACGGCTCGGGTGTGCTGTTCGCCAGAGAGAGTTGGCGTGCCACTTCCTGACGGATGAACTGCTTTATCTCCGGCATTAAGGCAGAGATATCGGCAGCGTCGCGGCCGAAATCCAACGGAGATAGATCCGTGGTGTCCTGCTGAGCAGCGCGCGTTGATGCACGCTGCTTGCGCAGCTCGTCGTAGTGCTGACAGAGCTGTACGACCTCGGCAATCGTCCGCGGACTCTTCGCGACGAGCATCTGGAAGGCTTGGTCATCGATGCCTTTCATGACGTGCTTAATCTTGTCAGCTTCGTCCATAGATGAGTTGACGCGCTTGCATAGCGAGAGCACGTCTTCAATATAACTAGTGAAGGTCTCTTCCTGGCGTTGAACTCGACCACGCAAGCGCTGCTCAGCGCGAAGCCGGCGAACGGCGGGACGGCCGAAGACCTCCGCCAAAGTTGCCGTGAAAGCCGACCAGGTGGTAAAATCGGCTTCATGATTGCGGAACCATAGGTTTGCCACGTCAGTCAAGTAAAAGATGACATTTGTGAGCTTGGCGCGGTCGTCCCACTTATTATAGGCGCTTACACGGTCATATTCGGCGAGCCAGTCTTCCACGTCGTGGTCGTCTGTGCCGCTAAATATAGCCGGATCGCGCTGCCGGATGACGCCAGAACAGACGATGGCGGGGGGCACGGGAGCGGCAGCCTGGGACGGTCCCGGTTCATCCATTGCAACAGCTGGTGGTAGCGTTCGGCTGCGGAGTTCCAGGATGTCGAAGAGAAACCCAGCACCTCCACCAAATGCAATGGGGGTGTTCGCCTAGCAGAAGGGTAACTAGTTATAGGTTGCAGCGCTAGGCTTAAACAGGTCGGCGCTATATCGTAACGGGGAAGCAAGCACTTCTCGTCGTCTTCTCTTGCACCAGCACACCAGCACCATGCCCACTGCCCAGTGCCTTCAGTACAATATATATATATATATATATATATATATATATAATTTTTTATTTCATATATATTTCATGTCTATTTCATAGACTCAGGCTTGTTGCCGTGGTGGTGCACTCCCACTTTCATGCCCACACGGTGCTCGGCAATATTTGCCTCAGCCTCTCTACACCGTGCGTTGTTCCAAATGCGGAATTTGGCTATGCCCACAGTTTGACACAGAAAGAAAATCGTTGGTTGACAACCTGCGAAAAAGCGGTCTCACGCACAGGACCTTTGAAGACGTTGTTTTCCCCGGAGGGCCCGCGGCATTCAGGAAGAGAGCGCAACGACTGCTGATAGCCTTCCTGCGAGACACGGGGCTCATCGACACCTGGTGACACACCCCTGATCTCAACTCGAAGGAGGATCAGGCGGAACAATTGCCGGCTATGTATGCCAGGCTAACCCCGCCTGCTTCAACATCACCACCACCACCACCACCACCACCAAATGCGGCAGAGAAAGGAGCCACGCCCAAGCCATCGACACATCACATTGGTCATGAGAATGGTTGCCAGCGGCAGTAGCGCGCTATCCGCAGCATTGTCACTTCCGTTCAGCCCAAAGCAGCACAGAATGTGCGCCACGTACTTCTTGCGCCGCGCTAGCCGGCATGCGGGCAACCAGCCGGACGGCAAGCATCTAGGCGCGGCAAAATATCTTAAAGCGACGAGCGGAATCCTTCAGGTGGAGAGAGAAATGCAGGAGAAAAGCGAGTGCGAAGGACGTAGCGGTGGCAAAAGAGGCGGCGGCAGGAGAGTGTGCTCAGCGAGATGCAAGCGGGGCGTGAAGGAATGCCCATCGCGCGCAACTGTACCCGTTCAGACCCGCGAGAAGCGCAGAAGCGGCGCCGATGGTAATGCCAGAGACGGCGGTCTGCTGCCGCCTAATATGGACCGCGTTCTCCTTTGTGTGCCGCTTCCCTCGTCCTCACTGTCCCACACGCGCTGGCCATTTTCTCCGCCATCACCCCTCTTCGTCGCCCGAAGGCTGCGCGGCGTAACGGCGTTCCTCGTCCGAGGAAGTCGCAGGAGGGATTAGACGCTGCGCCGTTGCGCTCGGAAGAGGAATAATTGTGACAAAAGGCGCTGTGGTGGATGGCGCCGACCGCCCGCTGGAAGTATCCCTCTCTCTCTTTTTACAGGTCGAGAAAATAGTGGCCGCTTCCCATCGAGTCAGTGTCGTGTGCTCCACGACCCCGGATAGTTTCTAGAAAGGCAACCGAAACGGCTGTCACTGGTCGGTGGCTGAAAGCCGACCCCGACTGCCTGTTTCGAGTGCGCTACCTACCCTGCTTCCCCGCCTCTCTTAGTGTCCGGAACCGAACTGGGCCGAACTACGCTTCAACGCTCTTCAAGGAGTCTCATAGCTTTTTCTCTCCGTTCGAGATGGGTTCTCTGGAGCGTTGTCGGAGGCCATTAATTCCCCTCAGCACGGTCCGGTCGCGCACTGGCCGCTAAGAGCGTGCGGGGCTGACTTAGCAAAGGCGCTCTTTTCTTGTTAGCGTTTGCAGCACTTCGTCGCAGAAGACGCCGACGCGGCTTTGGCACCGGGCCTTTGTCTGCGAATCTCGCTTCACGCCTCCGCAACCTATTTGAGCATCCATTCTTGGAACGAACAGATCGCGCAGCAGGGCGTTGGTGCGCGTCCATCCAATAACCACAGAGAGCCAGTGTGGTCTTCTCTAGTAAAGTGTACGAGAAGCCACTTAATTTCCGAAGGTGCCGCCTCGTGTAGCTATACCCTCGTCAGAGGAGCAAATTCGCTGACAGTTCAAATGAGTGCACTTTGCCTCGCTGAGTGTCACTGGGGCAGTGTGGTGCTAGACAGCACAACGAAGTGTCATTCGGGATTTATGACACTTGCAATCTATGAAGCCAGACGGCTTGATATGATTCTCGAAATTTGGAGTTTTCGAATAGCTAGGCCTCTACTACAAAAAGAAAATTCTTATTTACGAGAACGTTTTAAATAAAAGCATGAAGGTACTATATTATCGTTAGCACGTCTACTCACTTGAAATGCTATCATAATCATAAGCTGCAGCCCATATTTATGTTCATGCAGAACGAAGGCCTCTTCCACCGATCTCCATTGACTTCTGTCTTGCGCTTGCTGATTACAACTTGCGCCTTCAAATTTCCTCATTTCATTGCCGGACCTATTTTAATGGCCTCCTTGGCTACGCTCGCCTTCCCTTGGTACCCGCTATGTAACCTTAATGATGGTCCATTGGTTATCGGCCCTATGCATTATATGGCCTGCCTAGCTCCATTTTTTTTGCTCTTATGTCGGCTAGAATATCGGCTATCCCCGTTTGCTCTCTTATTCATACCCTTTTCTGCCTGTCTCAACGTTACGCCTAACATTTTTCGTATCAGGGCTCTTTTCTCGGTCTATCACTTGTTCCCCTAGCGTCTATGTTAACCTCCACGTTTCTGCCCCATAAGTTAGCACCTGTAGAATGCAGTGAGTATAGAGATTTATTTTCAACGACAATGATACACTGCCAGTCACGATTCGGTAATGCTCACCATAATGCACTCCAACCCATTTTCATTCTTCTGTAAATTTCCTTCTCATGATCAGGGTCCCCTCTGAGTAAATGACCTAGCTAAAGGTAATCCTGCGCAGACTCTAAATGCTAACTCGTGTTGATGAATTTTTGTTTCTTTGCCAGGCTACTGAACAATGCCATTGTCTTCCGCATATTAATCTTCAATCCTAGTCTTATGGTTTCTCAGTTAAGGTCCTTAACTATTTGTCGGAATCCACACCCAGTGCTTTTGAACACGGCAATGTCATATGAAAACCGATGGCTGTTGAGATATTCCCTGTTGATCCTCACTCCTAATCTTTCGCAGTCTGATACCTTGAATATTTCTTTAAGCATGCTGTGGAGAAATGCATTTTGGAGAAAATGTCTTCTTGCCTTATCCCTTTCTTGACAGGCATGTTTCCACCTTTATTGTGGAGAATTAAGGTAGCTGCGGAACATTTGTAGATATTTCCCAAGATATTTCTTTTACTCCTTGATTACGCTATGCCTCCATGGCTGCTAGTATGTCTACTGAATCTCATCTATTTTCATAGTCTATGAAAGTCATATAGAGAGGTTTATTGCACCCCGCATTTTTCTCCTTTAACTGATCGATGACACGAACGTGATCCACTGCAAAATATCTCTTCCTGAAGCTAGCCTGTTCTCTCGGTTGATTAAAGTCAAGTGTTGTCCTGTTTCTATTGGAAATTAGTGTGGAGGATATTTTATACCACACTGAGAGAAATCTGATGGGCCTATATTTCTTCAATTCTACAATGTCTCCCTTCATATGGATTAGCAGAATGATGTGTTCTTCCAACTCTCTGCGGCGCCTAGAGTCGTGGGACATTGCTTCAAGTAATGTATACCTTCCATTTTTGAATAAATCGACTGTTATTCCATCCTCTCCTGCCGTTTTTGCCCAGGACATGCCTGGCAAAGCCCTTCTAGCTTCTTCGGTAGTTGTGGACGGAAGCCTCTGTGTCCTATTCATCCCTACTTCCAATGACGTCACACGGCTGCCCTGGTCAGTATAGAATTTTTCTGTTTCTTCCACTATATCACCGAAATTGCTGATGACATTACGCTGCTTCTCTTTGAATACATACATATTTATCTCTGTTGCGCCAAATTTCCTTCTGATTTCATGCTCTGACCATTTCTCACTGCTTCCTCAATCTTTCCGACCTTATAATTCCGCGTATCGGTTACTTTTTTTCTTTTTTATAAGCTTCGGCAGTTCAGCGAATTCTTTACAATCTCTTGAGTTAGACACTTTCATCTTTTGTCGTTCCTTTATTAGGTCATTCGTGAGTTGTGAGAGTTTACCTATTGGCTGTCTTGGTCCCTTACTTCCTACTTCAATTGTTGCTTCTGAAATCAGCCTAGTTATCGTTTCATTCATTATTTCTATGCTATCTTCGACTTTCTGGTACCGGGAAAAAGAAATAAAAATATCGAGAGCCAGTGGGGCTATACCAGTCAAGATTCAACTAAATTAGGGAGGCCCACTTAGCTTCAACGAAGACACTACTTCACCAGAATAAGAATTTGCCGCACTGGTGCAGCACTCGGCCACTTCCTCCCCCATCACTGTTGCAACTGATGTAAAATATGCGACTCTAGTTTCATTTTTTTGTCTATTCCAAAACTAGGCTCTCAAGAGGTGTGCAATGTCCAGCCGGCGTTTTGTCTACTGATTGAGCACAGACAAAAGTGACATTGCTAACAAATCCTACGAAATGTGACAGTTCGATCATCAGTTAGGAAAAAAGTACAAGCTTCATTTTAGCGGTGACGAAAACACGATTGATATGCCACTTCAATACCCTGAACATCAGTCCGCTATAGTCTCTTATCTAAAAAAGAGACTGCAGTTAACCAATAGCACAGGCTTGTTATGCCTACAGATTGTTTTTACTCGGGCCGTCCTCATTTTTGCTCGCTGAAACCAATAACGCAGATGCTTGGAGGAACGACGGCGTTGCCAGAGGTCCCCACTAAACAGACGCTTAGTTGGCGACGTTGAGGTAACATCATCTTTCCTATAATAGGATCTTCACGAAAGGAACACAAGGCTTCGCTGTCTGTGCACAAAGTTAGATCGCGAGTCCCAGCGAATTCGAAGCACCACTACTTCTAACGCTCAACTCCACCATAAGGGGTGACACCCATGTAAACAGTCAGGCTAGTCCTAAAAGAAAGCTAAAAAGACCAAGACAGTGGTTTACGAAACGTTGGTAATGTTCTTAAATAGCATAAGTGTCGTCTCATTCGCTCTTCTGAAAACTTTCCTCCTCATTTCTCTCTAGGGAAGCGAATAAAGCGAGAGAAAAATTGCGTGAAAGAACCTTCTTTTTCAGGAGTTCCGGTTGCTGAACTCATTGAGGTGCATTATTGATCTGCGGCGCCCTGCCACAGGTTCTTCCTTAGTACGCCATAGAAATCAGTCGATTTATAGTCATGCGTCGTCTCAAACCCCTGAACACTAAAATAATTGGGTACTTTTGAATAAATATAGCCCTACCCAGTGCGCAGTAGACTAGTTACTCTTCTTGTTCAGTGTGGTATTTCATGTATCTAGCGATCATTCAAGTGCATCTCTACCAACAATATCGCCGTGTTAGCCAGAGTGCACCCACACACTGTTAGTGTAACTCTTATGCCAACTCGTTGTGCCATGAAATAGCTCGACTAGTGACATTGAATCGTCATCACAACTAAGACCGTACGTTGCATCATGTGAATGCGCCCTACTTTGCTAAATGAAGAAACACCATTCACTTTTTTTCTTTTACGTAAAAGAAATTCGAAAGATTGGTAAACTCAAAGACCGCCGACCACGGAGAGAGCGACCGTAGGTGAGACGAAAGTGAGATGTGAAATATGTTTTGTGCTGGAAACAAAACAAATAAGCGGACTGTATCAGAACAGTCGGGCTGAGTAAGCAGTTCAATAATAGACACCAAAAAAAATGTGCCAGAAACCATGTTTTGTGTTCACGAGTTTGGCTTGGGATTTACGGGTTGCTCATTAATACGACAAATATTTCTCCGGCTTATTTCTTTCGTTAACATTGTGGCTGCACCATAGCCCCTCAAAATTGAAGCATAGGAGGCACCCAGAACACCGAGTTTTAAGCCTGCGAATTTAATAGAAAGAAAGAAAGTGAGGGAAAATAATGATATTGATATATGAGTATAGTGCGGCGAGTTGTTTTGCGCCTACAAGCTTCGCAACATGAATTCAAAGAACGTGGGTGCCAAGGTCCCTAATAAGTTTTCTCTAAATGGCAGCTGCTTTAGACCGAATCGGGTTGTAGATAACGTCGCCTGCAGTGGTAAGTGGCTTTCCAATTATTAGTTTGTTGATATTTGCTCTGCTTGCTTTGTGTTGTATCTTTGTATACTGTGTTGAGCCTCATCGCAAGAATTGCATGGATTTTAAAGCCCACATACGGTTGGGAACTTTTCCAGCGAAACAAAATTACCCACGAAGGAACATTACCCACGATTCTCCCAGGTATGTTGTAGAAAGTGTTAGATGTCCGTGCTAGTTTAATCATGTATATTGCATTTCGGAAGGTCAGTCGAACGACACACAGTGTCACTTGCAGTCCTGAATCTCGTGTCCGTCTGTATCTTTTGTAAGGCGTCCAAGACCTCTTCAGGCGTTTCACCTAAGACATTGTCTCCCGCGAAAATAGTGTATCCTAGCTGCAAATAAACATGTTTGACTTTGACTGATGTTGCTAATGACATTTTATTTTTAATTAGCGATTCCCAAAGAGAATTATAAAAAAACTCTCTTCTGCGTGTTTACGCAATATTGAAAGCGTCACCAAACGAATAAACAGGCCGGGTGTCCACTGTTATCCACTGCCTACTGTCAATGAAACAATAACTTCTACTCTCTAGATCGATTGATAAACACAGGAAAATGAAAGGGCGAAGATCAGACATGCAACAAAGATAACAGATGTTCAAAATACACTCTAAATGTTATCTTTGTATTTTCGTTCCCTCTAGAGATATCTAGCAACCGCACTCACTGCTCACCGAAATAGGTCCTGTCGCCAACACTTGTGCGCAAAGCAGACTGGTGTATACTGAGACGGGTCATCGCTCCGTCTCTCCGATAGCCGAGAGGGACGCACTCATATCCGGACGGACAGAGCTTGCAATAAAAGCCGGTGTTGGGAACAAGAAAAGAAAGAGGGGTTCAAGAGGGAACTGCCTGTCCATCTACGCTGGCAGATCCATCAGAGGCACTGGGATGGGTCTTCGTCTTCTTTTTTGTCTTCTATTGGCTGCAGTCACGAGCTCAGAGTTCGTTTTCATGCTGTCGAGAAGCAAGATATCTCTGCCCTGCGACACAACCGAGACTTCGAACTTCGACTGAGCTTGCCGTACGCACAGGGCAATTTCGCAGGACTGAGCAGACAAGGTTTACAAAAAAAAAAAGTATCGTTTCCGTCTATTTCAGTCCTCTGGCAAAAAATGAAAACAGCGGGTGTTTCCTGACGAAAAATATATCTGTCATGGGCTGACATTGTGCTTCTCTATTTTTAGTCGTCGCCGAACCTTCTTACGCCTCGTAGCACGTAGATACAAAGGATGCAATCATGAAAGGGCCATCGCCGCAAGATGGGGCGCCCGAGCCGAAACCAGCACAACACGCGACCGGCATGCGAGTTTGTGTGATAATTCTTTCGCGCACCAAACAATGTGGCACCGTGATAGGGCCACCGTGACACAGACGACGCGTTGATAGCAGATACGAAGCCAGGAGGCACGCAAACTTATTGGCACCACAGGGGCCAAATTTGCGAAGCCTTTCACGCGCAAGTGTTTTCAGCCATTTGCATGCCGCCAACACTAATAATATGTCTAGGATCATGAGTCGCTGGGATGTGCTCCTACAAACAATTCTAGCATAAGGTATTTTTGTGAATCAGACCTAAAAGAGGAACATCATTCAAGAGAGTGGCACAAGAAAGTCATAAAGAAGAAAAAGAGGAGGAGGAGGACAAGTGGAAAAAATAGGAACACATGGCACAGAGTGACGAAGTACTCCAGACAGGGAGCTGTTTAAGAAAAAGCGGTAGTGTGGCCATTTCTTTAGATTCTAGGTTGATGTTTAGGAAACTGGCTAATTGCTAGGTGTTTAGCAGTGTTGCAAAACACCCATGGGCTTCCACCTAGTTCCTTTATACTCTTCAGTCTCGCTGCTTTATCAATATTATCGACAACCTAAATAAAACAAATTTTCTTCTGTTTGTGCTGAATTATTTTCAAGAAATTTTCTGTTCGATGTTCGCTTTTGCCTATGAGCTTCTCTTCCCTTCAATCAATCAATCAATCAATCAATCAATCAATCAATCAATCAATCAATCAATCAAAATTATGACGTCCTTGCTGCGCCTAACTTTATCGAGCTGCTTGGTGCAATTTCGCAATTTTGAAATGCTAAATCAGGATGAGATGCTTAAGTACTAAAAAGCTTGATACTGACATCTTGAGTAGTTAGATGATAACATATTTTGAATTGTTACGTAGCATTTGTCATTAGAAAAATAAAGCTGTACACGCTGACTTTTTCACGAGCCAGAACACTCAAGGAAAACCGAGCGGCTGCATTCAAGTGCACGAACTGCAACCGGTGGCTTTACATTTGCAAGAATAATAAAATCAGCCGTGAGATTATTATTATTATTATTATTATTATTATT